>NC_046157.1:170786597-171386597 GCF_011064425.1 Rattus rattus | reverse complement strand
AGTTTAATCATAGTTCAGCAGTCTTTTGGGATCCATTCATATCCTTGGTCAGTTCCCTCACTTCCATTAGGAAGGTGATTCTTCACAAAGATCTTGATGTGTTGGAGAAATGGTGCAAATTGACTAAGAGACCAAAATGTCAAGAAAACACTTATTTCTGACTGATGATATTTGTGGATCAACATGTTTTATAAAGGTAGAGAGATCAAGTGGGCAAGATGGGTCACTTATTCCCTGTGCTATTGCAAATAAAAGGTTGCGATTTTCATGTATCTCATATAATGGCCTATGTTTAACAAAGGGATTCAAAACTGTTGAAAGCTGAAAGTTTCACAGGCCTTTTAAAATCAAACTTATCACAGAAGTGATATGAGTTTAAGAATTATAAGCAATTATTACTGGCACTGCTGTGCCATACTTATTTCATATGACTTTAAGACAAAGTAAAATGTCTATGAAGAAAATATTTTTTAAAAAAGCAGTTCCCATGTGAAGCTAATCTACAGTTTCGAATATATATGGAAGAGAGACAGAGACTGAGAGCGAGACAGAAGAAGAGAGACAGAAAGACAAGAGAGAGAGAGAGAGAGAGAGAGAGAGAGAGAAAGAGAGGAACAGAGAGAGATTTTGCTTATTCTTGTCTTCCTATAGGAGAAAAGTGTGTTAGTAATTCAGTACAAGGAAAGAAATGCATAGATTCTGTATAAGTTTAAAATCTTTGGTATCTTAATTTCCCATGCACACTGGCCAAAAGTTGAAACTGATAAAAGTACCAATAGTTGAAGAACAGCACATTTTTGACTGGTTTTATTTATCCCTTGTACATGGTAAGTGTTGTTTTCCTTAGAAAGAAAAATTTTATTTAGTTAAATCTATGTGTGTATGTGCGCTTGTGTGCGTACATGTGTGCGTGCGTGCGTGTGTGCATGTGCACGTGTTTGTGTGTGTGTGTGTGTGTGTGTGTGTGTGTGTGTGTGTGTGTGATTGTAGATGACTGAGGATATCAAATCCTGAAGAAGATGTCAGATCTCTTAGCTAGAGTGACAGGGGCTGTAGGCTGTCTCAAACAAATGCTGGGAACTAAAATAAGATCTTCTGCAGGAACCGCATGCCCTCTCAATCAGTGGACCACGTCTCCTGCTCCTCCTTTGTATTTTAAGGTACTAACCTATTGTATGGGTCATGAAAGTCAACAAAGTGCAGTTTCAATCTTAAAACATTTGCTACCAAAATTTAAGACACTGAACAAGGCTTTTATTGTATGATCATATTTCCTTCCAGTAAAGCAAACACTTAATCAATCTTTGCAATACACAATGCTGTGTGAGAACAGTATGTACCATGGTAAACACTGATAGCTTTCTACAGGGGAGTCACTTGATTGCAAGTCTAAGAAATTCTGCGGCCCAGGGGTGTTCTGCATATTTAATATGTGAAGGTGTATGCTAACAAGCTGATGTTTTAATATGTGATTTGCAGTATAACTTCTAGATAATAATGTTATGTGTAAGTTAGCATTTCTATGTATTTACTGCACCAGCTAAAATGATAGATTATTAGCACCTACCCTATAAAAAGCAAATATTTAACACTTGATTTCTACACTGAAAGATTAACTCTATTCCAGTGACTACTATTATGGTCATTCTAATAGTTTCTATTTGATTCTGTGCACTTTTAAAAACTATAGCATACAGTATGAATCTTGAAAACCAAGTATTTTAAGATTTGAACCCAATCACACCTTTGCCCCTTACTTTCTCCAAATGTAGAGGGAAGTCAGCAGTATCTACATCACTTGGGAGCTTGTTAGAATCTGAATTTCCAGGGTGGCTCTCAGCAAGCTGTTTGGTAAGCCCTCAAGATACTTGGGATGGATGCAGTTTTTTGGGATTCGGGGCTCTGGGATAATTGGCTTGAGGATCAGCGCTGTAGAATAATTGGACCTAAGGAAACCCCCCACATTAAGGCTAGCAGATCTTCAGTGGGGAAATGAATCTAATACTATTGAGCCAGACCTCACAGATTACTCCCCACTTTTCTTTCTTTCTTTTCTCTCCATCTTTATTAACTTTGGTATTTCTTATTTACATTTCAATTGTTATTCCCTTTCCTGGTTTCCCGGCCAACATCCCCCTAGCCCTTCCCCCTCCCCTTCTATATGGGTGTTCCCCTTCCCACCCCCATTACCGCCCTCCCCCCAACAATCACGTTCATTGTTGCAAGGCCAATGTGGTTTTTTTTCCACAGCTTATCCAGTTGTCAGCATTGCACTTGTGTATCCTCAATGGCAAACTGGAACATTCTCTAGTTCTTATGTTTCACAAGAAGCTTTCAGACAACTAGATAACATGTAACATTTTTGGCAGGAAGAATCTGATACTTTTCCATACACCTAATTGTTCAGGAAAATGGGCAAACTTTTCCTTCTATAGGAAAGAGAGATAAGGAAACTGGAGTCTACTTGCAGCCAGAGCCCTCAGGGGAATGAAAGTTAAGGCATATTGTGCCAAGGATGCTCTCCTGCCACTGTCTTGAGTCCTGCATCTAAAGCCTGCAGTTTACGTTGCCTGTTTTTTGTTTATTCTCTTTCACTTATAATTTGGAAGGATAGCGAAAATCAGTTTTTTCCATTTTTAAAAATATAATGTAAAAGCCTTTAGGATATAATGAAACTTTGTGACAGTCAATTATCCTGGGCTTTTGAATGAGAATATCAGGCTCTTGGTCAGTATTCCTGTGTGTTGTGATAACACCCTTTGCTATGTTGAAATCTCTTTCATCAATATATACAGTATGATCTCTCTATTTAGCTGGTTTTATACCCTGCATACAGATTCATCTGGTAGATGTCTCAGGACACTATTATTACCAAACTCTTTGAGTTTCCGCTGAAATTCAGACTTCCATTTCTCTCTTTATTATATGATGTTCTCTTAGGGTGTCTGGCCTTCTTAGGGCCAGCTACTCCTGTGACACATGCTACCTGTCCTCAGCAATCATTTCAAATGGTAGAGAAAAAACACCCGAAGAAGTCACTGGTAAGAGCCCAAGGACAGAGCTAAAGGTTAAAAAGTAAAATTTTATTAAAAACTAAAGACTTAAAATATACTTTAGGAATACTTCATTTAATATCTCTAAAGTGGAAGGTGGCTACTAAAAACATACAAAAGTTTTAAGGCGTGCAAATAATTCAAAGGTTTTTATTGAGACAGCGGGTACATCCAGACTGCCACCCCTAGCCTTAAGCAGTGGAATAAGGATTGGTGCTTGTAAATCGAAGGTGCCAAATTGGCGGGGAGCAACCTAAATTGTTTAGAGGCTCATGAAATAGAGCTGGCAAACTCAAAGCACTATGTCGCAAAGCACAAGGACAGCACGGATTAAATGCTATGATGAAAACTGGCTGATCATAAGAAGGTACAGGAGATGGCCCCAGGAGGGAACGCTATCCAGACAGATTACTTGAAGTAAAACAAATGATAAGGAGAAGGCAATGTAGGTAAGAATGTTCGCTTCATAAGGATTGAATGTTACTTAAATATTGCACATTGATTACATAAAGGATAGTGTAAGGATAAATATCCACATATGAGATCAGATGTGTTTCTCTAGATATTTTGACACCATTGGTTTCATAGAAGTATGAACATAGGTTCCTTTCTAATAAAGTCCTATAAAGTAATGGAAATATTTTTTAAAATATGTGTCTTCATTTTTACCAAGAACGCTACTTAACCCATCTTTAAAATCTTTAAAGTTGTGCTCACTTCGGCAGCACATATACTAAAATCTTTAAAGTCTCAACAAGCTGTAGGATTTGTCACAACTATGTGTATAATCAGTGGGCATGACTATGGTTTAAAAAAAACTTTAGAAGAACACAGTTGAGATACAACTGGCTGCAATTCCAGCTTTAGAATTATGAACTATGCAACCTGCACACAAATGCACACACACACACACACACACACACACACACACACACATTCACACACACACAAAAAAATTCAAACACACACTTAAAAATCTAAAAGTCTCTTAAACAGTTTCATTCTGGTGTTGATTGTGGTTTTAGTTATTTGCACAATTTTACTTTTTAAATTAATACAGGATAGATACAGGGAATAATGTTCTATGTTCATAACTACATATATAATGCTTTATCTAATGTAATCCATGAGAATTTTAAAACATTAAATTATAACATACATTATACAATTCATTATTCTCACATCAATAAATCCATAATGTTTAAAATAAATACCAATAAGCATTATCAAACTCAGATGGGGAAAAATCACCTATGTTAGTGTCTTAGTCAGTGTCCTATTGCTGTGAAGAATCACCAAGATCTGACAACTATTATAAAAAGAAAACACTTAATTGGGGCTTGTTTAGAATTTCAGAAATTCACTTTGTTAGCTTCATAAAAGGGAGCATGGGCTCATGAAGATAGACAAGGGAGCCGAGAGTTCTAGATCCAGATCCACAGGCAGAAAAAAAAGAGAAAAAGGACTGTGTTTGGTTTGGGCTTTTGATACCCTAAAGCCTACCACCAATGACACACTTCCTCCAACAAGGCCATACAAGGCCAAGCCTCCTCAAATAAGGTCATGGTCTATGAGGTCCATTCTTATTGAAGCCACAAGAAGTGCTTTTGAATAACCTATGTCATTTTTAATTTCACAGTTAAATTTGAAAAAAAAGTATCAAAATCATAAGTAGGCAAAATACATCTGAACATTACGACGACTCTGGAATAGATATGTTTTTCTGTGAGTCTGGTATTGTATATATGTGACTATTGGGTTGTATGTTGGCCCACAGTTTGAGGGAGTAACAACCTGTCATATTGTCAGAAGGCGGTTTATGCTGTGGCAGAAAAGTTGTGAAGCTCATTGCGTATATCTTGCTTAATGAGAAAACAGAAAATAATTTTTGTACTAACTTTGCTTTAAATGCCTCCCTCTAAAAATAGTATATATATATATATATATATATATATATATATATATATATTATACGATACTTAGTAAATATACATCACACACATTATATGGTAACTTCATTTAAACTTATTGTATTATATATATTATATACACACACATTTTTGGAAGCTTCTAGAGTGGTAAGTATTCATATGGCATATGGCATATGCTATCCTTCCTCTATTCTGTTCTGCTATATAATTAAGAAGGGTACATATTGAACACAAGGAACAACCTGTAGTCATTATTACTCTTCTACCATGTGGGTCCCTGGCATCAAGATGAGGTTGTGTAGTTTGGCAGCAAATGTACTTAACTGATGAGCCTTCTCACTGATTCACTGATTCTCAATCTCTCTCTCTCTCTCTCTCTCTCTCTCTCTCTCTCTCTCTCTCTCTTTCTCTCTCTCTCTCTCCCTCTCTCTCTCTTTCTGTGTGTGTGTATGTGTATTTATGTATTGAAAGAAATTTTAGTCCCAAATACTTGCCAAAGAATAATAATCATTACCATGAACCTCATGCCAACGTATTCTCCATACACAACTCTACCAAAACATAACATTCCATCACTAATACACATGGGCTCTTGAATGCCTCATAGTTTAAAACATACTCACTCTAACTTTTATCCTGACGTCTTTATTAGGCTCAATTCTGTTGAAAACTTGAATTTTTTTTTTGAGAATCAAATAAATTCATTAATCGGTGGGCCCCTGTAACGTGTAAGTGGTAACAATAAATATAACCATATAATCAACAACCAAGCAAGTTATATATTGACAATGGCACGCACACACACTGAATTTCACCTGAAAAAAGAAACAGGATAAGGTTATGAAAGGAGCAGAATAGTTTAATACTGAATGACAGCAACACAAATATTGATCCATGTAACTCTATATCCAGCACCTAAGAAGGGTAAGATAAATATGACATGATTCAGGGAAATAAAATGGACTCAGTTAGTCCAGAATTCATAGTATCGGTAAGACCCAATACAAGGTAATGATTTCTTTCTGAAGAGAATGAAAGCTCTGGCCTGGATGAAGATCTAACATTCTATTTTGGCTGTAAGATCTTCCCTCAGATAGGTGGGATTTTTCTGTGAAATGATCATCAGTTTAAAGAAATAAGATGTGGAAATTTGTGGCTTACAAACACCATATTTAGGGGTCAAGTAGACAAGAGTAGGATTTTGATGTAGGATCATGTTAGTCAACTTAATGGGATTTAGAATCACCATGAAAGCAAATCTCTGTGCATATTGGTAAAGAATTATGTAGGTTGAGGTAGGAAGACTTAAATATGGGTGAAAGAGTTCCTTGGAGTCCTTTAACATCACCTAGAAAAAGAAACAGAGTGTAGATATTGCTCTCTGTTTCCTGAAAGAAGATACATATGACCAGATGCCTTAGAAACTGTCACCTCAACTGTCCCATTAAGACAATAAGATAGCCTGTACCCTCATATCTTCTATAAATTACTTTTTAAGGTATTTTTGTCATCACAAGGATACACATAACTAATATGTAGGACTTCCATACAGGTGAAGGCAGGTACAAGATAGAACTAGGCCTGTCATTGGATGAGAAGGAAGGATGGGCAAGAGAAAAGTTTGAGGGAAGAGGAGACTGGAACTGAAGGAGACTGTGGAAAAGCCTTGGAGAGAACATGGAGGCTGATGAAAGATTCTACTCTGTGTGTTTACAGGTTGTTATGAATGCTCTTAAGGGATGGATGTGTATCGGGCTTTGTATGTTTAGGTGGGCAATTCTATCTTATCAACTGGATCAGAGGTTATTGTGTTGTATGTTCTTTCATGTAGCAATTTTAAGTTTAAGAAAGTGTGCAGCAGCTAGAAACACTGGGCTGCCACGGAGTTGGATTGTGTGTTTCTGGCAAGATATTCACCAGGTGCCTTGGGGCAATGTGGTGCAGGTTCTAGTGTGGGGTAAAAGACAGCCTTTTATTTTTTTATAATTTTGCAACAGCACTAATATGCAGTCTCTAGTGCATTTGAGGTTAAATCTTTAAAAAATAAACTCTTCTCAGGTGACCCTGCTTGTTACAGGGATCTCTTAAGACTTTTTGCTCAGTCATCCTTTTTTGAAATAAAAGCTTTACGGTGAATTTATATTGTTTCACCCTGTAACTCTTAAAGCAAGTGGAACCATACCTTCATGATACTTTGACTGTTGTCCCCCTACAAAGTCTGTGGTTTCTTTTTGACTGAGTTACTGTTTAAATATTATAGATGCTGTTGTTACACCTGCCTCATATGCAATATTTAAAAGGCTCATATTCCTGAACTAGACAAACTACCTATTTTCTATGTTTGTGCACTTGTTTTACTCTTCCTTATTCTAAATCCAGGGAAGTACAGTATGCAAAAACTTTACCACAGCCAAAATGTTATATAGTCTGATATCTTGAGTTTTTTTCAGACACTTTAATCCACTGTATTTTAGTTTATCCTTGCTCAAATATTCAGGATGTGGGCAGAATCGGCAGAATTCAGCTAGATATTTTTCTTATTCTCCAACATCAATAACCTGTAGCTCCCTTTTCCTGTTGATTTCTTGTTATCCTCTAAATTTTAGAGACACGGTATCACGTAAACAAACCCACTATGTATAACTCTCCTGCATCCACCTGCCAAGTACCAGGACCCCAGATGGGAGCCAACGTTCTTCATTCTTCATAAACATAGTCTTTTGCAGCTGATTTTCTATGAATTATAATTTTCTGATTCCCTACCAAGATTGCTTACTCATCTGTGCTTAAAGTGTTCCAGGGCTTTGCTGTTCCACAGCTCCAAATTTTTGACATTCCACATGGACAGTTTTATTAAAGCAAGAGCTCTGTTTCTGGCACCAATGTTCTGTATTCCTCTTTTTCTTTATTTTGTACAAATACCTGACAAGAAGCAACTTAATAGATGAGTGGTGGATTTCGGCTCACAGTCTCAAGTGATCTCTTCCATCTCAGCCTAGAATGCACGGTGGCTTAGATCTATGGCAGCGAAATGTCATTTTCAGAACAAAGAGGAAATTCCAGAGTTGAACTGTTTCTCCCTGTTTTCTTTCTGGCTATTTCAGCACCTTGAATGACGAAATGGTCCTCCACATTTTCAGGATGATAATTTCTCCCTCAGTTAATATTCTTTGGAAACATACTTACACACACACACACACACACACACACACACACACACACGCACAAAGATATGCCCCATCATGAGCCTATACATTTACAGATGCATACATAGAATACACATAGGCATATACAACACAGATATACACTACATATAAACGTATTCTGCCACATATACACCCAACCAATACATGCGTTGATGAAATCTACATTATTTCCTTAGAGAGTTAAGATGGTTATGATTCTGAAATTCAATATATAAATGAATGACAAAATAATACTAACACAAAGACTAAAGGGCTTGTACATTTTTGAAACATGTAAACATCTAAAAAATGCTTTTGTTTCCATAGTTTTCTTTTGAAGAATTTTTTAATGTTTCTTCCAAATTTCACAAGATTATTAAGGAAGGCATGCTGATAGATTGTATCTGCAATTTAATTGTCTCGGTTTTTGGCCATCATATTGTGACTTTTCTTTGTGCTTTTAGAACGGTATATTGTTCTAAATATATATTGTGTGCTTAAACCTAAGAGAAATGGAGTATAACTGACGTTTATTTGTTATCCAATGCCAGTCAACTTGCTTGGATTATTCAATTATGCAAGCCACACAACAACATACTCATACATTTACATTTTGAGATTGAGAATTTTCCCTTAAGTACCTGCGGCTCAGAGCAATTGAAAGACTTGCTGAAGATCTCTGAGCTTTGAGAATTGGATGCAGGATTTCAATCGCAAGCCTTGTGCTCTGTCTAATACATCTGTCACCCATTTCAAGTAAACACTAATGTGTGGAATACACAAAACGGAATTTCACATCAAGGAAGGAATAGTTGGTAACACGCATTTCATTTCTAGCATAGGACCTAACCTTATACTTTGAAATCCTTGTACTTTGATCAAATAAAAGTTTTAATACTTGTTGAAGGCAAAGAGTTGTGTGAGGGAAGCACTAAAGCTGAGTTATTCATACTATGAAATTACCTAATAGAACTTGATTCCATGGCAAATTGTCTGCGTAGACTTTGCAGAGACTTAAGAATATGTATTTGCTTTTTTCCTCCCACAGCTGAGGCAGAGGTTTAAATCATAATAGGAGCACCATAAATAACTTGCTTTTTTTGAAGTAAATGAACTCTTCTTAGCATTGGAGTCTCAATAAACTTAACCTTCACCTAGAAAAAAAGCATGCTTTAGTCTCCAGATGCATTTCATATCATTTTATTTTTTAACTCGTAGACTTGAAAAATCATTTTGAAGTAGAATCCATAACTTGGTGAGACAGTCAGTTATAATACATGGAGTAATGTTCACTTTCCATATTTAAAATAGAAAAATGATAAATTATATAGGTCAAGATGCTTTGCTTATAGTAACACAAATACCCAACCATGGTAAAAAAGAAAAAAGGCATTGCTTCTTAACAGTTCCAAAAAAAAGAGGCATGAAACAGTATTAATTAAAAATTTCCATAGAAAATGAGGAAAATATGATTATATTTAGGTATCCACAAAGAACTAGGTATGGTGTGTGTGTGTGTGTGTGTGTGTGTGTTTGTGAGTGTGCAGACATGTGCATGTGTGTGTGTGCCTTCCAACATTTGTCAGATATACATATGATTTCTTCTTATATGAAGAATTATTGTAAGGTTATGTCTTCTAAACTTACAGAGAATTTAGTGCACATGATGGATTATTGAGGAACATTGATTAAAACATAATCATAGGCAGATATTTTGGAAGAATTTTGGAGTTTTTTTTTCTATCTAATACAACCAATATTGTAGGTTACAATGCTGAAGTACTAACCTGTTTTGTACTTCAACTTTAATTAATTTTCATGGACTTATCTCTCTCTCTCTACTCTCTCCTCTCTCTCTCTCTTTCTCAATTTTATTCTCAATACTGCATTCATCTCATTCTGTATGGCTCAACAATTCTGATAATATTCAGATTCTTATTTGTACAATTTGGTTTATTGATAGTATCAACCCAACTAGCAAAAAGTTTAATTTGACAAAATTATCAAGAGTGTTTCTTATCTTCTTATGGTTTTGGTAATCAACAGGACAACCCATAGGCTACTTTCTATGGCTCATCTTATTCATTGTCATTTGATGCTTTTGGCAAATTAATGCTAGATCAAAAAAGAACATTCTTTCTAATGAGTTCAGTGTAGATAGAGTGTACATATTACAAAATATTTTGGCCTATAGTCAAACAACACCAAACTTCAATGGGTTGAACAATAAGCCCTGGATTATGGCTGTCAACCTTACTGCTCAGCTTAGTGATGTTCTACCTGTTTACCATAAAGCATTAATAACTACTGGTAGGCTCTTAACAGATTCTTTTCAACCAGGTAAAATCAAATTTAGTTACATAGAATGTGAACAAAGCAATGAAGTTATTATACTAAAATCTGGTATTAGAATAGCATCTGTTTCACAGTACACTATTGATCTAAAATATAAAGTCAATTTCAGATCAATTGCTGAAAGGGATTTCCATAAGAGGAGGAGCCTAAATATAATAAAACAGTGGTAGATAGTGAGAGAAGATTGATTTTGGGGAGTAAGGACGACTTTGTAGTAAGTCTACAACAAAGAACTTCATTTATTCCTACAAAGAAATAAAATCATGTTCTATGAAGGTTTAGTCTTCAAATCTAAGATAAGTTATTATTCAGATCATAGATTAAAAATTGATTTTGAGATTCCTGTTTTTGCCTGCAACCTGAGCTGAACCTGTGACACAGCTCTCTGTACCCAGGTCCCGTGGGAAGAGAACTGGTTTCTCAGAAGTGAGGACAATCCTGAGGGCACAGGTGAGACCACCACTTCTGCTCACGTTCCTGTCCCAAAAGGAACCCACCTGGAGCCCTTTAGACACAGGAACGGAGCGGTCTGCAACAGGATCCTTCCAGTTTCTGCCTGCACCTTCCTGGACCCTGAGACACAGCTCTCTGTAAACAGATACCGCTGGCAGAAATCCAGCCTCCAGGAGTGCTGACACACAGGAGGGTCAAGCCACTGTCAGAGACAGCAAGACCAGCTAACACCAGAGATAAGCAGATTGCAGGAGGCCAGGGCAAGAACCTAAGCAAGAGAAACAAAGGTCACTTGGTATCATTAAAACCCAGTTCCCCCACCATAGCATAACCTGGATACTCCAACACACAGGGAAGGCAAGATTTTGATTTAAAATCACAACTCATGATGATGTTAGAGGACTTAAGAAAACATAAAAAAAAACCCTTAAAGAAATACAGAAGAACACAGGTAAACAGGTAGAAGCCATTAAAGAAAAAAACACAAAAATACCTTAAAGAATTACAGGAAAACACAACAAAACAAGTGAAGGAATTGAATAAAACCATCAAGGATCAAAAAATGGAAAAAGAACCAATAAAGTAATCACAAATGGAGACAAACCTGGAGATAGAAAACCTGGGAAAGAGGTCAGGAGTCATAGATACAAGCATCACCAAATGATACAAGAGATAGAAGAGAGTCTCAGGGGCAGGGGATACCATAGAAAACATTGACACAATTGTCAACAAAAATGCAAAACACAAAAAGTTCCTAACCCAAAACATCCAGGAAATCCAGGACACAATGAGAAGATCAAATCTAAGAATAATAGGTATAGAAGAGATCAAAGAATCCCAACTTAAAGGGCCGGTAAATGTCTTCAACAAAGTATGTAAGAAAACTTCCCTAACCTAAAGAAAGAGATGCCTATAATCATATAAGAAGCCAACAGAACTCTAAATAGATTGGACTAAAAAAATAATTCGTCCCATCACATAATAGTCAAAACACCAATTGCACAAAACAAAGAAAAAATATTAAAAGTAGTAAGGGAAAAAGGTCAAGTAACATAAAAATGAAGATCTATCAGAATTAAACTAGACTTCTCACCAGAGACTATGAAAGCCAGAAGATCCTGGGCAGATGTCATACAGATCCTAAGATAACAAAAATGCAAGCCCAGGCTTCTATATCCAGCAAAACTCTCAATTAACATAGATGGAGAAACTAAGATATTCCATGACAAAACCAAATTTATGCAATATCTCTCTACAAATCCAGCCCTACAAAAGATAATAAATAGAAAATTCCACTACAAGGAGGGAAATTATACCCTAGGAAAACAGGAAAATAATCTTCTTGCAACCATCCACCCAAAAAAGAGAGCTATACAAACATGATTCAACCTCTAACAACAAAAATAACAGGAAACAGCAATCACTATTCCTTAATATCTCTTAACATCAATGGCCTCAATTCCCCAATAAAAAGACATAGACCAACAGACTGCATACATAAAGAGGACCCAGCATTTTGCTGCATACAAGAAACACACTTCAGTGACAAAGACAGCTGCTACCTCAGAGTAAAAGGCTGGAAAAAAATTTTCCAAGCAAATGGGCCAAAAAACCAGATGGAGCAGCCATTCTAATATTGAATACAATTGACTTTGAGCCAAAAGTAACCAAAAAAGATAAAGGACACTTCATATTCATCAAACTAAAAATCCACCAAGTTGAACTCACAATCCTGAATATTTATGCTCCAAATGCAAGGGCACCTATATGCATAAAAGAAACCTTACTAAAGCTCAAAGCACACATTGTACTTCATATAATAATAGTGGGAGACTTCAACAGGCAACTCTCATCAAGGAACGGACCATGGAAACAGAAAATAAACAGATATAGAGAAACTAACAGAAGTTATGAACCAAATGGATTTGACAGATATCTATAGACCATTCATCCTAAAACAAAAGAATGTACCTTCTTCTCAGTCACTCATAGTACCTTCTCCAAAACTGACCACATAATTGGTCACAAAACAGGCCTTGACAAATATAAGATGATTGAAATAATCCCATGCATCTTAACAGATCATCGCAGACTACGATTGATCTTCAATAACAACAAAACAACAGGGAGCCCACTTACGCATGGAAGATGAAAAATGCACTACTCAATGATAACTTAGTCAAGAAAGAAATAAAGAAATTACAGACTTTTTAGAATTTAATGAAAATAAAGGAACAACATTCCCAAACTTATGGGACACAATGAAACCAGTGCTAAGAGGAAAACCTATAATGCTGAGTGCCTCCAAAAAGAAACAGGAGAGAGCATACATCAGCAGCTCGACAGCACACCTAAAAGCATAAGAACAAAAAGAAGCAAATGCACTCAAGAGGAGCAGGAAATAATCAAAACAGGGCTGACATCAACCAAATAGAAACAAAAAGAACTATACAAAGTATCAAGAAAACCTGGAGCTACTTCTTTGAGAAAATCAACCAGACAGATAAATCCACAGCCAGACCAACCAGAGGCACAGAAAGAATATGGAAATTAACAAAATCAGGAACAAAAAGGCAGACATTACATGAGAAACTAAGGAAATTAAAAAAATCATCAGATCCTACTACAAAAGCTTATACATAACAAAACTGAAATCTAGGTGAAATGGTGTATTTTCCAAACGGATATCAGGTACCAAAGTTAGATCAGGATCTGATAGACAGCCCAATAACTTCTAATGAAATAGAAGCAGTCATTCAAATCTCCCAAACCAAAAAAAGCCCATGACAAGATGGGTTTAATGCTGAAATCTATCAGACCTTTATAGAAGACTTAATAGCAATACTCTCCAAACTATTCCACAAAATAGAAATGGAAGGAACACTACCCAATTCCTTCTATGAGGTCACAATTACACCTAAATAACACAAAGACCCAACAAAGAAAGAGAACTTCAGAGCAATTTCCCTTATAAATATCCATGCAAAAATACTCAATAAAATTCTTGCAAACGGAATCCAAGAACACATCAAAAAGATCATCCATTATGATCAAGTTGGCTTCATCCCAGGGATGCAGGGTGGTTCAATATACAGAAAACTATCAACATAATGCACTATGTAAAACAACTCAAAGTAAAAGACCACATAATCATTTCATTATATGCTGAGAAAGCATTTGACAAAATTCAATACCCATTCATGTTAAAAGGTTTGGAAAGTTCAGGAATTCAAAGCCCATACCTAAACATAGTAAAAGCAATATACAGCAAACCAGTAGCCAACATCAAACTAAATGGAGAGAAACTTGAACAATCCCAATAAAATCATGGACTGTGCACTCCCTCACTATCTATTCAATATAGTATTGAAGTCTTACCCAGAGCAATTAGAAAACAGAAAGAGGTCGAAGGGATAAAATTTGGAAAGGAAGAAGTCAAAATATCGCTATTTGCAGATGATATGATTGTATACTTCAGTGAAGCCAAAAGTTTCACCAGAGAACTCCTAAACCTGATAAACAACTTTGACAAAGTGGCTGGATATAAAATTAACAATTCAGTAGCCTTCCTTTATTCAAAGGATAAACAGGCTGAGATAGAAATTAGGGAAACAACACCCTTCACAATAGTCACAAATAATAACAAATACCTCAGTTTGACTCTAACCAACAAGTGAAAGATCTGTATGACCAGAACTTCAAGTCTCTGAAAAAAGAAATTGAAGAAGATCACAGAAGATGGAAAGATCTCCCAGGTTCATGGATTGGCACGATTAATATTGTAAAAATGGCCATCTCGCCAAAAGCAATCAACAGATTCAATGCAATCCCCATCAAAATTCCAACTCAATCCTTCATAAAGTTAGAAAGAGCAGTTTGCAAATTAATTTGGAATAAGAAAAATATGAGGGTAGTAAAAACTATCCTCAACAATAAAAGGACTTCCGGGGGAATCACCATCCCTGACATCAAGCTGCATTACAGAGCAATCATGATAAAAACTGTATTGTATTAGTACAAAGAAAGGCAGGTAGATCAATGGATAAGAATTGAAGTCCCAAAAATGAACCCACACATCTATTGTCACTTGGTCTTTGACAAAGGTTCTAAAACCACCCAGTGGAAAAAAGATAGCATTTTCAACAAATGCTGCTGTTTCAACTGGAGGTCAGCATGTAGAAGAATGTAAATCAATCCATGCTTATCACCCTGTACAAAGGTCTAGTCCAAGTGGATCAAAAAACTCCACATAAGACCAGATACACTCAAACTAATAGTAGAAAAAGCGGGAAAGAGCCTTGAATACATGGGCACTGGGGAAAATTTCCTGAACAGCATACAAATGGCTCATGCTCTAAGATTAAGAATCGACAAATGGAACTTTGTAAAAATGCAAAGCTTCTCTAAGGAAAAGGACACTGTCATTAGGACAATTGACAAGCAACACGTTGGGAAAAGATCTTTATTTACCATTCCTACTTCAAATAGAGGTCTAATATTCAAAACATACAAGAACTCAAGAAGTTAGACTCCAAAGAATCAAATAACCCTTTTGAAAATGGGGGACAGGGAAAAACAGAATTCTCAATTGAGGAATACTAAATGGTTGAGGCATACCTAAAGAAATGTTCAACATTCTTAGTCATCAGAGAAATGCATATCAAAATAACCCTGAGATTCTACATCACACTAGTCAGAATGGCTAAGAAAAATCTCACGTGACAACAGATGCTGGTGAGGATGTGGAGAAAGAGGAACACTTCTCCATTGTTGGTGGGATTACAAGTTGATACAACCACACTGGAAATCAGTCTGGAGGTTTTTCAGAAAATTGGACATAGTACTACCTGAGAACCCAGGTATACCACTCCTGGGCATATACCCCAAAACTGCTCCAACATACAACAAAGGCACATGCTCCACTATGTTCATAGCAGCCTTATTTATAATAGCCAGAGGCTGGAAAGAACCCAGATGTTTTTCAACAGAGAAATGGATACCCAAAATGTGGTACATTTATGCAATGGAGTACTACACAGCTATCAAAAACAATGACTTCATGAAATTTATAGGCAAATGGATTGAACTAGAAAATATCATTCTGGTGAGGTAATCCAAGCACAGAAAAACACACGTGGTATGCACTTTCTGATAAGTGGATATTGGTCCAAAAGGTCAGATTACCCATGATACAAATTACAGACCACATGAAGCTCAAGAAGAAGGACAACCAAAGTGTGGATACTTTAATTGTTCTTAGAAGGGTGGACACAGAGACAAATTTGGAGCAGAAACTGAAGGAAAGGCCATCCAGGGACTGCCCCACCTGGAGATCCAGCCCATATGTACAGCCATCAAACCCAGACAATCTTGCTGATGCCAAGATGTACATGCTGACAGGAGCCCGATATATCTGTCTCCTGAGAGGCTCTGGGAGAACATGACAAATACAGAGGTGAATGCTTGTAGCCAACCATTAAATTAAGAATGGGGAACCCATTGGAGGAGTTTGAGAAAGGATTGAAGGAGCTGAAAGGGTTTGCAACCCTATAAGTACAACAACCAACCAGAGCTCCCAGGGACTAACCACAATCTGAAGAGTACACATGGATAGACCCATGGCTCCAGCTGCATACGTAGCAGAGGATGGATTTGTTGGGAACAAATGGAAGGAGAAGCCCTTGGTCCTGTCAAGGCTTGACTCCCCCAGTGTAGAGAAATGTTAGGGTAGGGAGGAGGAAACGGGTAGACTAATGGGTTGTACAGCATACTCATAGAAGAAGGAGGAGAGGGGGTGGGATGGGGATTTATGGACGGAAACTGGGAAAGGGGATAACATTTGAAATATTAATAAAAATATACAATAAAAATTGTTTTAGAAATAACTTCAGATATCCCAGTGACCCTGTTAAATGAAAGTTTTCTGTTTTCTTTCTTGTGAAAAGTATGCTTGTGTGAGACATCTCTGCTTTTCTGTTTCAATATGCATACTTGCAAGCCTCTTTTTAAATTTGTTTTATTTTAATTTTCTAGAATTTTGAGTATGAACACTCTATCATGTTTGCCCCTTCCTTCCTCCCTTTTCATTCTATGTTCCAAATATATAGCCTTTTCTTTTTTAGTTGTTTAGTCATATACCCTATTCACATATACACATGTACATATAAATATATTCGTATTGTCATGTATACACACATAACTAAATACATATATACATATATTGTTATATGTGTGTATATGCACATGTATGCCTATGTAACTTACTAAGTCCATTAACTATTTCTCATTCTCATATCTACAAGTGTTTAGGGCTGACCAATTACATAACTTATTACAAACCCTATTTCCAGAGAAAATTGTTTTTTCCTACTTTAGCTGACATTGATTGCCTCTAGCTGACCATCTAAGGATTGGGCCACGTCAATATTTCCTCATCAACATTATTATGTGAGTTGTTGTCATTATGCAAGTCTCCTTGAGATTTCATGGTACAGCTTCCTTTACAAGTCTAGAAGCCGTCCATTGTCTTAAGAAACTACCCTGCTGCTTTGGCCCCACCAATTTTTTTTTTTTTTTTTCCTCTGCAATATTCTCTGAGTTTACGTGTAGTTGCCTTGTAGATGTATCATTTGTCTTTGGGCTCAACACCATCACTTACTGTCCTTCATTAGGCCAATCAAAGGTCTCTGTAGTCACATCCATCTACTTTACAGAACATGCTTCATTGATGAGGAGTGAGGGTTACATGATCCTCTGGGTCTAAGCAAAATTAGAGTATAATTCGAAATTCTATTTGTTTAGGGCCTGTCAGTAGGAGGCAATTCTCTGGCATTCATGTCTTCACCAGCCACAGGTAACCAGCTTGAATTACAGCACCAGTTATGAATTCGCTTCCATCAGTGGACCTTAGTTCAAGTTGAATCAGTCATCTCGAAGAGGGCAGGACGAGGATGGAATAGCTGAGCTGAACCAGCCAGTCAGACCTCAAAGAACTAGAAAGGGTGAGCTTATTCAGAAGCAAGTCTGAGACTGAAAACCTTCTATGCCTAAGTAAGATTGTACAGAGGCTAGAAGCTTTCAGGAGTAGGCCTAGGGTAACTGACGGGAGCAGTTAACCTTGGAGACAAGGATTGCTACAGGCAAAAATGATCCTTTTACAATAAGACTCTACTGATTGAAAGCATAGATGCAGTAGGGAGGTAAACTGGTCAATCATCTTACCATGCTAGGTGCCTGGGTACATTTCAGATTCAGTCCTGTTCTCACTACGATTTTTACAAAAGGGAAACTACTTTAGATTAAAAAAAAAAAAGAATAATAAGAAAACAATTGACCTCTTTTCTGGCATACCTGGCCTCTGGCCAGGGCAAAACCAAAGATATTTTGACTTAAACCCTTCTGACATCCTGGCTTTCAGCACAGATGAGAATGTCAGAAGAGTCAAGGATATTTGCAGCTTTAAGCCAAGAAAAGAATTGTACCCTTTGGTGGTCCTAGCAAATCTCTGCCTACTACATTTCTGAATCATAGTCTCATTTCCAGGAGCTGGAAGCTCTGTACTTCCAAGAAACACACACACACACACACACACACACACACACACACATAGATATAGATATAGAGATAGATATAGATATAGATATAGATATAGATATAGATATTATCTTCTATTGGCCTACTGGTATAAATTCTGGTATAAATTGGCCTGCTTTAATGAATAGGATTCGGCAAGTAGAAAAAGACTGAGCAGGTGATGCAGATTACAGTGTATTGCCGTCTCTGGCATATGAGAGATAATATGTTTGGCAGGTTGTGGCGTTAGCTGCATGGCCTATGTTGTAGACAGGAAGGTTATACAATTGTGGTGAGGCTACCTTCCCAGAAAGATACTGCTGATACAGAATGGGATTACCTCAAGAAACAGCATGCAACTACTGTCCTCTTTGTTAGGTCCTGATTTGCCATGTGTAGTAGATAAGAGAGGATGAAAAGAGATGAAATGAAGTTGCCATCCTGTCATTTCTTATAACTGTCAAGATGCAAGGGGAAAAGAACCGAAGTTGGACTGGTGGTAAAGATATCTTTCTGATGGATCAGCAAGATGGCTTAGAAGGTAGGCATGCTTGCTACTCAAGTTAAGCCTGATAATCATAGCTGGAACCCAAGCATTACCTAAAGGTGGAACAGAACAAATATATATGAAGAACAAATATATATTCAAATATATATATATATGAATATATATATATATATGAAGTCCATGTGAAAATTGAATACTGAACAGTTGCAAGGAAGAGAACATAGTAGAAGTAATAAAATATATCTCTCAACTCCAATGTTTAATAGAGAAGATGGGAAAATCTATCATTCAACTTGTAGATGGAAGGGATACTAATGACCCAATACAAAATAAACATGGGCATCGTAAAATACTCTGCCTCTGAACTGCTAGAGTTTGAGAGACTTTAAAGTAAGCAATGCAAAGGCCTTGCAAGGTTATTGGACGTGGGGATGGGGATGGATGAATTCAGCATGAGAGTTCTGAAAGCAGTAAAAGGAAATAATATATCTGACCATCTTTCTCTGAGACACAAGCAGCATAACCTGAGGCAATACAAAGGAAATAAGTCTTTGATAGACTGGCTTACATGAGCCATTATGAACACTTGGTTTAACTGGCCAAGGATCCAATGAATACAGGAAATCAAAGACAGTAAAGGAAGAAGGGGACTTTTGATGGAAAGGGGTATAAAAGGAGCAGTATTTGATGCTCAGTTAACCGGTCTTTATAGGAGTGTATTCACAGTAAAGTTAAGGAAAAGGGTGATTCGGTAGCAGCCATACATCTAGAATTGAACATTCTTGTCTTTGCTGAAGCCCATAAAGTCATCACATGCCAACTCAGGGTAAACAATCTGTTTGAGACTCTCCTCCCTTGTGATTCAGTTTCACCGTGTAAGCTAACAATCTCAAATGCCTTCAGCAATAATGTTTAATGTGATAGGTGACAAAGTAGGATGGCAAGAATCTAGGGGCCTTTGGAACGTCACTGCCAGCAACTCATAAGAGGTAACCCACACCTGGAACTGGATTTTTGTTGAGTAATTAGAGCTTTTAAGAGCATTAGTGTGGCAAGGAGGATATCTGTGCTTTAAACTTGTGTATTTAAATTGAGTTACAAAATAGGTTTCCATGTGGCTTTTTCATAGACCGTTCTTTATGGCTATCCCTCATCTTACTCAATTACCAACTTCTTCTCATCCTACTTAAACCTACCTACCTACCCCCCTCCGCTAGATATTCTTCCTTTCTTTTTTCATTTTACTGTGTTCTTACATCCTTTCGTTCAGGGTATCATCTTCAGCATCCCATTTTTGGATGGCTGGTTTTCAAGGCCCATAATATTCTTTAAAAACATTTAGTGACTGAAGATAAGTTAGGAAAACAACCAAATAAAGTAAAGAAAATGCCAATACAATATGAAAATATGCCATTTACCACTACATAACTAATTGACTAATTATGAAAGCTAAGTTATTCAGGACTTAAAAAAGACAATTTTCTGATTTTTCAGAACATAGTTAATAGCACTGTTTTGCTATATCTTATAGGGTGTACCTTATTATCTCACAGATTTGCATAATCATAGAATGCTTGATTAAGGAATGGAAGCGTTGAATGTAATGGATATGCGTGCATGATTAGCTGTAGGAGGGGATCTGTAATTATGTGGTGTATAAATATACATCTTCATCTCTTTAAATCTTTACAATAAACATAATATAAAGTTAACTTTTTCAATTTTTTTCTAGTTGTAACTTCAAGAATAAAAAATAGGTGAAAATAAAGAGAAGTATGGGTGGTCTTGATTACAATCTTCTAGGGGGTAATTTTCCAATATAACAAAATTTATATAAATATATATCTCATGTGATATTGATATGCACAAGAGTTATGATATCAATATTATATCATAATATTAATTATACATTATAATGGCAACATTTATGTTAACATTTCAAAGGCCATTTACCATCTTGGTCTTGCAAGCAGACCCTGCCATCCATCCGCATTATAATTCATCATACTATATACACAGACATACTATTCCCTATGACAGTAGCTATGTTGTGATTGTTCCAGAGATACTCCATCCTGATGAGAATTAGACTTTGTTCTAAGTCTCAGCACTGCAGAAGACATTTAATCACTTCTCTCCGACTCATTTTTGCTTCCTGGGCAGACTGTGTTGTATAGACTCTTCCCCAAAATTCCTATTCATCCTTACAGGCTTAGATTAATAAGGATTCCTAAACACTTTAGCCTCCCTTCTAACTCACCACCACCTGAGATAATGACAAGGAAGGTTAATAGAGCAAAGGAGGATGTGGACCTGTTTAGAAATAGTTCTTTGGAGCAATTCCAATCTTTCTTGTGAGGCTCTGCAAATCAGACTGAGGGTGAGAAGTTTTATTTTTGTTTTGTTTTTTTGTTTTTGTTTTGTTTTGTTTCTCTCTATGAAGTCAGCAAACAAAACAAGGCAAGCTAATGCCACACTATTATTCACTGACTATTGCATTATAATTTTATCCTCTCCAAACATCATGTGTCCTCTCAAGTGTCCACTTTAGCATCAGGTAATGGAAAGCAATGGACGTACCATTTGGTAAGAGAAGACCAGTTGGGATCCTATCTCCTCAGTATTTGACAATTTCATTTAGATTGCCTTCATATATATGTATATATTAGGATGTTTCTATTTTATTTGATTTTGTACTAACCCTCAAATGTTCCTTCATTTTAGATATATATCCCCATATCCCCCCCCCACAACCACACTAGGCACCACTTGACCAACTGTCCCTTGGAATGTTGATGGGGACTGCACTGAATCTGCAAATGCTCTTGATAGTAGGGCCGATTTTTACTCTGTTAATCCTGTTTATCCACACTCATGAGAGATCTTCTCATCTTCTGAAAGCTTCAGGTTTTCTCCTCAGTGACTTGGTGGTTTTTTTTCATACAAGTCCTTCAATTACTTGGTTAGAGATACCACAAGATATCCTATATTATTTGAAGCTTTTGTGAAGGCTGTTGCTCGCCTATCTTCTTTCTCTGTGTGTTTGCCATTTGTATGTAAGAGACCTACTGATATTTGTGAGATATCATTAGATTCAGTTATCTTGCTGGAAGTGTTTATTAGCTGTATATGTTTCCCTGTCTTTTTGGGGGTTTGGGAGTGTCACTTATGTATACTATCATATCATCTGCAAATAGTGGTACTTCTTCCTTTCCAATTTGTATCACTTTGATCCCCTTCAGTTGTCTAATTGCTTTATCTAGTTTAGAAACAATGGGCAGTCTTATTCCTGTTTTAGGAAACTTGATTGGAGTTTCTGTCAATTTAAGTTGATGTTGGTGAACTTACTGAAGTCATCCTCAGATATGTTGAGGAATGTCTCTTTTATCTCGAATCTTTCTAGGACTTTTATTATGAAGGTATGTTGGATTTAGTTGAAGACCATTTCTGCATCTAATGAGATGATCATGTGGGTTTTGTCTTTTTGTTTGTTTCTACTGTGGATTACACTTTTCGATTTACTCTGTTCACTGCATCTCTAGGATGAAGCCTAGTCGATCACAGTGATCAGCATGTTGGTGAATTCTTGAATTCTGTTACCAGGTATTATTTCATGAGGATTTTTGCATGTCCATAAGGGATTTTTTTTTATTTTACTGTAATTCTCATTCCTGTGGGAACACTATGTGGTTTTATTATTACAATGAAATGCATAAAGTTACTTCTGTTTCTGTGTTGTGGAATAATTTGAAGAGTATTGGCATTAACTCATCGTTAAAAGTCTCTTTAAAATTCTTAGTTAAAAGTACATGACCTTGGGCGCTTTTTGTTTTTGTTTTTGTTTTTTTGTTTGTTTGCGTTGTTTGTTTTTGTTTTTCAATGAGAGAAATTGATAGCAGCTTCTATTTCACTAGAGGTTAAAACTCCTTTTAAAATACTTCTATCATCTTTATTCGCTATGGTAAAAGGTTCTTATTAAGAATTTTTTTTTTTTGCATTTTCCAATGTGCAGTATAGATTCTTAAAGAATGTCCTTGTGATCTTCAGGATTTCCTCCATATTTATTGGCGTGCCCTACTTTTCACTTTTATTTCTGTTAATTTAGCTATTATCTATATTTTTGGTAATTTCGATAAGAGTTTTTCAATTGTATTGATTTTTCTCAGAGAATTGACTGTTTCTTTCATTTATTCTTTTGGTGTTGTTGATGCTGTTTCTATTTTACTGATTTTAGCCCTGAGTTTGATTCTTCATATCCACTCTTTTTGGTTGTGATTTTTTTTCTGAGATTTTACTTGTGCTGTAAAGTTGCTAGTATGAGATCTCTTCAATTTTTCAATGTAAGGCCTTAGTCCTATGAACTTTCCTCTTATAACAACCTTTATAATGTCTTATAAAATTAAGTATGCTGTGTAATCATTTTCATTCAATTATAGAAAGTCTTTAATTTTCTTCAAATTTTTTCTGTCTTGACACATATTTCACTTTGTAGAATATTATTGAATTTTCATTGGTTTGAACAGTTTCTGTGGTTTCAGATTTTGTCGATTTCTGACTTTAATTCATGGTGTTCAGATATGATGCAGAATGTTCTTTTGATTTTTTTGTGTTCGCTGAAACTTGCTTCGAGTCTCAGTATGTGTTCAGTTTTGGAGAAAGTTCCATGAGGAACTGAGAAGAATGTATAATTCGTGTTTGTGTGTGTGTGTGTGTGTGTGTGTGTGTGTGTGTGTGTGTGTGTGTGTGTGTGTGAAATGCTCTATAAACATATGTTAGGTCCATATTTTGGTAATGTCTATTAGCTCTCACATTTCTGCTTAATTCTTGTCTGGATGATTTGTATATTGGCAAGAGTAGGATACTGAAGTCTCTCAGTATTGCTATGTGAGGGTCAATATGTGATTTAATCTACTAGAATTTCTCTTACAAATTTAGATGCACTGTGTTTGGAACAAAGATGTTAAAAATTGGAATGTCCTCTTTGTGGGTTTATCCTCTGTCTAGTATGTAATGTCCTTGACGATCTGCTGCATACCTGTGTGTGATCCTGCCACAGTGGAAGTCTATAATAAACTACCTTCTTCACTGGCCAGAGTGGCCTGCGGATTCACAGGGAATGCCTTCTGGACTTGGGAATTGGAACAATGTAAGAAATAGGGAGAAAGTTTAGGAGGGTAAGGTCTATGCAATCCTCTTGGCTGGGAGCTCTCCCATGTTGTCTACTGCATAGTTGGGGATGAAACAGGGGTGCTTGATAATGAGAAGCAAAAAGAAAGGGGGAAGTCTGCCTATCTTTACACTTAACTTACACTTAGGCTACCTCATTGTATAGTGCTTATGCTTTGTCTGTGTGTGTGTGTGTGTGTGTATGTGTGTGTGTGTGTGTGTGTGCATGTGCAGCATGTGTGTATACGTGCAAAACTATCTTTATATTCTTTCTTTGTAGAATATTTGAAGTTTTATAAAGATATTTATATTTTTCTAAATGTATTATCTTGTCATTGAGTAAATGTTTACACTGTATATTCTTGAGAGAGCATTAAAGAAACTCGAGCAAGCATGGAAAGTGAGTTTAAGGAAAAAATGTCACTATTTTATCTAATAATAGGTACTTTGATTTTAAACCATATGCTTTTGTCTTATAAGTTCGGGATGGTTCATAAAGACATAGAGTTTCTAAACTCTCGCAACGAAATATTTACCCAGGCTCTCAGTTGTTGAAATACATGTTACTGAAGACAGATTTCATTAAAATAAGTTGTGTAATAATAGGAACACCTTGTGCAGAAGGCCAGGGAGACCTTAATGGCTAATATGTGGAGAATTCCAGTAGCAGAGACTTTATTAATTGTTTCCCATGTTCAGGGACAGGAGGGGACCCCTTAAAGACAAAGTAGGGACAGGTTAAATCTCAAATATGATTTAATGTATCTTTCTTCCCTTTTATATTGATATAAATAAATTCATATTAGAAAAGAAAGGTTACAGTATATAATAAAATTTGTAGAGATTATGGAATATTTTATGTAGCATTTGAAGTATTTACATGACTCAGTAAGTTATATTGGCATTAGTCCTATATACAGTAGAGATTAGGGCTTGTTAGGATTGCATACTGTATGTTTTTGGTGGCTGTGCTTAGGTGTCAACTTCACTACATCTGGAATTCTCTAAGCCTCAAGTGCATATACCTAAAAGGGATTTTTCTTAATTTCAAATATGAATACCTACTCTACATGTGGACCTTTTGAGGTGAGAAGACCCACAGTAAATCTAGGTCATATGTCCTGGTGTCAAGCTATACAAAGGAGATGGAAGAAGAAAGCTCTTGCTCTGTGACTGCTGGCCTTGGCTTTCCCTACGCTGATATCAAACCTACTGTCTATAGATTCTGACGTACTGAAGAGCAGATGAAACTTCCAGGTTCACTGAGTGAATAACTACTGGATTTCTGTGCTGGACTGTGTGTGTGTGTGTGTGTGTGTGTGTGTGTGTGTGTGTGTGTGTGCGCGCGCGCACGCGTGTATTTTCATATACATGCTATCGGCCTGCTCCTTTAGAGGCCCTATTACAGTTTCTTGGAAAGTTTAGTGTTACTGAAGAAAAAAGTTGCATATCTGATCATCTGAACAGCCAATGCATATTCAGAACGTAACACTTGAGCATTTTTGTCTCCAAATTCATATAAACAGCAGAGCCTTACACATACTTCATACAATTTTATATTTTGATGGATAATTTAATATTTAATAAAAATTGTCTTCAAAAGAAAGATACATATATGCATACATTTGTCTGTATACAAAAACATTATTTCCAATATATGGATTTGTTAATAATTATATCATTAAAGAAACTTGATTATTACTGTGTGAATGTGAGTGTGTGTACATGTGGGAATCGGAGAAGACTTCTGTGAAGGGGATTCTGTCCTTCTGCCCTTTGAATTTGGGGGATCAAATTCAGCTCCTCATGTTTTCATGCTAAGTGCCTTTACCTGCTGAGACATTCTATGGATCCAAAATTTACATTTTATATACAGGTTGTTGATGGCTCAGGGGATTGTGAGCATTCTTTTCCCAGAGTCATTAACCAGACTTGTTGTACTGAGACTTGAAAAAAAACCTTCCTACATGTTTTAGACAGAAATAACAATACTATTAGATGGACCTATGGACAGACCAGCACCATTTATTATTAAAAGCACATCCTTAGTAATGGATTCAGCCTCGATGCTTTATTAGTAACAAATATTACATGTTCTATTACCTGGTAATATTGAGTGTGCACTTTAAATGGACGAACAAGCAATGAGTCTGCAAATGCACACACTCCAGCTTAGGTTGGAGGTAAATAGTGCACACATGTTTAGCGGCTACCTGTCTGGTTATTAGCTCCTTAATCCTGAGGAACTGTAACTGGGCCTACATCACCCACTGGGAGTTAATATTAAATTCCTTGTTTATACAGTAACCCAGGAGCAGGAGCAGAAATAGGCTGAGAGGTTTGAGAGGAGGAGAAGAGCCACGCATTCTTCTGCGCTGTGATTTTGCTCGGAGCTTGATTTATTTTCCAGTTGTGATTTATAACTCTGGGAGAGCTCTGAGCACTTCTATGGTTTCAAATTAACATCTTGCACTATCCTGGAAGATTTAAGTTCTTTTGAGTAGTTTACTGACACAACATTTTCTTTACTGTGGAATTATTCCAAAAATTCCAGCTCATATTTGGGTGAATACTTATCACCGTTACTTCTGTGAAGAGATTATTATTCATCCATCATCAAAAAATAAGAGCATGTGGGAGTGAAGACATCTAACAATGCCTTGATATCCATTTTCTTTTTAGAATCAATGATGTTACTTTATCTCTCTTCTTTCTGCCATGCTGCTGGCCAACATTGTAAATCCCAGAACTACTACCTAGATGGTTTTCATCAATAGTGTAATCTTGTCATTAATGAAGACAGGATAAAACATGCTTGTTGCAAATACTCATTTGGTGTCCTTTGCATTTCTCCAGGAGAAGTTGAAATCATGCTATCTTTCTGTCTCCAAAGGAAAAAGAAAGAGAGGAAACAGGAAAAGGGATCTTTCCATAAGATAGAGACTGCCTTCAGAAAATTAGAGAAACATTAGAGAATGACTCAAAGCAGTATAAAGAAGACGTGCATTACATTCACTTACAAATTACTTTACATAAAAATAAGGAAAAACCGATAACTAGTTATGTAGCTATAGGTATTCATACAAAAACAAATAAATTGATTGAACTGTATTAGAATAAGTTTGGAGCTACTATCTCATACAATGTTCATAACTGGCACTAGGTAAACAGGGAAATAATATTACACACAAACAAAGTCATACAAAGTATTGTTGATAACTTATGTGACTACTATTATAAACATAATGGACTCAGTAAACTTTGGATCACGATGATCTGAGAAATAAGGATGTTGAGGACTTTGAACATTTTCACACATAATCAACTACTTTTTTCTGTTTTGTAGAATATATCCACAGTTGATTTGTTCCTTTTTTGTTTGCATAAAGGGTTTCCTTCCTTAAGTTTAGACACATGAGCTAGACAAATATAAAATAGGAAAATACTCTCCATTTTGTAGCCCATTTCTTCCCTCTGCTAATTGCTCTGTTCACGGAAACATTTTCATTCATTGTGATCTCACTGTTATGTTCTGGTTTAGTCACTCCTTTGCCTATACCCATAACTTTTATTTCTTGAATTTTGTTCTATGAGTTTCAAAGTCTTACATTAAGGTCTTAGATCCATTTAAAGAAAAAGAAGAAGGAAATTAAGTTTTATTTTCCATGTGTTGTTATATTGGTATCCTAGAACCATTTACTGGTGAGAATGTCTTTTCTTGCCATACATCTTTGCCATTTGGCATCTTTGACAAAATTAAAGTGAATGTAGTTATGGGTGTTTATGTTGAAATCCTTTATTTCTCTCCTATTGTTCTGCACATGCATTCTTCTCCTGGTGCCTTGATGTTTTGTTACCATAATTTTATACTATAACTTGACTTTTGATCTCTGTGGTCATAACAACTTAATGTCTTTGGGGGTATTTTTGTGATTTCACATAAATAAGATCGTCTTTTAATTTTTAGTCCTGAGGAGAATGCTATTGGAATGTCGATGGATTATTACTTGTAATTTGGAGATCTCAGAAGTTCAGCTCTCATATGGGTTGTGTCAGTCAATGAGCCTGGGGGGAGGGGTCTTTCTGTTATCTGTTGCCTTTTTTATGCTCTTCTGTTTTTGTTTTTTTGTTTTTTTTTTTTAACAAAAATTCCTGTAATTTTACTCACAGTTTAGTTTTTGCAAACAGAAGAAAGTAAAATCACACTAAAATTAATTAGAAATTACTAAACTATTCGAAAGAGATTTTGCTCACCTGTAAGGTAGCAGGATTAACTTACAATGAGAAAACTGCATATACAATTATTTAGCACACACAGTTAGTGGGAGAAAGAATAGATCACTCCACCAAAGTGAGAGCTTCTCTGTATAGGAGGACACAGTTCCAGAATTACATGACTAGTCAAGGGGAAAGGATAAAAGACACTTAAAAGGAGCTCAGGGGTGAGAATAGCAAGAAAAGGAAATCAGAGCACTACAAAGATAAAGGGGGCTATTAGATAAAATTTAAAACTAACGTTCTCAATGCCCAATGAAATTAAAGACATATTAAGTGAGATGGAAAAATTGCTATGTTTAGGAAGAAATAAATGGTATTTTTAATTCAATAATTTCAACAGGAACAAAACAACAGAACACCTAACACTAGTCTATGATTTGAGTTCATCATAAGCATAGAAAAGCAAATTAAATATATATTTATGTTGGAATGTTTGCACTGCCATGTTTCTGGAAAGTTTACGGAATGGGATAAAGAAACTACAAAAACCACTGGCAACCTAAGTGGAAAATACACCTTTACCTTTGGGGACTTGAATTAAAACCATTATTTTCTGGTTGTCTTCCTCTGGGCACCAACCAAGCACGAACATGCAATTCCTTTACTGAAGAATTAGAGGTCAAACTATAGATGATAGAAGACTGAAATGTGAGCAGGGGCATGAACATGTGGAAGCCGTAAGAAGCTCCAAGATTAACACTTGCTGAATGGAACAATTAGGTAATAACAGGATGTGACATAGGAGACAGGGACTGGACATCAAACAGAGATGAGAGGGTGCAAGAGACACATGGAGGACAGTGTCAATTTGGGATTGGAGACTTGTGAGTAGAAGCAGTTCTATTCTGCATGCCCCTCCTTAATGACTGACCAGTTGAACATTATCATGAAGTCAAGATTTCCTGACTTAGACATTATCCTAGACAGTGCTGAACACTGGGTTCAGAAAAGTCTGAAGCAGATGTTAGTGTCCTCAGTACATATAATGGTATCATGTAAATATCTCTGTCTCACATAGTAATGGTTGAGGCTTTGGGTGGTCTAATCAAATCTAATCATATCTAATAGGAAAGAAAGAAGTGTTTGTTTCGCTTGCTTGTTTGAGAGAAGGGAGGCAAGTAGGAGTGATCACCGAGAACGTGGGCTTGAATCCCAGCAAGATGAGTTTGCATCAGGGGAGAAGATTATTTCTAAGCCTTGGAAAGAAATAACGGGGTTTGGATAAGCATGGCAGACAGAGCTAGAACAGCTTTCTGGGTGCAAAGAAGACACAAAAAAATTTCCAAAATCCAAATTTTCCAAAGTTATTCCTCAAATATTATTTTTAGAAAGTTATCAGGAAGCAGCATTAGAAACACATAAAAGTCTCGGAAACTCAGCCTGGGAACCCGTGGGAGAATAATCTTCTCTTTCTTATGCTTGCATTAATTTACAGTCAACATCTCTCTGTATCACCATACAAGCCTGCTTGGTGAACTGTGCGCTTAGTGAGGAATTTATTACTCTAAGGGAGCATGGTTCATCTTGACCTCGAATAAACTCCCCTGTACTTTTCAGAACAACCAGAGCTACAGAAACCTAACAGCAAAATTGAGGGTGGTAATAAAAAGTTTTAAACTGGAATGCTGAACAAGCAGAGAAACTGGATTATCAAATCCCTTCCTTCCTTTATATCCCGTCCCTTCCCTCAGGTCCCATTCAGAGCTAGTTACCTCCACTGAAGGCAATTAGACTCCCTTCTATGCCCACTCAAAGACTGGATTTAACATATGGCAGTTTAGATGCACTTGCTTGTCTCCTTAAATGCCTCTCTAAGACCATTTACTGTTTTTATGGGCACTTTTAATGTGCTGCCATGTTTTCAGTACTTGGCTGCCAGACACTATTTTAATACTGGCATATCTCTTGCAAGGAAGCAACTGGATTCATTATTATTAAGTTATCTTTCTTGGCAGTGTGCTCTGCCTGGCTCACAGATTATGTAGAAGAAGAATGTCCTTTCACAATCACTGGGAACTCCTTGACGTTTCTCTGATAAACTTGTTCTGTATTATCTCCTGTTTTCTCTCTGGAGCTTTTCTCCTGAGATTTCATTACGGCCAGGGTGACACGGATTTTGTTGTTGTTGTTTAGGTAACTTGGCATGTGCTAAATTGCCTCTGATAGAAGAAGAACTCAATCAGAACTGACATTGTCTGTCTAGCATTTCACTAAAGGCCCACTAGGTTGTGATGTTTTAATGTGGAGTCAGTTCCACAGAGAAGATTAAATCCACAACGCGGGCTTGCATACCAATCCCAGGAATTAGCACAGAACTTGGATCGTCTTGAAAATCAGGTGTGACCCTGCTGAAGATAATTCTGGCTTCAGGGCTTTCATGGAGGATATTTTAATTCATTAAATTATCCAAGCATGATGCATACAAATGCTGACAGCTATTCAGAAGCTTGTTGTCTCCCATTAATCACTTTATTATTCATATCATTCTTCCACTGGAGGCACTAGAATATGTTTGATTAATATCTTATTTCCATTGTTTTTATGAGCAGTGCTCACTTTCTCTGCTGTAGAGAACTTTGTCTCCTTGCAAGAACATGGGAGCATAATAACTGGTAATTACCAAATCTTGACATTATCTATTGTGATTGCATCGTGTATCTAAATAATCATAGTCCTTACTCCTGGTTTAGTCCGTGGCTCAGAGAGATGCTAGGGATTTCAATCCAGCTTGACTTGAAGAGTCTCTGAAGGTCACCAGTCTGAAGGAAAATTTTAGCAACTGTGAGTACTCCTAGATCTCTCCACCAGTGTTGCAAATGCTCATGTTCTCATTTGAAATCCTGGAGATGTTGTCTCCATGATCAGTACAAGAAGAATATTTATTTTTAGTTGAAAGGAAAGAATTTTTCAAAGGTTCTTCATGGATCCCGTACTGGGTATTGCATAGCATGTTTTTTTTTTCTCTTCTGTTGAAGATAAAACCATTAGAAAGATCTGCATTGCTGACATGACAGATAATTTGTTTAACTTGAGAAAGTATCAGTTATTGTGCAACATGTTTTGAATGATTTAGGAAAATTTTACGATTGTATGAATTTAAGGTGCAAATGTCAAATGTTACACACCAACTATCTTGACCATTATACTTAATGATTTAAGAAGGAAGAGTTCATCTATTTACCATAAGAATGAACAAACGAACTGAATTGGAAGAGTCTCTGGACATATTTATTCTTGGTAATAGATTCTTTAGATGTTTCCTATAATTCTTTTTATTCACCGTAGTATCGTCATAATTATGAGCTGGTTTGGGATTTCCGTTCTTCTCTGTCTCATCTGCCTTGCATTCATTGCCTTCCTACTTGGGTTGCTTTGCCATAGGAAGCTTCAGGGACCACAGTGCTTATAGTTAACTTCTCAAGATCCGAAGGAGCCAAGCAGACCCTGGCAAGCTTCACTGCATCCACACGATGCCTCCTAATTCTCAACCGTGCTCCTTCCTCTCTGCCCATGACATTGCCATTGTTTGGGCTTCCTTTTCGGCCCTTGCCAAAGGTAATAAGTAACCAACCATAATATTTACCCCAAATAATTACCCCAGGAAAGTCAGTGACACCTGATTACACTTTTCTGGCTACCTTAATTCTACAAAATTAAGCTACGAAAAAATTCTAAGTATATAATTGATAAGCCATTGAATAAGAGTTTAGATTTACACACGATGTTGAGCAACCCGGAAGTATAAGGAAATAAAGCACATATCAGCTTTCCCAATCACTGCCACCATGTATGATTGCTCTCTTTGGTACCACTCAATTCTTTTCTACGGTACCAGTCTCTACACTCTGTTGTATATGTTCCGTGGGAGGTAGAGACAAAGGAAAGGTAATGGCATTCAAGGAGAGAATGCAATATAATGAAATAATCATAAGTTATTAAATTCTTAGAAACAAAATTCCAAGTCTTTGAACAACTAATACTGGAGAAGTTCCTATGATTTGAGTTTTATTGAATTCATCTGTGGAATATGAACACTATCAACCATTTTCAGTTTGTTCAAAGGCCTATGTAGTTTGAAATAATATTTGTGACCCATCGTGAAACCACACTATTTGAAAGTTCATATTTTCATATATCAGTGTCTGTAGTTTAAATCTCGGTTCTTCTTTCATTTATTTTCAATATTTGGAAAGATGAAAAACACAATAAATATATGATACATAGTTACAGAATAGAATGTATTCATAATATTCTCAAAAACATTAGACTTCCATTAAGATAAATTAGTAATTAAAACTTCCTTACAAGGCTACTGCAGCTACCATTATAGCTTGAGAGAAGAATGCTCGATTTATGATTTCTAGGGCCTGAGTTCAACTTCCATCATCACAAAGATAGAGAGAAAATGGAACTATGTATAAGGCTCTTTATTGTGTTTGTCAGATTTTAGAATTAAATGTTACAGTAAGTTAGAATAATTTCTTATTAGGTATAGACAAAATGGTAAAAGCTACAGTGGATGTAACAGAAAAGCTGAGAACCAGTTGAATGCTCCCCTCTCTACGACTCTCCCCGCTGTGGTTTCCATCTGGCATAACCACATTACTGAACAGACTGACATTCTTATGGAGAGATACTTTGAGACTTAATGGAAAGCTAAAATTACATCAAAGTCATTCCCGCTTAGAATGCATAGACGTGTGTAATACATTTTAGAAATATTTCTACAAGAATGCTTAATCGTAGTGCTTAGAAAGTTACGTTTCAGTTATCTGTTAAATTAACATATGTGTGAAGACCATTCCCCATCAACGTCAGGTTATGAGAACCCTTTCTCTGTGGCCGTTAACGGTCGTTCTTCTGACACTCTTTGTCATTTTTCTGCTACCCAAATGTGTTACAGTGATGAAAAGATCTTTTTCCCAAGGATCTTCTCAGGGAAGCTGTTATTAAGATCTATTTTTACATTAGCAAAAACCCATCCCAAACCTGTTTCCACTGATCATTCTAACTTTTATACTTCACTGTGATGTCAGTGAAATACCCAGGCTAAAGCTGCCACATTGGAGCTGCTGTATGTGCTCGTAATCAGAGCCAGACATCTGTGAGTGGACCAAACAAGCCCCAGGGCAGGAAGGCTGGCATCGTTCCACCTGCATGACTATTTAAGTAAAAGCAGCACCAGGAAGAAAGACAGGGTAGTCTGTTCTCTTTGTAATTGGTGTTGGCGTGGCTATATGCAATTCATAAACTGGTTCTGACCCGGTTTGTTTTCAAGATGATGTTTTCACACATCCTAACACAAAGAGCTGGAAGATACAGTTATTTTTGGGCCATGTATCTTGCACTTTCCCCTTAGAAGCTTTTGCAAGCATAGTTCCCCTCCTTGCCAAACAGACCACACACACACACACACACACACAGGCATGCACCTGACATATATAACAATTTTTCTTGACATCAAGGATTGTTTAACAAATGAGTTAGAGTCTCACAGAGGTGCTTTTCAAGTTTCCTTTGAGGGCTGATGGAGTGGAGAAATGCATGGCTGAACTAATGGTTTTCTGAAGAGCAAATTAAAAGTAGTCATAAAAATATGCAGAAATATATTTTAACATTCGGATGTAAAGCATACCTTCACAGTGTGCAGCAAAAATAGCAACTGGTGGGTATGACTGAGTGTAGAAATCAAATGGGAGCCTAACTTTATAATCATTGTGGAGAAACCAATAGAAACACTTGGCTACAACTGAGGTGCCAGATTATTTGGCAAAGGCTGACACCGTTTAGTACAAGGGTCAGCTGGTGGCACTTGTAGAGGGTCAGTTATTGCCTGTGGGATTGTGTCACAGCAAAGGGAACCTGACTGGGCATAGCTGACATGTATGGGAGCAATGCTCTCAGAAACACACCCTTTGTGCTCAAGGATGAATCAGCTAAGCTGCCTGTCAGTTTTTGGGAGGCTACAAGGAAACATCATCTGCCTGAGTCTTGTAGACATTTGGGGTCTTCAGTAGGGTTTGAACATAAACAACTTCACCAGAGAGAAGAGTAAATAGCTACTCCCCTTTCAGTCCTAGACAGACAACACAACAAATCACTGAAATGCCTAATTTTATTGTTTAATTTATTTTTCTTCCCGAGATTGTTAATGAATTATATAAATAATACCAATAGATTTGATAGGAATTTGAATGTGAGAATTTATTTTCAGTTATTTCTTCAACTCAGTGCATCTATTATGTACAATAAAATATGATTGGATAGAATTATTTCAGATTGCAAAGGATATGGGCTTATGGTAACTTTCCTTGAATCTGTCCTTTCCATGGATGGAAGTGTAGTCGAGGGACTCTTTGGACGTCTTACCTCTCTTCCTTTGCTGTGGAGACTCCTGAAATTTCTCTTCATACATAATTAACTTTTAAATTTTAAAATGTATCAAGATCATTCTAGGCATCCCCAAAATACCTCTCCTTTCCACCTAAGTTTTATTTTTTATTTTATATAGTTTTTTAAAAAAAAATTGTTCTTCATGACACTATTTTGATTTCCACAACTATGCTAAAAGTTTAAGAATTTTCTACATTTTTCTGTGCATGGTCTGTGCAATTCGAATGCATAAAAGGGAATGTGTTAACCTCCAGGTGATGCTAATACAAAACTCTAACGTCAGTGCACACCCACACAGGTTGAAGTGATTATTATTATGATTATTATTATTGTTGTTGTTGTTATTATTGGATATTTCTTTATCTACATTTCAAATGCTATTCCCTTTCCTGGTTTGTGTCCATAAACCCCTTATTCCCTCCCTCTCCCCTTCTTCTATAAGGGTGTTTCCCTCCCTAACACCCTCCTTACTACTCTCACCCCTGACATTCCCTTGCATTGGGGTCCAACCTTGGCAGGATCAAGGGCTTCTCCTTCCACTGATGCCCAACAAGGCCATCCTCTGCTACATATGCAATTGGAGCCATGGGTCGGTCCATGCATAGTCTTTGGGTAGTGGTTTATTTTATGCTTCCAATATCTTTACTGACACCAACACGTATTACCTCCTGCTGAATGGACTGTTACCGGGGTTGGAGGAATGGATCCTAGTTCAGGCGATAACTCAGCCTGTTAACTCCTGCAAAAGACACCGCCCCCTCCCCCCCAAAAAAAACCCATTTCCTTGACTTTTCTTGTAGATGTGATTTGCTACTGCTTTCGTATTCTTTTCAGAATGTATGAGTCTGTCCTTTCCCACCACTGGCTGCCTCCGTCCAAGACTGAGTTTAGGGAACTCCGAATGGTCTATCTCCAGGAATTCCGAATGGCTAAATAACTAATGAACAAAATATCTCTTAAATTCTACGTAAAGATTAAGAAAATGGCCTCTAACATGCCCTCAGAATTCCAAATTAAAGTTTCCATCAATATTTAAAATCCACAAATAGAAATTAAACTCACGGACTGGAGAGGTGGCTCAGAGGCTAAGAACACTGGCTGCTCTTCTAGAGGTTCTGAGTTCAATTTCCAGCAACCACATGGTGGCTCATAACTATATATAATGAGATCTGGTGCCCTCTTCTGGTCTGCAGGAATAAATTTAAGCAATAATTAATCTCAAAAAATTAAACTCCCTGGGAAAACCATAAACCATAACACAAAATGACTAAGTAATGATAGTCTCTCTCTCTCTCTATATATATATATATATATATATCTATATATATATCTCTCTATATATATATATATATATATATATATATATATATATATATATATATATATTATATATTATAATATATATTATATATTATAATTATATATATATATATTAGATTATATATATATAATATACATATATATATTATATATATAATTTATATATATAAAAGATGCCCCATTACATCAGCTCCATTATGTCTTGCTAAAAAGCATATGTATATCTGAAGAATGACACTTTGATATATTCACATTATAAAATAAAATACCTCCAGTAAAATACAATGTATGGGCATATAGAATAGCCATTTGTGTTTAGAAGTACCAACCAAAGGAAAGAAAGAAACAAACAAGACAGGTTTAGCACACGGAAGAATGCTATTCTGAGGATACAGAGAAGGTTTGGTTCTGTGGTGCTGATGAGAGACTCTGTTATCTAATAGGGTTTTGGTTTTTTTTTTTGCACTTATTCATACATATTGTGTAATCTATTGACTTTATTTGTCTGTCTATATCACTGAGCTTACAGAAAGGTAATAGGGGTTATGAATAGTATACAAAGGGAGCAGCACTTTTAGGCTAAAAACTTAATATTTGTATTTGGAGCTTTAATTATTTTTGCTTTAGTCTTTCAGTGACCCCTCTTTAATATTTCACACTACGTGACAAATGTATGTAATGTCATAAAGTTGAATTCCTCTTCAGCACCTTGAGCAAATATTCTAAGTAGGTACTGTATACATTTTCATTCTAAAATGTGAGACCCGTCTGTACTTAAAGCCCACTGAAATTTAAGATTTAATACATTTCTCATTTCTCAGAAATCCGGATTCATGACATGTTTTCTCTTTATTTCTATTCAATCACTCTAGAGCAAGTACTGTCCCTCATGCCTTACTTTTGAAAATACATTTTCTTTTTTGTAACTTTTGTGTAAATAATCACACAATTACATGTTAATTTAGATATTTTTGATACGTTGATACATGGCGGAAGAATTAAATCAGGCTGGTTAATATAATCATCACCTTAAAAACTAACTATGTCTTTGTAGTATCAATGTTTAAAATCCAACACCTTTTTTTTTTTTGAAATATGCCATGCATTATCTCTACCTTTGAAGTTAGGTAACTCACCTAATAACTGCCACACTTCTAAAACAGAGGAAAGTTCACAATTATTGTTAAGGATGAGTAAATTAAACTTCTATTGACTGTTGGTACAACCGTCAACTGGGACAACACTTTTGGGGAATAGTATGAACCTTCTTTAAAAAAAAAAACAATACCATATTCTCCTGATGAGAATGGAGTGTACAAATAGACTTGACAGTTTTAGGATAAAATCGGCCCTGAAAAGTGACCAGTTTCTTTTCTTGACTAAGAACGAAATATTCTGAATCTATAGACAGCCTGGATTTTTTGTTAGATGCTAAACATGCCAGAAGTGTTTAAACAGAGATAGACCTGAGTCCTCTGGGATCATAGCGTGGAGAGGCCAGAGTTGGAGCCTGGATTTCCTTACCTCCTTCCCTCTAAAGGAGTGATATTCTGGAAACTGTACTGAATCTGCAAAGCATGCGACTGTCTGTCACGGGAGTTCACTAAACACTTGACAGCTCAAAATCCCAGGGACTCCAACTGTGGTACAGGAGCTCTGTCTTCTTCCTTGTAGGCTTCTTGTACAAAACATTCTCTAAGTAAAGAAAACTTACAGATGAGTTTTGAGAATTTTCTTTTTTCTTTTATGTATATAAGTACACTGTGGTCTTCAGACACACCAGAAGAGGACATCATTACAGATGGTTGTGAGCCACCATGTGGTTGCTGGGAATTGAACTCAGGACCTCTGGAAGAGCCGTCAGTGCTCTTAACCACTGGGCCAAACCTACCTGTATTCTACCTTACTTGACTACACAGCAGAGTTGAGAAAGAATCCATCACTTTAAAAAGATACCTGTATCAACCCACAAACAACTTCTGGGTTTACATTCAAAGGAATCCAAATTAATACTTCATGAAGATGTCAAAATATCCACATTCATAGCATCTCGTTCACAGTGATCAAGATACTAACTATAGTGACTATCCATCAATTCTGTGCCATAAAGGAAATACAAACCAACTACATGTACTCTGGCTGTGTGTGGTAGGACACCTGTTATCCCAGTACTCAGGAGGCAAAGAGAGGCAGATCTTTCTAAGGGCCAGCCCATGCTGGGTTACAAAATGAGACACTGTTTTGTTTTGCTTTTTAATGCCTTTGTTATTTAACTACTGTCTTCTCTTTTTCCTTTGCCTTTTCCGGACCTCATTTTTTTTTTTAACTTTCCATTTTCTTCACTCCTCAATTCATTATAATTCATTGCAGATTCCAAATATCCATCTGTAACTTTTCTTAATGAAGTAGAGACTTTTAGGGTTCAATGCTTTATTGAAAACATCAAGGAAAAAGGAACATGTGATATTTATTAAGAGCCTACCATATGTTTATTGTGACAATTACTTTTGATAAGCATATTGATTACACAATAGTTACATACATTACACATTACACCTGAAATTGTATTTTCTAAGTCCAGTAAACACAACTTTATTTTTCTATTATACTTAAGAAACAGAAAAGTGTCAAGACACTAAAGGGCCTTCAATGAATAAGTATTGAATGAAGAAATCAATTTGAAATGAGAGAGATCTAAGTGAGTATTTTAGTACTCTAATGACACTGGGAATTTTCTGTTATACTTTCCTTGGGCCACATGGAAGTATTTTCTTCATTTCATGAGTAATTCACATAAATTTCTGAAGCTACTACCATGGGAAATATTTAAGATGCTTATTTGAAAAGCCTACAAATAAAGAAAGCTGTTGATTCTCATATTGAGTTCCACAGAACACACACTCACACTCACATACACACACACACACACACACACACACACACACACACATTCATGCATGCACACATGCACACACAAAACAATGGAACCTGTAATTGTAGCCAACGTTCTCCAAAGTCTGGTAGCAAATGTTCAAGCTATGAAATGTCTCTCTCCTGAAACTGTACTTTTGGTACTATACCCTTTTAAAATTGGTTTTTCTTGTGAGAAGATATTTATTTAAATTGGCTTACTCTCTTCATCTAATTTGTTTCTCTCCAAGTGGTAATGGTTTTCCTTGTTATATTACATTATTAGGAAAGTTGGAATGTTTTATGATCTTGAAAAGGATTACTGGGAATAGGTAGTATCTTGTTCTAATTTTGAACAAGTGAAAGTGTCCTAATTACAATAATTTAAAAGGGTTGGTCCAGGGGCTCATGGACTCATGCAAAGCTTTGTTCATTTTGATCCTCACAAGTGTGCAACCTAGCACAGCACTCTACTTGCTTCTTGACACTGCGTTTACTCCTCACTCATTATCGGTCTCACACGTATGTTCAATGATATTGGCACTTAAGAACATAAATTAATAACAGAAGTTCATAACAAACAAAACTCCTCATTGCTGGACCTGAATTTCATGTGAAAGAGTAGGATACAAAAGCAAAACACATGGAAAAATAGAAAATAAAGGCAAAAGCCTACAATGAACGAGAACAGACTGAGAAGGCTTTACAACTTGAACATGAAATCTTAATTCAGGAAATACTAAAGCAAGAGGACTTTTGTGAGTTTGAAGAGAGTCTGGTCTATGTCATCAGTTTTTGGTTTTCCTGGGCTACAGAATGAGACATGTCTCAAAAAGGCGAGAGGAAGATCAGGGGTATATCCTTTCTGGATATAGACAAAGATTGTTATGAGTGTCTGTGACACTTATAAACTCTTACCATCTTCAACATCCAGCCACAGAAGGATAACCTAGACCATTTCTGGATTTATTCCTCATCGGAGAAACACCAGGTAAAACTTTATTGTCAAAGAATGATAACACGTTTTAAAGAATAGATTGTGATGACTCTCTGAAAATGAAAAATAACAATTCGGTTTGCATTGAAAGATTGTATACCTTTCAATCTAGGGATTGAACTTAGGGAGAGACAGTGACCCAATTCTTCATGCATATTCACAATGACAGGTCAATGTAGTTACGCTGGAGGGTGGCTTCTGAGATGTGGGCTAGTGTAATAATATAAGTAATATTCCTTCAGGACATAGTTGTATTTGTATGAAATTTAATTTATCAATGCGGGGGTATAAAGTAAAGTTTGCAGCACAACAAAGATGTTATAAATGCCTTCTTTAAAAATGACAGAGTGAGATATGAGTAGACATTTATGAGATGGAAACAACCATTTTAGCGTTAGTAGAAGGAAGGGAGCTACTAATTAGTCGCAGCATTAGATCGTGGTTTTCAAAGTGGATATTGGGTGACTTAGACTTTGAATGTGTGTTTATATGGTTTATACAAGATTGTCATTAGCTTAGTTGTTCATTTAATTTTACTACTCTTTTATAAATGAGGGTAGCTTTTTGAGTACCATATTTTTTTACATGAAACAATTTTATACTTTAATAGATAAGAGCTATATATGACTGAAATCATAGTTTCTAAACAAAGTATCACTTAGCTGACCTGCATTTTGTCATTGTCCCAATCTTAGTAGATAATGATTCAAACCTTATGAAACAGGCTGTTATATTATAATTTTTACCAGAAGAGACAGAGCAAATTTGCTACTGATTTGAAAATTGTCGCGTGTAGCTGGAGGCTTTCCCTGTCCTACATTTTCCACTGCCAACACATTGATCAAGACCAGCTCTTCTTTGTTTGACACTGAAAACCTGATAGAATGCTGTGGTTCCACAAATGTAATAACTCCTATTAAGGAGGCATAGCCAGTTAATTCGCCTCATCTCACAGCTTGGGTTGAGGCAGGGTGGTTATGTTTAGAAGGTCTTTAAAGGAAGGTTTCCTGCCATCTTTTTTGTCCATGCAATAAACTCCCCATGATGAAAGAAGATCTCACATAAAATGCATCTCTGATCTGAGGAGTCCATCCTCATTACATTTTTAGATCTCCATTTCAAAGACATCATGCCTACTCTCTTGTCAGGAAGTAAGACCTTTCTTATGTGCATCAGAAATGGGCTGTCATGCACTGGGTCATAAACTGCATATTGGTAGATTAGAACGAAATAAAAGGCAATGTTGGGATTCGGTCCCCTGGATGTTGGTGTTCATGTGGTGGACTTTCTTTCCCCTTATCTGAGCTTGGGGCCTCTCTCAGCACCCCATCTCATTCCTTTTAGATCAATCCATTGTACAACAGCCTTGAAGGGGACTTTATTCTCATGGTAAAGCTTGTGAATTTTAAGTCCTTTGTTTCACAAAGGACTGCTTTCACTGGGACCCTGAGCGCGTTAACCAGCTAAACAGGGACAGCAAGGCACCGACAGCTGCCAGCCTTTTCTTTGGCTTTATCTACAAGTAGATTATTTTTATAAAATTTGAACAGAAAGGGTTTTTTTTTTATGAGAAGCCAATTTATTTCCAACATTTCTACTATACTCAGAGGGTGGGGAGAGTCGGGGATAGGTCAGTTGAACCTGATCAACAAAATTTATTTCTATTTTGAAAATTCCAATACAAAATGGTATAGCTCAGACCTGTGTGGACTAGCTCCAGCATTCAGTAGCATCAGACATCTTTTGACAAATAATAGTTGCCCTTTCTCTTCAAAAGGAAAAGAAAAAAGGAAAAGAAAAAGAAAGAAGAAAGTTAATAATAGGGGGGAGAGAGAGAGAGAGAGAGAGAGAGAGAGAGAGAGAGAGAGAGAGAGAGAGAGAGAGAGAAGGGTTGAGTCAATGAGCAGAAGGGAGTGTATTCAAAGGAGTGGACTGTAGATGTTTGCTCATAAAGAACATAAGGTAAACATATTAACTTCAAAATATGTTTTTTAAAATAAGCCAAGTTAAAACAAGGAAGTACAACGAACAAATGTATGTCGTTATACAAAAGGCCTGCAAATGTTGATGCTTAAACGTGTCATTAATTGTGTTCCATATGTAGAAGGCATATATTCAGAATCAAACAACGGGTTTGAAAAAATATTTTGTCAACAGTGAAATTTATACAAAAATATATGAAACTTTACCTTCCTTATGCTAACAGTATATTCCTCATAAGTCGTAACACATTAAAAATGCATTTTGCATATCTTTCTATATTGCGCAGAGGTGGTAGGAAGAGGCATGGGGCTGGAACAGGTGGTTGGCGATATTAGGGATAGGAGTTAATTTGGAAACAGCTGCCGACAATTTTCCTATAGTATTATTCATCATTTCAGAAATCAAAATGATTATAATTACCTGATATGTCGCATCATATGCAACTAAAAGGATGAAACCTGGGTGGAGATTAGAAAATGTCTAATCCCCGCTATAGAGAGAGGGCTGGGCTCTGCAGTGCCCTGGTGACTGGTGGCAGGCTTCCATAGACTGTTCTCCCAGTGGAAGAAGCTCAGGTGAGCAGCAGAGTAGAGCAGAAGGCTTGTGAGTGCCAGTGGCCACCTGATCAGAGCTCATTCAGTGATTGTCATCACTTTGTAGGACCGTGCAGTTAATACCCAGTGTATCTGACACCTGCTATGTTAAATTAGTACTTGCAGAATTAACACCTGCTGTCAGCCACCCAGCATGAATGCTGCCTTTTTTTTTTTTCAGAATAAACGGGAAATAAATTATTTCCCTAGAAACTTGTGTAAATTATTTGGTGGAAGGAGCGTTGCTTAGAAAGATTTGGAATTTGGCAATCGGATTTCTATACTCCTCGTGCTTCTAACATTGTTAGTAACTTGGCCTCTTTCTATCCCTACAGAAGTTTGAAAAATGAGTTTAATAATACCACTTCCAGCATCAAATAAGACACTGGAGGTATAAAAGGATACATTGGGTAAAGCATGAACAGCTATCCAGATGCGAAGGAGTATGCAAATTGCACATTAATAACGATCAGTAAATTTGTCATTTAAAAAGTCTCATTGACTAATTACTAGTAAAAAGTATTTCTTGTTACAGGGTAAGTTATTTTTATATATAACTATTGCTTTTTTCTCACTCCATATAGTATATGATATAATATCAACATCTTTCTTTTAAAACCATCATTCTATTGTCATAATCTACAGATTAGTTTCTATATTGCTATATACAAGCAATTTCATTATTTATCATACTACTCACTTTTATAATAATGTATTATAGTCGAGCTTCAACTATATAACTTCTTATATATGATACAGTGACAATTGTCACTGTATGCTAATGATCTATAGACAATGTGTAAAGAGGAAGCCTAGGATTTTAAGATAACTCTTTCATTAACAAGCAATATAAAATGACAAAACAAAATGAAAATGTCATTATAATCATTGTTATGAACAATATAAAGTAGCAAACCTGTGACACTAGCTAGAAATATATTTTGATTTATTGTAAATTTCAGATTTAATGAAAATATCTAGCCATGGGGCTTACGAGATAGCTCACAAGGTACTATCTGTAGACCTTAACAGTTTTAACAGTTTCAGTTAAAAATCTTTCGTGGATCCTTGTGAGTAAAATTTATGTACCTCTGTTTCTTTATCTACAATGGGATAGTATCTATGAAACAAATTTGATTAGAAGATTAATTGATTGTAACGGTGATTAGCACACAATTATTATACAGTTGTTCACTACATAATTAAAAAGTGGAAACGTATAAGAAAGATATTATCAATAATTTTAACCTGTACAGGCCACTGAGAACTGATTTCAATAGACTAACAGAATAAAATGCTTGTGTGAAGGGAAAGCTAGGAATTCAGAAGAATTCTTGGACATTCTTCTGCACATCTGCGTATCTGCCAATCACAGGAAGCAACAGAGCTGGAAGGCTGGATGGGATAGGCCCTTGTAGCCCTGAAGTTGTAGTCAAGGCTTTTTATAGTCATTTTTATAGCAGTAGTACAAACTGCCTCTTGTTTCCAGAACTCTGAGAAATAAAAGGTAGTGCCAAACTGAAAGAGTATCAGTAAGAATTTGTTGTAATGAAGAATGTTGGAGCAGCTGTGCTTGTTTGCACAATACCTGTATAAGATAAAGCCAGTCAGCATTGCAGCAAGGTAGAAGGGAGTTCTTGGGAGTCTGCACATCTAACATAGGAACCAATGAAAGCTCATTGCTTCTTAGGTTCACCATGTTCCCCTAAATGGTTCTACACCCATGAATGGATGATGGCCCTTTAATGCATGAGCTAAAGAGAAATGATATGACCATAAATCACGCACCATTCTCTATCTTTATGGTCTTGTGGAACATTTACCTCTGAATGGAGAATTTTAGTTTTGTAGTTATGCATCCATTTTGTGCAAGAAACTGCTATATTTGAGCAATTGTCCTAGAGACAATAAAAATGTATTGTGCCTCTAGCTGAGTACTGCACACCCTAAGAAGCCACTGTTCTATTAAAACAAAACCGTGAAAGAAACCATAAGAATGTTACTCCAAAAACTCAAAATGGTCAAGTCCTTATTTCCTCTAGCTCCTCACAGGTGTATACTTAGCTAACAACTGCTTACTAAGTCAGGAATGGGATAGGAAGGAAGGGAAACAGTTCATTTTCTTTTCAGTCTCTCTCATTCACTTGTAAATAGACTTGGGGAATATATATATATATATACTCGGTACATTGTCAGTCTTTCCTTTGCCTATCTAAAGACGCCATTCTTACCCAGCCTTGGAGCTCCCTTTCTTCTCTGTGAACACGCCCAGCTCCCTGTCTTTCATGGTCACTGTGTTGTTCTGTTTCTCCCTGTGAGCTATTCTCCACAGGTCCATATGCCGTGCTTGCACATTCCTCTTCTGTTATTTTTCTAGCCGCATCTTTTCATAAACGCTACCTCTGAATGCAGCATTCATGATTTCATCTCCCATAACTTTTTTCTTGATTCCTCAATTTTTTTTTCAGAGATACTGTGGTTCTGTAGGTCTCCATATGGTTAATTTGGTTATACTGGCCCCAAATCATGAATAGTTGAGAAGGTGAATGCTATACTATTTAGAAACCAATGTCTTAGAAAATAAAGACAAAATTAGTCATCAGTTTTCCCTACGGCCGTCTTCACCAAATATAAAATTTTATGTCTTCTGGTTTCTGAGTTAATATCTAAAATATGATTGAACTTGGTGACTAAACTGGATCTAAGGTCAGTATTTGTGAGTACTTCAGAAAGAGTGAATTCATATGTTACATGTGCAATAAAACATTATTAAAACAAATGTAAGGTAAGATTAAGCTTTATTCAATTTTAAATCTTCAACTACCATTAAGCCTTCATTTCAGTCTCCAGGTTTGCCTTTTAAATTCACAAGCATTCTGAATGGAGAATGGCAGGTGTTAGCTCTAATTTAACAAAGCAGGTGTCAGATATTGTTTATGTGGGCAACTGTTACGCCTTCTGGGGAGTTCTTTACTTTGGGGTTTCTCCTAATTAAAAATATTTATCCATCACCCGTCAATGCTGTCTCTAAGGGACAGGGAAACCTTTGGAGAATATGACTTTAAGACTGTACAGACTGAAAATGAAGAAGAAAAAAGAGAAAGAAAAACAAGAAGGGAAGAAGAAGAAAGGAGAAGATTACTATTAATTTGTAAAGATAATTTTTCTCCAGTGTCGAAATTAAAGCTGCACATTATAATTCACTCCTCCTGTAAAATGCTGTATAAATCCTGAGACTAGAACAATTCCCTAGGCAATGGAATTTCAAAAATTTATATGTAGGAGGCAAAAAATGCAACATTAAGATGATAGTTTTCCCATCTCACATTGTTTCCTACCGAAATTCAAATATCTACATACTTTAAAGTTTTCTAAAATTATGTAAAGACATCTATAAAGATCAAATGTGAGATTTTGACATTTTTATTTCTCTCACAATAAAGAACTTTTAGTGCTCAAAGAAAATAATAGTAGCTTTCTAGTAACTCTGATAGTTCAGATTTTGAACTAAGACATCGTGATGTTTTAAAGAATTATATTGATGTATAAGTATGTGGTGTATGTGTGTGTGTTTGTATTGCGATTTATGTCACAAAAGAGAGCTTGGAACTTTATTGTTATAAATAAAAGTTTGTTACTTATTCTATTTTATAGTGTATATAGTATTAGTCATCAAGTATGAGGGTTTTGTCGTCAGTAGCTGATAAATTTTTAATAGTTACAATTGTTTCTTATAAATAAGAGCTAGTTTTTATTGATTTTGTCAGAGCCACATTTTAACAATATTTCCAATATGTATCTGCACCATGAACTGCTAGCTTAAATACATAAAGGCCAGTTGTAGGATTCTGTCAATATGAAAAGCTAGATTGTGTCACAAGAAAAAAAGTATGTAATAAACATTGGATATTTAGTACTGAAAGCAGTGCACCTTGGGTGCTTTTGACAACCTATTTTACAAAAAAAAAAAAGTCTTCCTCTTTCCATTGTTGGGTGGGGGAAAGGAAGGGGAGCATGATGAAATACACAAGGAAAAGAGTGGGACGGATGTCACATGGATGTCTTCCAGAGCAAATGAACGGCAACATAATCTTCAAATCAGTAAGATTCTATAGGAATCATGGCAACATACGTAATCATTTTCTGTTTCATTTTTACATGATTTCATATGTTTAACACTTAAGGGTTTTCTGTCATTGTTGCTACTGCAGCAAAAAATATATGTACATGTAGGATCATTAATAACAAATGTTGGGACAAGCACACACACACACACACACACACACACACACACACACACACACACACACACACACCCCTCAATACATTTGTACCAATTTACGAATTTATTTCAACTCTAAAATAATTCATAAAAGCATTATATTTTCAGATCATGCTAAGATTATAAAAGGAAAAGTGAAAATAAAAGAGCAACCAAAGATCATTTATGTTTGAATATAAACTAAATTTAATTTGGAAACATAGATTAATGTGCACTATAGCAATATATTTCTGTTGGCATCCTACACTTTTTGTTATTTTATACTTTTTCTTCTCTTCATCGTTGATGTGCAGCGCACCTCGTCAGTCCCGTAGTGTAGTGGTTACTTTTGCATTCAACACGCTCCGTAGCAGCAGAAATGGGCTGGACATCAATGGCTCCACTAAGCCCACGCTTCCAGCAGTGCACGTGTTTGGACTGCTCGCATCCTTGCCGTAGCCAGTTGCTATTCTCTCCGTTGCTCATCGAGCCTCTGTGTGGAGAGGGGTACTTCTGCTCTTGGGTACTCTTGAAACATTTTACCGCAGACATTTTATTATTTGAATCTAATTGTTACCGAGCTCGGAAGACTAATTTCTGTTCTTTGCAAGGAAGCTTCCAAAGATATCTAGTCATAAAAGATGTGGTCATTTTATAATGTTGGTGATGAATGAGTGGTAGCCTACACATTCACTCATGAACAACTCGACTCAGATGAATATTATCTGTGAATAATGAGACAGAGTGTAAATTGTTTTTTTTTTCTTTAATGAATAAAGAACATATGGTACTAATGTCCTGTTGCTACACAGGAAAGTCCCTAATGATGACTGAACTGTGGCAAAACTGCAGGACACAGCATCACGAGAATGAGAATCTTATTTTGCATATTACTTACTATTTTACTGGCCTGTTAATTAATGCTGAATATTTATCTCAACTGGTCACCTCTCTTTTAAATGCAATATCAAGACAAATGATAGTAAGAAGATGACATAAACTTATGAAAATTACAAAATTCATCATTTGTTAATGACAGATCCTCTCCTAAAACTGAAAGTTTGTAGTGTATAGTATTATATAACATTGAAATATGAAATATTTAAATGAAATATATTTGTGCATTACTTTTAAAACAGGAGAAAATTAACTGTGTGTCAATCACGAAACTATTTTGATAGCAGAGTAAAGGAAAGGATTAACAAGACTAGAAGCCAAGAGATTTACAAAATAGCATATCTGAATTACATTTCATGAACATATTCAGAAATGAATTAATAAATATTCACAGAAAATCCTTACAAGATTTATTTTAGGCTCAGTATCCTTTTAAATACATACTTTAATAATTGCAAAAATATTCTTTCAAACAAAGTTAAAATTCACCTGTCATTTGTGAATGTGGTCCAATACTGAAGTTCACAAATGTATAATTTCATCTGATCTCATCTTCACATTGTCCACAGAAGATCAAGTCATCTTACTCATTTAAATATTAGATCTACTCACTTGAATCCTCTGATTACAATAAGATTGAGTACTTAGTATTTGACATTAAGTAGCAATTCATTATTATTATAAAGTCACTGCTTTGGATTATCCTTATAGTGATTAAAATTTAACTCCTCTCATAATTTGGCCAGAGAGAATCTGTTTAATCAGTTGTAATAATTTTAAGTGACAGTGTTTGACAAGTAGTCTTTTTCTACTTTCAATTAGTCTATAATATAGATGGCCTGATATTATGACTATTCAAATTGTGTGTGTGTGTGTGTGTGTGTGTGTGTGTGTGTGTGTGTGTGTGTTTGTAATGTGATGTGGTTTTCTACATTGGCCAAGCTAATTGAAAAGTTGCCAAATATGCACTTCGTGCTGTGCTGTGAATACAAAGCAATAATGTTTTATACACTTGATGGTTTGATGGAAAACGAGAAGTGAATGCTACTCTTTAGTTGGGTTCCATGTCTCCAGCCCTTTAAAGTAATACAACCGGAAGGAGCCAATATGACTATTTAATTATCATTGTCATTGTTGCAATTGTAACAACAAAATGGACCTGTTAAATGATTTACAATTGTCATCTAGACAAAGAGTTCATGACATTGATGAGAGAATATTTGGAGCACAACATTTACTTAGTCTCTAGGTTTTTTGTTTGTTTGTCTAGATGTTTTATTTGGGGGGGCATTGTATGTGTGGGTTTTTTATTGGTGGGGTTGTCTTTAAAACCTCAGATTTGATGATCAGCTAATCCCTCCAGATAATTCATCTACCTTATTGTTTCATCCTATACATTCATATTTTATGGGCTAATTTACATTCTCCTTCTAGATAATGTAAAGCCCTTTTATTCAAATAGAAATACTTTGAGTATCTCTGCACTTCCATTCTCTCCCTTTCTTTGCCTTACCATTAATCTTCTCTGTGTCACCAGACATGTTCTATTCCCCTTTCATGACATCACTGCATGTAGGATCTTATGGGCTTACAAATCTCAGCTCTACAAATGACACAACACTTGCAATTTTTGTCCCCCTGTGACCGACATGATTCATTTACTATAATTACCTTAGTTGCATATATTTGCTTCATTTTTTTCTAGAGTTGAAAAAATTTACAGTTTTGTTTTAAATTTTCTTTGTAGAAATTTTCAAGTCATTATTTTCATTCACAAGAATTTTTGTTTATTTGTGTATTTTGACAAGTAAGAATAGGACGGATTTTCAATTGTATTTATCAGCATAATTTTTATTGGTACATTGAATGGTTATTGTATTACTGATTTTTGTCTTTTAATCTTTATATCAATCAATTAATGCGTGAAGGATGGGTTTCCTGGTTGAGTATATAGTTTTCCTTAGATATGTAATCCCAATATCAACAAATAGAAACACTCTGAATTCTCCCTTTTTCATTCGTGTTATTTCATTTTCTTCTTTTGCTTATTGCTCTAGCTAAAATGTCTAACACTATATTGAATGAAAGTGGAGAAAGGGTGATTCTTGTCTTGTTCCTGATTTTAATTGAAAAACCTTTCAGTTCCTCAGTATTTACTATAATGTAGGCTTTACCTCTACGATGAATAGCCTTTATTTGATTGGGATAGGTTCTTCTATTTCTGTTTTCATCAGGGATTTCTACATGAAAAAACAACGGAGCTGTATTCTTGTTTGTTTGTTTGTTTACACATGTAAGGAGACAGTTCTGTTGTCTTATCCTTGAGTCTTTTCACAGGTAGCACATATATTAACTTGTATAATTTGAAATAAAAGTGTATCTCCGGAATGAAGCTAAATTGATCATTGTAATTATCTTATTGATTTGTTGCAGAATTCTATTTGAAAGTACTTTTTGAGAAATTTTGTATCTCTATTTATTAGAAATTTTGGCTTGTAATTCTCTCTTACTTTTGAGTTGCGTATTTATCTGGAGTTATACCAATGTTATACTGGTCAATTGTAGAAAATTACACCATTCCTATCTTATCTACACATTAAAGTTCAAGAAGCATTTCTGTTTTTTTATTTTTTAACTTTTCCAAATTCTATTGTAAAATCATTGCTCTCCACATACTGACAATGGGGCCCCATTGGGAAGGAACATGAATTCGAGTTGATGCCTACATAGAGGAGCCTTTTCCTTACTTTATTATCATTTTGGTTTGGAAGTACTCTGAAAGCTAACAAAAGAGAAATGTGGTCACCAACACAGCTAGTAAACCTTTAACCTATATTTTGTCCTCCAGGCAAAATATGCTTTAGCAATGGTGTCACAGAACTAGTGGGAGTAGCAAAGCAATTTCTGATTTGACTCAAGACTCACTTCATGAGAAGAAACCCATACCCATCATTGCATTAGGATAATCAAGAACCAGAGGAGACTAGATACCCAGAGATATAGGGTAAAACTAAACACTAATAGTCCAAAACAACAACAACAACAACAACAACAACAACAACACACCAGAAATTTTAATATAATTATTTCCAATGATAGTCTGCTATACTCATAGATCATCAGTGTCTTTTCCAGTCATCTTCCAAGGGGTTTCTCCCACAGCAAATGGGAACAGATGCAGAGGCCCACAGCCAGATACTATGTGGTCTCCATCAAATCCCTCCCCTCAGAGCTCATGGAATCCTGTGAAAGAGGTTGTGAGAGTCAGAGAGAATAAAGGACACCAAGAAAACAAGGCCCTTTTGAAGTAGAAGTTTGTGGATATGGCAGTTGATAGACTCACATGGTATTTTGCTAAGACAGATTCACGTAATGTTTTGCTAAAATCAACTCACATTGTCTTTTGCTGAGACAAGACCTGTGGGAGGACACATGATGTTTGGAGAAAGTATAACTAGGACTTAACTGACAGTGAAGGGCCACATGCATAGCTAGCTTGGCAATGCTTTGTTGATCTCATGTCTTCGTCCTCTCTGATCTTCTCTTCCTTGAAAGAGGCATGGAAGAGAACTCCTGGTGTTCCAGCTGGTCCTGGTCACTCCAACTAACTCATGTCAGTTAGGCAGAGACCTGGCACTTTCTGCTAGATCATACTGCTGCTGATTCAGATTTGCAATCCTGACACTACTGAATTGAACTGCTGTTACCCTAACAGAGAATGGAATTGTCCCCAAGGAACTATTTCTAAACATGTCTACTTCCCACTGTCCTGTTTACCATCCTTTCTCACCTGCCTTTGGATGGTGGGCTAGAAGAGGGGGTCAGAACATTTGAGAAACCTTATACAAGTAGGTTTTTTAAAAAAATCTAAGCCTCCATACTCTGTGTCAACTAACCAAGGTACCTATGAGCTCAGAGAGACTGAGGAACAAACACAGGCTTACATGGGTCTACATCAGCTTCTCTGTATATACATTATAGCTATGAGATTACCATTTTTATGGGACTCCAGACTATACAATAAAGTAGGTCTCTGACCTTTGTGCTTTTTCTTAAGACTCTTCTCCTCTTGTTGGGTTGTCATGTTCAACTTTGATATGAAAATTTTTGCTTCATTTTATGTTTTTATTCTGTCATATTTGGTTGTTATATCTTAGAAGCTCATTCTTTTCTAATGAGAGAAAGAAAGGGGGTGGATCCAGAATGGAGGGGCACAAGAAGCAAGTTGGGAGTAGTAGAAAAAGGAATATATTGTATGAAGCCAAAAAAAGTATGGTTTGAAGAAAAATAAAAGCTCTTATTATATAGCATTATGAACAACTTATGATCAGGGAGCAATGTGAAGGAGTGCCGCCTGTTAAACTGTCAAATCAATGCAATGTCAATGTCCCTGACTCTCTTCTCCCTCAGCCTCTGCAAATCTGGCTGAGTTTTTTACACAGCAACAGGGCTTTTCAAGTGGGTTTCAAGGGCATGGGCTGTGTCCTTTTTCAGTTGGTCAAGAGGAAATGTGCCACACATCTTTGAAAAGAATTCAGTTGCGAATGATTCATGTGGTCCAGTCCTGTCCAGGGAAAGAAGTGGCAAGTGAGAGATACCAAAAGAAAGGAAACCATTGTCTTCAATAATGTAGCCACCAAGGAGTTATTCATTCTCTAGTGAATAGCTTGGAACCCATCGCCAGGTGAGTCGCCCTTGTTAGACACTGTGCCCAGAAGGCAAAATCCAATTCAAAACAGAACAATATGAAAACTGTGCAGAGTTGGTGAAAGAAAGATGTAGAAGGTGAATGTGGGAAGGAAGATAAAACAGAAGAGAAGGATGAGTGTAATAAGAATGTATTTTGTAAATGTATGAAATTTTCTTGTAAGAATAAGATAGTTAAATCTGAAAAAAATAATTTATGAGCTTATTTGTATTCTCTATTACTAAACATTCCTACAATCATTATTTGAAATTCTTTGTCTCGATTCTGTCTAGAATTTTTATTTCAAATTTACTCTCATTAGGAGCTATTATGGCGTAATTGGCATTTTCATTATGTTACTACATTGAGACCTGCATTCTCTGAAGTGATTGTGTGGAATCGATTTACTTTCAACTGTAGTCTTTTAGTTGAAATATACACAAAGTACAATTGGGGCTCTGCTTTGACCGAGTTTTTAATATGCCACACATGAAGTTAAATCTGTTTATGTGGCCAAGCTAACGAGTATTATCTCTACACTGAGAGTAGAGTATTAACTGTAGAAGCAAGTGAGACTCATGATTAGACCTGAGATACAAATGTCTTACTAACCAGTTAAAAGGAATGTATTTTAGTTTTCATTTTTCAGCCTAGTATTTCTTTTATTAATCACTATATTGATGTATTAATATATTCATTCGTGGTTACTTGCTTCCTTAAGAAATTCTTTTTTTAAAAAAAAATTGTTTCATTAATTTACATTCCAAACATCCTCCTTCCTAGTCCCTCCTCCAAGCATTCTTCACCCCATCCCTCCTCCCTCTCCCTCTGAGAGGGTGCTCCCTCTCCATCCCCTTCAATGACTATTGCAAAGCCAAACATCAGGGAGAGTAAACTATACACTAGGATATTAATATGATGTGGAAATCGTGTTGTAGTCAGCAAGGCTAAAGTGATTGGAGATGTAAAGAACATTTGGAGATCTGACGTGGAGATGCAGAGTTTGGAGTTCGTCCAGCTCAGTCTTTCTTTGGTTCAGTATTTCCTTATTATGTTCTTTCCCTACATTTTTCGAATGGCAACGTATATCCTATGCCATGACATGTTAGAAGTATGTGATCTACTTTCTGAATTTGATTTTATAGGGGATTCTAGGTAAGAGATTTCATGAATCTCAGAAGAGACTTTGAAGGTTAGACTTTCAAATGTTGTTGAGATTGTAATTGACTGTAGGTGCTTTTGAAATTGGACTAAATGTATTTTGCATATTTAATGGCCACAATTCTGTGGGGGTGATGGAGTGGAATGTGATGGTTTGAAGAAATTTGGACCTCAGATATGTATGTGTTTAAATGTTTGGATCATAGCTGCCTGTGGGTCAAGATTTAGACCTCTCAGCTTCTTCACAGCATCATGTCTCCTTGGATGTTACCACGTTCCCTGCCATGCCAATAATGGACTAATTCTCTGAAACTGCAAGCCAGCCCCAATTAATATCCTTCATAAGGGTTGTCTTGGTCTTGGTATTTTCTTACAGCAATAAAATCTAGAGGAGTTCTTCCTTAGTGACTTGCAAGTCTACAATATCTACCTCATAGTCTCTCATCAAGAGTTAAAACTTTAAAATCATTTAGAAGACTGAGGAGTCACTCAGTACTTCTGGCTGAAAGTTCCTGTGGGTCTTTATGGCAGGTTTCATATGTAAACCCTCGGAGACACATTGCATACCTCCACTTCTACCCTCTCTTACTATAGACATGCATAAGACATTTAAACTTGCCAGGCTTAGAACTCCCTGACTCTAGGCAATCCCCACGGACCACAGCTCAGCCCCATGCTTGAACTGGGGATTTTGTCAAATAAATTCTGCAGTTTCAAGGCACTGGTATCAATTTAATTGGTCTTGCAATGGCCTGGGTACTTACGGAAGCATTTCCACTGCGGCATTAACCAGCTGGCACTCTTGTTGGTCAGCTGGACACTGGCTCACACACTCACGTGTCTGCTTCCCTATCGAGCGACTTCGAGTAGCTCAGTCACTTCCGTTAGTGCTATAGTTGCCTCCAAGAACATAAACTATTGAATATTTTCCTGATGGTTTCCTTTCTTCAAGTCACATCCAGGAGCCTCCCAATCCACCATCTTACCCAGAATTCTCTATCTTGTAGTGTCATTTTTCAGATTTATGTGTTTACGGAAATAATGTGGGTGCTTAGTAATTTTATAGTGCATGGTATATATTGATTCATATTTCACTTTTAATGAGGCTTCATAAATTACGTCTGTCTTCTCTTCCATTGTTCTTATGAAACAACTCCATGCCTGGTACCATCCTGTTGACTTTTGAAAATGATATACTTCATTTTTATTTTTTAATAACATAATAAGCTCTCATCAAAATATGAACAGTTCAGATGATGACAGGATTCAAACTTTTATGTTACTGATTATTAATCTTAAAAAAAATCTGTTTAGGTTCATTGATATAACCTTTTCCATGTATTTATTCTTGTCACAGTTAAACAAATAGTGGACATTGCCAGGAAGCTCATCACAACGTTTATCCTGACGTGTCGAAGGTGTGTTGTTTGTTTGTTTGCTTTTGTTTCCTTCTCCCATTTGACATTGGTATACAACAGCCAGGCAGTCGCCAAATAGTCCACAAAGTAAAAATTTCCTCAAAGCTTCACACATGGCCATGGTTTAAGTAGTCCTTTGCCTTCATCCACGAAATCCAGGCTGATCCTCCAGTCAACAAGTCTCTTTTGCTTTGCCATGAACGCGACCTACTAGCAACTTCTACTCATCAGATTCTCGGTCCTCAGCTAAACTACATTCTAATCCCCAGACTTAAAATAGCAAGTTGTCAGAAGTCCTTAATATTAGACTTTAAGTGAAAGGGGGTCTTCAGGTTTGAGTTAAGGAATAAGGGGGAAGCATAACTTTCAGTACCATTTGCAGGTTTTGCCAGTAGAATTCTCACTAAACGAATAGTTTGTATCAAGTTACAGTTCTGTCATTAGCGAGAATTAATAACTTAACTTGATCCTGGCTTTACTTATAAATTGTTCCAAGGTGGCTTGTCTTGTATCCCACAAGGTATTTTCTAAGTATCTCAACGAAAAACCCCACCTTAGTATTCTCTGTTTAATTTTGTTAATTTGTAAAATTGAGGACATATTTTTAGCAACCCACATAGAAAACTACTTACTTGAATTACTATGATAATTAAGTGTGCTAATCTAGGTTCATAACTATCGCAACATATCATAAAACATTTTAAAATTAGGCCTTCTTCTTCAAAGTTATTAATTCACATATGCTAACATGAAAATCGTGAAGTACCTGGAAGGGAAGATTAAAGCTCACCTGGGTACTGGCTCTAAATTCGAAGTTGGAAACTATATATTTTATTGCCATTTTCTTTTCTCATTGTCATTTACTTTTGTATGAATATTTTATATTTTCACATTCATTTTAACCTCTTATTAGTTTGTAAAATTAATTGACCAAAAATGAATTCTTGTTGTTTTCCATTTCTAAAGGATGAACTTTTGTCTGCTCCTTTAAGAAGCTATAGCTCGGCATATCCGAGAGGGCAGGGCATGGTGGAGGGAGTTCAGGGCTTGAACTATTGTTCACCTTGTGATGACTCTGGCAAAAGAGACTCAGGCGAGAGTGCAAAGCAAACGATAAGCCCCCAGTTCTGTGTCTATGCCCTGAATCTGCTGTTGATTCCAATGTTCAAACATTTCCACATTTTTCCAAACATTAGCATCAACTGGTGAACAGATGTAGAAAGAAACTGGCCCGCGGGGACATTTGACATTCTGACCAGAGAATCCAATATTTTTAAATTTTTAGCTAGTATATTGTACAAAACCTCCTTTCTTTCCTAGGCATGGTTTTTCAAGTAAACCACTTATCATTATATTAAATTCTCTGCTTCCTTGGATGCTTTTGTAGTTTTACTTTTTTAATATGTTTTATATAGAAAGAGTTGCATACCTTTCAGAACTCCTTTTTTTCCCTCCTAGCTATCTTTTTTAAACAGCTCCCAATGTGCCCACCTCTTTGAGTAGGTAGTCTCTCTTTCTTTGATTATTTCATCCGTGTGTGGTGTGTGTGTGTGTGTGTGTGTGTGTGTGTGTGTGTGTGTGTGGTTTTAAGGCTAGCCACTTTTCATTTGAAAGTCAACAAAGGGCCTTCTCTCTGGGAGAGCCTAACTGTCCTTTACCCTGTAGTCATAAGGGCTTACTGATCTTTGTCCAGAGATAGGATCTCATAAGAGTTTTCTTTACCTCGTTATCATGTCTCAAACCGGGTAGTGTTCTGGTCTTGATTGTTCAGCCATTTATAGAATACATTCCTTCACAGAAGATGTCCTGCTACCCTTGCTCTTAGCTTACTTCTGAAATGATCATTTAGTCGTCACTGTAAGAGTTGTGATGTAGATGGGGGATGAGATTCCCACCATCTGCTGATCTCTGTGCCATGTCCAATTTTGGTTTTTTTGTGATGTTCTCCATTTTGTACAAAGAGAGGCTCCTGGGATGCAGGGTGGAAACAACCCTTATCTGTTAGTATGAGAATAAGATTTAGAATTTAGGACGGTATTATGCTTGTCTAGCAAAGCAGTAGTAGTAAATATTTTTTTTATAAAGTCCATGGCCTCACTTGCATCAGAAAACTGGAGAGCCTTTCAATACTAGCCAATATTCTTCCTCTTATTGAGTGAAACTTAAGTCCAACTGGACAGCTGCTGACTGTCATTGACAGGTGAACGCCACTTATTGCACCATTAAGCATTTCTTGCCATGCTTGTGATCGTCATGGTTCATAGATGTTTTAGTTGGGGAGGGTTGTTCCATTGCTTCCTTCCTTTTTACAGCTTGGGCAGTATTTTCTCTAATCATGCGACACTGAACCACAGGAAGGAGAGCTTCAGATCCAATCCAGCTCAATCATTTGAGTGCTTTGCTCTGTGAGTCTTTAGCCGTTGGAGCCCACCCTTAATCCCTGAGAGGCAGCTCTGATACCACATAAATTTTATAAACACAAGTCTCAATTTTACTAATGAAGACTCAGAAGTCAGATGCTGCCATGAGATAGCCCAGATAGGCAGAGAAAGCACCTATCTGACCTTCTGAAAAGATATCTAAGAAACTCATGCTATAACAAAAACCTCCTTCAAGCTGAATGTCACTCCCTTCTCCTTCCTGTCCACCCTCCTGATTCTCTTACTCTCTTTTTTTCCCTTAATAATCCTAGGTTCACTTTCTGTCAGCTGGTTGCTTTCTCCATCTCTTTATCTTTAGTTGACTTATTTAATCCTGTTTAAATATTCAACTGGAAAGCTCTTGAAAATAAGGTGTGTGCTAAGGCTGAGCCATACCACACCTAAAAACAGTTTGTTTGTTTGTTTGTTTGTTTGTTTGTTTGTTTGTTTGTTTCAATAAAGAACAAAATCTTGGGATTCACAGTGTGATCAAATATTCTGCAACAGACAACAAAGGGCAACATTCATATTCTGATTGTTGTTAAGGTCACATGGGCTATCATGATCAACCATTTGCAAGAACATTTTGAATTCTCACAAACTCTATTATTAATTCATTTGCATCTAATGTGTTTTAAGCCAGGAAATATTTTTTTTTAAAATAGTGTTTCAATAATATTGCTTTTTCAGATTTGTTTAAGTTATTTTGGTGGTTAATAGAATCTAAACATATATTCATTTGTTTTAGATTGTCAAGGTTGGTAGGAAATAAGTTTTTAGGATATGTCCTAATAATTTATTTATTTGAAATCTTTATGATTTATTTATGATTGCAAGGTCCTATTGCTGAATACAATGCTTACATATCTGATCAAACACAGAGAAATCTAAGCAGTACCTAACTACAGGCTTCACAAATACTGACTAGCATTCATAGTACTGGAAGGTACTCAGAATGCTAGCCCATGAGAATGGTCATCATTAACCCAGGTGCAAGTTATAGCAGCAGTAGCTATCTACCTGTAAGATTTTCTGGTACAGTAGTGTCTCAAGTATGCCACAAGTGACACAAAGATATGCAACCAACCACTCTCTGATGGGATGTAAGTCTCAGTCCATGAGATGCAACCACCCTAGAGAAAAACCAAATACTATTGTTCCACTAAGGAAATAAAATGAGCCCATCATAACATTCTGCCATATTAATAGATTAGTACCTCTGTTAACCATTATTACAGAAGACTCTTCATGAAATATATGGTAATTAACACTGAACCATGAGACTAGATAAGAGAGAGAGAGAGAGAGAGAGAGAGAGAGAGAGAGAGAGAGAGAGAGAGAGAGAGAGAGAGAGAATCTGTGTGTGGAGGAGAGGGTAGAAGGATAGCGGGAGCCAGAGGTGATGGATTACTCTAAGACAACAGTCTCTTTCAGACAAAAGAGGACTAATGCCCGTAAGAATTTACAGACTGTGATAGCATACACAGACCCTGCACAAATTCAGATTGGATGGGGCCCAAGCACTGAGAAGGTTGAGTGGGCATAACCTCCCACTCAAACCAAGAAGTTAGCTACAATTGATACCTACTAGCAAAAAAAGTCTCCAATGGTATCTCAGTAGGTATATTAATCGTCAATTTTTTGTCTTAATTTTTTTGTCTTGTATATTTGATATTTATTTTGATATTTAGGGATAAAGGTTATTTTGTGAGTGCTTCTTGTTCTTCTGTTTGTTTGAAGAAAGAGAAACAGCCTAGAGTTGGATTTGTTAGGATGACCTAAGAGGAGTTGGGAGCAACATAAAGTTAAGTCAGAATATATTGAATAGCTATATTCTTTCAGCTATTAAGTAAATATACGTACTTATGTATAATATTAAGTATATATAAATATTATGATTTCATACATCTTTATCATATAGCGGTGGGGTCATATTTCTTTCCCCAGTCCTTCTCAATATCATTTTCCTTCTGTAGTGTACCTTTTTCAACCTTCCAATTGGATCCCCTCCCCCTTTCTCCATTTACCTGTTTGGCCACCTCTCTAGCACTATTTCCTTCCCCAAGCCCTGACTCTCATCTCTTTATACATTCTTGGTTTCTGTGTTTACTACATGTTGTATACTTATAATAAAAGGTTTGGAATAAGAGACCTCAAAGTAAGAACACACAGAATTTGTCTTTGTGGATAGCACCTAATACAATATCTTCTCTTTTCTCTCAGTTTATTTAGTACTAAACTTCATGATTTCATTTTTTCAATTGAATAACATTTCATATGCCCCTAATATTTCTCTGTTGATAGATATTCTGATTAGTTCCATCTCGTTTGCTATTTTGAATTTGGTACCAATAAGTGTTGCCGAACATGCACATGTTTGTTGTGTAGAATTCTGAGTCATCCGGGCATGCACTACAGAGTATTAGAGCTGAGTCATATAGTTATGGAGTACTCTCCATAATGATTTCCACAGTGACAGTACCAAATTATGTTACCACTAGCCTTTCAAAAAGTGTTTTGAATCCCTATAACAACAACAGTATTACTAGTCAGTTATTTTGTTGGTTTTAGCTATTCTGAATTTAAGAGAGAAGACATTTAAAAATTGTTTTAAACATTGCATTTCACTAACTGTTAAAAATGATTAATGCCTTTTGAAGTGTTTCTTAGTTACTTCTATTTCTTCTACTATACACTCTCTTTAAATTCAGAAACATTATTTTATTAATGAAGATTTGAATAGAAATATCCCCCATAAGTCATAAGTCTGAATGCTTGGTCCACAGTTGGTGGAGTTTTTAGGGAGGATAAGGAAGTATTTGGAAGTGTCTCCCGTGTTGAAGTAGATATGTGCTTGTTGGAGCAGGTGCACTACTAGTTATGAGTGTTGATTTTAAAAATCCTTGCCAGCACTGCACCCCTTCACCTTGTCTGCTTGTTTGCTGCAGATCTGAGTATAAGATCTCAGCCATTGTTTCAGGACCATTCTGGTCTTCTCCATATCAGGATGATCATGGACACATCTTCTAAAACTATAATTAATTGGATCATCTATGTTCTTGATCTTCTATTTTTTAGTGTTTTTTTTTTGTATTCCGGATATTAATATCATGTTAGATAATTAGCTGGCAAAAAGAAAAGTCTCTCCTATTCTGTGAATTTCATTCTTACTGAATTAATTTTTTTCTTTGGCTGTATTGAAACTTTTGTTTTTAGTTTTATGACATCCCGATTGTCAATGGTTATCTTTAATTTCATGCCAAGTAGAGTCCAGTTCAGAAGGTCTTTTCCTACACATGTATCTTGTAGATACTGCTGATGTTTTCTTCTAGAGCTTTTAGTGTTTCAGATTTTATATTGAGGTCTAGGATTCTTGTGCATGCTGATAGAAGCAGAACTATACCTTCATCCCTCTATGTGTTTTTCCATGTTTCTAACCAGTTTCTCCAGCCACACTTGCTAAGCTGTTGAGCATTCATGTTTAAGCTGGTGCTAGAGCATGGCTGATGGGAAATGAACAACAAATCTGAATTCGCAGGTTTCTCTGTGGTAAGACTTACATTACTTGGCTATATCACTGGTAATGTTATTCAAAGGTCATTTGATAGTTCTATTTTTGTACTGATACCCATAAAATGGCCCCAACAGTTTATATTTCCACCAGCTTTTATTGACTTTTCTTAGTCTTGACCTATCTTGGCAACTTGGTGAGACTTTGCTTCAAAATTAAACATAATAAAATTTCCTAAGGTTGTGGTCTTCTTCTATCCTTATATAGCATATGTGAAGGAGTATATTCAATTTCTAGTATCATAGAAAATAGACACTTAATTCATTACATACCAAAAAAGACCAAGAAAATATTTGAAAATCTCGAAATTAAGTAGAATAATATTACTGGGTAGACACGTTATTATTTTAAAGAAAAGAGACTCCTTAGAAGTCTATAATGATTTTAAATCAGAAAATTGTCACTTTTGAAGAAAATGAGGTCTTGTCTCTATACAGAGCAGTGGACACTGAGTTCTGAGATTGAGCTAAAAGACACAGAAAGTATTAGGAAGCAATTAATCAGTAGATTTCTTGCTAGTTTTATTCAGGCAACAACACAATCTTGTGCTATGATATTTGCTCAAGAAGATACTGTAGCACTAATCATTGTAGATTAGAAATAATCATGTGACTCTAGATGAGAGAAAAATATTTTGTTACCCAATACAAATAATAAATTAGTTTATGGAGAAAATCCATATAGACTTGGCTAAGCACACTGAATAGATTTTGGATTTTATCAGGTAAATATGACATTATTATGCCTACATTCAGTATAAGTGGATCCCTACTTGGTCTAATGTCACCCACTTTGCTATTGGCATTGGTGGGAAGGTGATTAAAGGGAATGTGAAGTCTTGTGATAAGTGAAACCTTTTGTCTCTTATCTAGAAATGACCTGTCTACCTCCTGTATCCATTTATTGAATAAATATCATGACTATGTGGGAATCCAAGTGATCAGATTGCAAATTGGAATGTAAGCACATTACTCATAGGTTTTGATATTTTCATTAAAGGTAATCTATTATTTATGAAAGGCAGGAAGTAAGAAAGCAAAGACAACATTGATCACGTCTTGTGTATGAAGATCAGGACAAGAGAACGAAGAAAAATTCCAGAAAAAAAAACCTTAAATATGGATTGTATACCATTTGCTACTCCCTTGAAGAAAAAATAAAAAATTCTTCTCAAATGGAGATAGCTTCTTGGTTGCTGATGGGGGCTCAGGTACAATCCCTCATCTCAGTCCTGGAAGTACACATTTGGGTCTGTGTTGGCCTTACCCATGCTGCCCCAGTCTCTGAGTTTATATGTATCAGTCTTATGTGTCTGCAGGACACTGTTTCCTTGGTATTATCCATTCCAATGGCTCTTGTAATCTTTCCCTCTCACCATCAATGTAATTCCCAGATACCTGAAGGGAAAGTTTAATAAAAACAGCTCTTTTGAGTGAGTTAAAACAGTGTGTTGTGGCAGATGTAGTGTTTGTAATAATGATCACAACGAATATGAATATTCATGTCCATGTATTTACATGGCATTTACAGCCTTCACTACATAGTTCTGTTCTACAGTATTATATACATATCTACTTAAAAGACTCGTAGAAGCCTAGCTCTATTAAAAAACTTCCATGCTACAAATAGTGTAAAATTACAGGTTCAATTAATCAAGTAAGTTTATCATCGTCATCATTAACATAAATTTTAGACATCTCATAGTTAAGCTAATATATAGGATTTGGGTAGTAATATAACATGTATTATAATAAAAATTCCTTATATCTTATGATACACTGAAGCAGATGTTTTCAAACACAAAATGCACAGTGAAAACTAAATGCCAATTATAAAATGCTTTCATAAATGAATCTACAATCACAATTCTTTCAGTATGAAAATAATATGAACCTTGATGGTTTCATTGATAGATTATATAACTTGTTATTATAAAAATGTAAAACCAAATATACATAAAATCACATACAGAGGACAAAATTGTAAATGCCATCACAAGTGTAAGACAAATGTAACCTTCAAAATCAAATAAATTACAGTAAGAATATAGTTAGCTGACTAATGAATATGAAATGTTTCTACATATTAGCTAAATTAATACAGAAATTAATTTATTTGTAAAAGTATAATTTATGAGAACTTAATTATGTCTCTGAAGCATATTTAATAACTCAAAATTACTCAATGTATCTGACTACATTAGTAAAATAAAGGGGACAAACATAATTCAATGGAGAGAGATGAAATATGTTATTAAATTTCACAAATATTCATAACTCAAAATCAATGTTAATTAATTAGTGATGATGATGATGATGACAGAGCTATTCAGATCCAAAATGAGACATCATCGAAAGAAATATCAAACTAACTACTAATTTTGAAATAGTTTTTGACAAGTATAAGAACACGGGGAAGATATTTCTAGAATCATTCTCCTCAATATTGCACTGGGTACTTAGTCAAAATGATAACGAGATTAAAAGAGATAGATGAAATTATCCTGGGAGGAAGAAATTAAATGCTCATTATTCATGGAGTAAAACCGTGATCAAATCAATTAGTGACAAAAATCTATTGATCACAGGGGAGACAACACATAAAGTGACACGAGATCACATAGTTGGAATTTTGGGGCATTAGTGGGTTAGTGTTGAATGAAGTTAAGTTCATAATTAACGCGACGACAGGCAGGGCTGTAGTTTGCTGGTAGAGCACATATTTAATCGGTGCAAAGTCATTCGTTTGATCTAAAGAACTATAAAAAGTTTTTAAAAATAATTAACATTTGATGGTATAAGGGGTCATAGTGAATATATCAGTTTATTTTGGGGGGAGCCCAGCCAGAATGGAAACATCTACCATACAACTCTTGCACAGAAATCCCAGTGAACATCACTCTGAGAAAACACTTGACACAAAAACACAAAATAATAAGCAGAAACATTTTCTTTCTTCTTTACTTCACAAGAGCTCTTAGTAACATCAACAACTCAATATAAAATGTACTCTAACTTTTATAGATTTCACAGTATTTAAAGATTCAATCCCACTGAACTATCAGTCTCTTTAAAACACCCAATCTCTTTCAAAATGCAAAAGTTTCTTTACTAGAGATTACTAATAAATAAATAAATAAATAAATAAATAAAGATGAATAAACAGCAAATTAAATGCTTTTTACTGCAAGAAGAAGTGCTTGAAGGAGAACTGTAGGACAATTACATTCAAAGTAAAGCACAACCAAAGAATATCAGTATGAGAAGTTCCGTATCTGCTGTTGAAAATTCATAGTTGTCTTTGTCCAATGGGCAAAGCAGTTCCACATCATGGTATCTGCCTTTCACAGAACATGCTCCTTGCCTCTTGGCTTGAGCTGGCTTCTCTCCACAGGTGCTATGCTGTCATTCATGATGGTCCCATTGTACATACCATCAACAAAACGGTGGCTTCCTGCTATTACTGGGTTGTACTTTAACCAATAGCCTTTCCTGGTTTCTGAAGAGAATGACATATTTTTCAAGTGTTTTCTGGATAAATATTAACTTTAGATAAAAGTCATTAAGAAATGCCATCAAAACCAGCTTTAAGTGTACAAAAGAAGCCATTATTCAACTATACTACCTTAAAGGAGAAGCCAACATCTGACTATACCACCTTGAATAACAGGTGGTAAAATAAAATAAAATAGTTCAGTTTTTCAAAACTCGAACTGGAATAAAACACTGTAATAAAAGTAGGAGTATTTTGGCAAATTGACTCACAGATAGGGAAAAGAAGGTATTTTGTAATGGATGCAAACAGTGCATGCAAATGTTATGAATTTTACAGAGCAGATTATACAAAATAAAACAACTAATTTGAAGTTTGCAGACATTTTGCCAGAAGTCCATGGAAAAAAATTAAGCATGTCAAAATAGTAAATATCTTTTCTAGAAAATAAAAATTGGTTCAGAATGAGTCTTTGGATTTTCAGATCAAGCAATTCAAATATTGCAATCACATAAAAACAGATTAAGACTACACAGTTTGAAGAAGACGCATCCTGACACGAACTCTCCAAGAAGGAGTTGGGAGCTGAGTTACGAGAATTGTTCTGCGTTGTGGGCTAGCCTTCCCTACATAGAGAGAGAGGCGGTCAACAAACAACCAAAGGAGAAATAGAAAATGACAGAGAAAAAAAAAATAAAAAAATAAAAACACTGAAAAAAAAAAAAAAAGAAAATGACAGAGAAGAAGGAAAAAGAGGTGATTACCTCGAGGGAGGGATGTATGTTGCGGGTAACAAAGTTGAAGCACTGGAGCCATCTAAGGTAGATGTGGATCTGCAGGATGTAGGATTTTTCTCACTGAGTTTCTGTTTTGGTTTGTCACAGCATTTCCCCACTAAGCATTTGTACCTTCCTTTTAAAATGCCAATGTGTAATTCAGTGCTATTGTATGTGGAAATAAGTGACTTGCTTTCTGATCTTACAGAGCCTAATAGTTAAGAAATTACCCAGACTCATGGAGGAAAGATCCCTCTACAATGTTTTTTTTTTTTTTTTTTTTTTTTGGGTTCTTTTTTTTCCGGAGCTGGGGACCGAACCCAGGGCCTTGCGCTTCCTAGGCAAGCGCTCTACCGCTGAGCTAAATCCCCAACCCCCTACAATGTTTTTAAACAATGTTGAGATTGTGAATCAGTTTGAGGGATTGAACTAACTACTTTTTCTGTTACCGTGATAAAGCACGATGACTAAAAGGAACTTAAGGAACAAAGATTTTACTTGGCCTCACTCTTCCAGAGGGAAAGGCTATAATGGTATTGGAGAGCGGGGGACTGAGAAATCACACCTTAAACCAAGAGATAGCAGACCAGTGGTGAATCGAGACCATGAACTTTCCAAGAATACCACCACTACTAGCTACGAGACTTCCTCCAGCAAGGATTCAACTCGCTAAAATCTGCCCAAAAAGCACCATCCACACACACAGTGTCATCTGTTTCTTGCTCTAATTAGCATGTCTAAAAGAATTTTTCCTTCATTATATAATAATAGATATTTAACTAAATATCGCTAACTTGGGAAATTATTCAAATTCAAACATGAAGTCAAGTTCTACTGAATGTATTTTACTTTTGTATTACCGTAAAGACATGATCATAAGCTAAATGTTCATTTGAGATTTTCTGTGTTTCTGACTGAAAATACTCTAATTCAGTCTTTAAAATCTTGTGTTTTAGAAATAAAGGGTTCACTTGATTTTATTTGTGTGGTGTGTATGTGTGTATACGCACCCATGTGCATGCATGCATTTTTGCGTGTGCATGTGCACGTGTGTGTGCTTGTGCGTGTGTGTGTAGGTACTCTAAATGCACTGGAATTGGGATTACACACAGTTGCGAACTGAAGAGCCAGGTTTTGTAACTGACTGGGATCTTTTTTCCAGAAAAAGAGGCTCACTCTACTCCGTTTCTCCATTACTCAAGCCTTTTCATTTCTTTTCTTTTTTTCTGAAACAAGATCTCATGTAAACAAACTAGCCTAGATTGTGCTATAATAACATTCAAAAAAATCAATTGGGTATAAGATCTCGAAAGGAGGCATTCAAACTCCGTGAGTAAATGTCACCCAGTCAGTATCGACACTCAGTCTAAATACAAATATAGCAATATACCTAACTCACTTTCACATTAAAATAACAATGAAATATTGGTTTGATTTGTTGAACAGTTCAAATTAGATTCAGAAAATAAATATTTTTTCATGTTTAAGTTTATGAAAACTCTGTCGCGAAGTCTGTTCTAGTTAGGCTGCACCGGTAGTCTGGGTGGCCATAAATAATTTTGTAAAGTGTATTATTTTCCTTTTAGGCTCAGAAATCTACTTTCTCGGAGTTGTGGAGCCTGGATAGGGTGACGTGAAGGTTCTGTTGATTCAATTCCTTTGTAAAACATTCTATTTGTCTACTTGGTGGCTGTCTTCCTACTGTCACATCACAGAGCCAAGAGAGGTAGCTCTCTATCTTTCTTCATTTGAAGGACAAAAAAACCAAAACAAAACAAAAAAACAAAAAAAACAAAAAAAAAACAAAAAAACAAAAAACAAAAAACAAAAAACCAAAAAAAAAAAAACCTAATATAATGGGCCTTATATATTTATGATTTTACTGAACCTTAATTACTTCTGTCCAAGCTTCATCAACAAGTAGTAATATTGTTAGTTAGCTAGATCTCCATGATATAGATCCTTCCCATATATATGGAAGACAATAAGAATAGAAACTGAGTGTTTATAGGCCCCTCACGGAGAAGAGCTGAAACACCAAGTTCTTTGTGTCCCTTTGCCCATTCACTCCACCCATATCCTCATGTCTCACTGTGGATAGTAAAAAGATCAGACTGGAGAGTGATCGTAACTCTTACTTTCAGTCGTGTAGGTAGCATGTACGGAGGTCTAGATTTTCAATACACTCATAGAAATAAGTGTACCGAACTCCACAGATTAACGTATATTAACACATACTTAGGTATATCCTCATTAAGATAGTTTTATGGTATATAGTTAATTATATATTAATATTTTCACATATCAGTGTGTCCTCAGATCACAGACTGACACCAGAGATGAGAAGATCGATCCTTTGAAGACACTAGAACCTACGTTTCTGGAAGACTGCATTCTTTCATTAGATCAGAGCAGGGGCCTCAGGGATCACACATTATTCACTTGAAAGTTTCATGAAGATGTTTATTATATTTTTTACTCTTTTTCGACGTTACCAGGGACTTGCGCGTTCTTTGTAAGAACTCTGAATTGAACTACGTCTTGTGCCCACCCATCCAAGGGTTTCCGGTAAGCTTCGAGCTTGTGTCGCTCTTCCAGTCAGCTTCCCGAGTAGCTGAGATTTTAGGTCTGCACTCCAGACCCAGTTTTATTAGCTATAAAAAGTGCTCCGATCCCTCTGCAATAACATTTATGTTTCATTTTTATTTATTTTATTTCATTTTATCGCATTTATTTTTTTTCTAGCTATGACACGGTTTATCTTTTTCTAGGGTTTTTCTTAGACTGCTATACGGTTTTCTGAGTTTGATAAAATCTAACTCACTTGATTTTTCCATTTATGCATCATTCTTTTGATTGGAAGTCTAAGAATACTTCATCCAACCCACGATGTCAAAGATTTCCCCCTGCATCCTCTAAATATCTAATTCCATGCCACGTTTTGTGTTAATTTTATATACAATATGAGGTTTACATGTGCTAAGGTTACTATTGTTAAGTTGAGAGTGTCTAGAATCACTGTGGAGACAAACCCCTAGGAGAGATTATTCAGATTGTGGTAATGGAACTAAAAAACACTACACTACGTAGCTGCGAGCGGACCTTAACTGAACTTAAAGCAGATATGAGCTGAGGACAAGCACCCATCCCCCACTGCTCCCCGGGACAACCATGTAACCAGCTGAATTAAACTCCTGTCACTGTGGTTTTCACATTCTGACAAATTGTCCCTTGAAACTGTGAGGCAAAGTGAACTCTTTCTTCTTTAGTTCGCTTTTGTCACGTATTTTATAACTAAGATTGGAAAAGTCAATAAAATTGAAATTATTCTTTTCTGTTGTGTTTTTAATCATTGGATCCTGAGGAACAGGAAGTGTTCTACTAGTAAGCTACCTCCAAAGTTATTGTTTTTTCCTGTGTAACCCATCCCCAGTCCATCTGCCCAAAAGCCATCCTTCTCCATTGGTTTGCTTCTGTCAAATGGTGAAAACTAGCCCCCCTTCTGTTTTTATTTAGTTTTTATTTCTTCTGTTGCATTGCTCTTTATGTCCGTAGGAACATTTCATGTTTTATACAAATATACACATTTTGTCAACAATATCGAACTTTGCTCTTATATCAGACTCCTGAACCGATATTGACATTTATTAGATTAATTTCTATAGCAACTGTATTTTGCCCTTCTATAAAAACTTCACAATTTAGAGAAATTAGTAAGGAAAATACACTCTTCATGGACGTTGAGAACGTGTTTAAGTGCACTGAAATGCTAACATTCTTGATGGAGACCTGGGCTCCCTCTATAAGTACGGTCATTCAGCACTCAGTCTATTTGCAGGGTCCTCATATGGATTGGGGAAGGAGAAAGGGAAAATCCACCAAGCCAGTGTGTCAGCCAAAGCAATCAAGCTGATGAATAAGGTGAGAGATTTCACAGCCAGATCACCCTAAAACCCTACTTACACATTTAAATAAATAAGTAATATAATCACTTATATCTGCATATGTTAATATTTCTTTGAATTAAATTTACAAGTATTTGGCTAAAATGCACCATGAAATGGATATAATTGTATTTAGTATATATGTGTGTGTGTATACATATATATATATGTGTGTATACATATATATGTATATATATACTTGTGTTTAGCTATTAATTGACTAAATATTATTATGTTATGTGCAGTCATAATGATAATATCAGAACAAAGAAACAATAATAGCTCAATGTGTGTTATGGTAAATTGATTCACATAACTGATTTAGAATACATTTAGCTATAAGGAAAATAATCAAATAGATTGAGGAAGCGATAAAGCTATGAACAAACCTTCAATGTGAGATTTGAATATAGTGCTGTGAGTTATGAATAAAAGTAAAAAAAGAGGCTTATCAACATGGATATGAATCAGTGATTCATTTAAGTATAAATCAAACTAGCATAGAGATTTACTGGGTAAAAAATGTTTATCCATTCTCTGTCTAAGGCAAGTTTAGCAACTCAGAAAGCAACTTTCTGCTATTAGGTAATGTGTTTATACCAAGTTATTTCCAATAATGGGACAAAGCAATTGCCACTTTATAACTCCATCAAATTCTTCTTATTCTTCCCCAGCATCTGTTTGCAATAGGTACCATTATCTTTCACAGGTCAGTACTTATTGGCAAGAAAATTATAGTAAATCATTTTTTTTCTGTTTGCACAGTTTATGGAAGTTACAACTTTCACGGAACAAATTGGCACTATAAACACCCGTATGTTAAGGGAATGTAAGTATCTGCTTTTGTGCGGCATCAGGAAGCAAAAATCTACTTTGGCTAAAACGAACACAGACACTGCACCTCAGTCAACAGATTAATCATTTGAGGACCAGGAAATCAAGTCCCAAGTCCTGCTTCTCATCACTATGAATCTCCATTGTTTAAAACATGAGTATTGATTATAAACGGTATATAGCAATAAGCAACTCTTCAGAACTATGCATTAAAAGAAGTGTAATTGCTACAGTGATATTGTTTATTGTTTTTGAGTAACTCAAAATGATGGTGACATGTTTGCTTCTAATCACCTTGCTACATTCACAGAAACAGTAATATCACCGTGAAAGTGCCTGACAGATGTTTGCTTCTGTTTATATTTTACAGATGAGGGTGCTCAGACTGAGCAAGTTAAACTCCGAAGACGTCTTCAAGGTCACACAAAGTAGAGTTCTAGTTCATTCAAAAGGATGGAAACTTAGTGAAGCGTAACCGGGGAGAGAGAAACGGGACTTTCTGTAGGATGCACCGACTGTTAGAAAAGGTCGCCGGGACCATTTTGAGTATCATGCTGAAACAACAGCAAGTTTTTGACATTTTGTTGCAATGTTTCTGGATAAATTGGAATATTGAAATGATGGTTAGGGACACATAGAGTACGGCACAGAAAACTCAAATCAAATCTATATTGTTATTCTCCATTCCCTAGAGTAGTGCAGTCTAAAAATTCAAAATTATATTACTAATTCATCTATTTTTTTGTCTAACATTTCTCTTCTGTATATCACAAAATGCTTCAGTAACCTGAAAGATGCAGAAACTCTGCATAGCTTGTAGAAAGCCTTTCCACTGAGACTGCATTCGCAATCCTGTGTCTCCAATAGTCTAACACCTCCATTAGCTGGCAGACATAGTCACGACATTTTTGTTGTTGTTGATGTTATAGCAGCTCTCAGAGGTTAGGATGCAAATATTATGTATGTTTCCCTATCAAAGCAAATAATTTTAAATGCATTAATTTATAATAGTAGCAAGGTAAGATATCAACTTTCTATTATCATGATTAGCTCATGTCATTTGTTAAATAATTATACTTAGAATTTTGACACAATGTTTTCTCCTAGATCAGCATATTTGATATCCTTAAAAGGATATAGAAATGGACAGTGAATTACATTGAGAATCTTCAATGCTTGTAAACATCCAGATTTAGTTAAGTATGAGCTCTTAAATGATAAGATTCAGAGGTTACAGAGAGAGAGAGTTCTCATAGGAGAATGTTTTGGGAGGCACTTGAATGCATAAAGGTCCCTTGACAAAGACCCCATTAATATGTTTCTGATGGATATGTAAAAATTCACATGGAAACATGGCCTGAATATTTTATATTCAGTCTTTTGGCTCTAAGTAAATCTGAAGAGATTTTTTGTAAAGATTTTTATCTCTAGATTTTTTTCAGTTATTAAGGCATTGTTTTCATAGCCCTACTAAGTTGAGCTGAATTCATACTATTTAACAAAACTTCTTATTAATGAGAATAACATTTTATTGAATTTCTCTCTTATCTAAATAAATACTTTTGTATCTAAAGAAGTGGATGTTATAAATATTTTAGATCCTGGGAGCATTGATTTTTTTTTCATCTTTAATTTATTATTTCCTCTCTTGTCTTATTTGTTGTGGGTCTATGGAGAATCTTTTTCTGGTACTTATTTAGTTGAGATTTGATGAAAGTAATTTTGTGTAAGGTTTATATCTCATTTCTGTTCAGACATATTTATTGAAAAGTTCTCTTATTGTAATCTTTTAAAAACACTACTTAAAAAGCTGAGGAAAGTTCTGGATCCTTAGTCATCAACCCGAGGCACCTTGACAGGTCGGTGTTTAGAATCCATGGTAAGTGAAGAAACCATATGGTTTTGCACTTCCAGATTTATGTTGTCACTGTGATCCTCCTTGGGGATGGGAATTCGGCTCTGCTATGTCAATGTGTGTTCTGTTCTAACTTCCTGAAGACACCTTCAGTGAAGAGAAGCAACAGAGTGTATGACAGAACTCTTTAGCTCATGGTTATCCAGCTCAAAAGTGACCCTATTAACCACTTGCCTGTTCTTAACCATGGCCCTGTTCTCAGGATCGGTGTTTTGGTCCGACTCCAATCACACTTACAGGCAAATGGAGCGTGTGCTGCAAAACAAAGTTAACTTTGTGGAAAGGAAAACAAAACAAAGAAGTCTTTTTAAAAGGGGGAGGGGTACGGGTTTCTTTTCTTTTTTCTTTTCTTTTGTTTTTTTTTTTTCTGGCTTTCTTCCTATCTTTTTTATTCCTTTATTGGATATTTTATTTATATACATTTCAAATGCTATCCCCTTTCCCAGTTTCCCCTCCAGAAACCCCCTATCCCATCCTCCCTCCGCCATAGAAGCAAAGCATGGTGTTCAGTTGTGAGTTTTTGTGGGTTGTCTTTGTGTGTGGGGTGGGGGGGCTTCGTTGCTTAATACGGTTTGTTTTCTTTGTTTGGTCTGTTTGCCTACTTGTTGTTTAGAGTGAGAGAGAAAGAAAGGCCTTGTTAGGTTGTGAGGTGTCGTTACGGTAATAGAATAAACCACAAGAGAGAAGGATAGCATGAAGCAGGTAGTCTACTGTTTCCTGGGCAGCTACATCAACCGTCATGGGGATCGCGATCGAGTAGCTTTTGTGGAGGAGCCTTTCCACATAGCCTGTGATGAAAGTCCTACTTTCAGTCTTCATAGGACCTTACTTATCCCAAATACGCAGTCATATTTTGTTACAATAATTCTTTATTCTTCATAAAGAACTGGTCAGTGGCCACATAGTAAAACTTTCTTGAACTTGAAAACCTCATTTCTATCAACTAAGCAGACCTCCCAGGGATTAAACCACCATCCAAACAAGTGTACAGACCCATGGCTCCAGCCGCGTATGTAGCAGAGGATGGCCTTGTTGGGCACCAACAGGAGGGGAAGCCTTTGGTCCGGCCAAGGTTCGACCGGCCAGTGTAGGGAAATGCCAAGGCAGTGAGGCAGGAAGGGTGGGTGGATGGGTAGGGGAACACCCTCATAAGAAGGGGGGGGGGGGGGATAGGGGGTTTATGGACCGGAAACAGGGGAAGGGGATAACATTTAAAATGTAAATTTTTAAAAAATGGGGGGAAGGAATCCTCATAGAATTTGTTCTTCTTGGTGTATTACTGGTGAATGATAACAAACTTATAGGGCAGGTACTCAAATGTACGGGCTTTCTTATTTTGAACAGTCATCCGATTCTGTTAACCTATTTTCTGTCATTCTGAAGTTATTCCATAAACTGTGTATTTCTCAACATTTGAGTTCATAATGCAACTTACTGTCCATTAAGACTCCCCTGTGAAAGAGACCTGACAAAGAAGCTCTACCTCTTTACAGAGAAATGACTCTGTGCACAGAAAATCATTCATTATCAAAGATGCACACGTCAGTAAAACTCACCATAATACTCTTGGATATTACTGATGATGAACGTGTTTCTTGGTTTCTATATGTATTCGATGGGTCTAACTTCACCACGTAGTGTGACCGTTGTTCTATGGGTTGGGTAGTGGTAGTTTGACTCATGAAGATAATTTGCCTTTATTCGGTTATTTTTTCTTTGTTTGCTCAATTCTTTATTCAATGTGTGCACTACGTGAATTTATTCCAACATAGTTTAAATGTATTGAGCATATTTCAGCAACTAAAAGGGAAGTTACTCACAGGTTAACGGGACTTTGTCAAATTGCGAAGCACCAACTGCTCCCATTTTGCCCTGCCGTAGCCTAGTTGATCCTTGCTTTCTTTTCATTTGTATTAGCTTGGTTTTCAGGTTATTTTTGATAATATGCATATTCTCTAGTTTCAATTTCAGGTTTGCATAGGTCTTAATGTAAAGTAAGAGTTTATATTCATTTGAGAAATTATACTGTCTATATTTTCTCATATTTTCCTTGAATTTTCTTATACATTGCAGAGTGTAAATTTCAGTCACATTTGAAATCTGGGATAAGAAAAGCTGTTTAAATATTGAGACCTTTTTCAGAATTTTATTTGCTTCTTTTCTCTGTTTGATTGTTATTGTTTATGTTATAATTTTAAATTTCTACAAATGCAATATATATGTATATATGTACACACACACACAATTACTTTTTACTTATCACCACAGCCAAAGTGTATTATAGTTTAACACTAAAATATTGACAAACTGGTTTTCTATTAGTAAGATAGATAAATAATTGTTCTCTTGAGAAAATGTAGTTAAGACAAAATCTGTCCATTTGATTTTGATATGGGAATTAATGTTTTAGAGTTTTCTGTTTAATTTCAAAATTGCCTTTTGTAACTACTGATTCTGGACCCCAAGTACTCACAGAGTGCACAGTTGATAAAGCAACTGAACTGAAAAAGTGTTAACATCTTTTCCTCAGAAAAGAATGCAGTGCTTTCGCTATATGAAGAATTAACTCACATATGAAGAGAAGTCTTACCATTCCACGCTTTACCAAAGCTATCTAAACTACTAGTTAAAAAAATCATGGCCCCCAAAGAAACAGCATGGAGGGATGTGACTGGTAATGCAATACCAGGGGAATGTCAACGTTTCAGAGTTAGAGACAGAATTGAAAAGGACATTGACACTGTATAAAGAAATTTAGGATACATCAATGGGGAAAAGACCTAACTTAGCAGCACAGTAACAGAATTACACCACAGAACCAAAAGCTTGCCTTCCATCCACAGTACTAGGAGACTTACTTTAAATTCTAAGTCAGAATATTGGACATTTCTTGAGCATCATATTATATAACAACCACAAATGAGAATTCTTGGAGAAAAGTTGGTGGAACAATTTCTAGGAAAGAAAGTGTAATTCTGTCAAGTAGCTACAGCTATAATTCTATTTTAAAGTATTACTATAAAGTAAGTCTTTAATTTTCTCATTGAGATTATTGGTATCATAACATATATTTAAAGGATATTCAAAATACCACTTTATATTTAGTTTCACTTTTGATTAAAATCAAGTATTTGATCGGTGCTATATGTTATTTTAATAATTTTTCTGGTTTTGCTCACATGTAATCTTCTATAAGCCATATATGTATGGCAGACTATTTAGAAACTCCACGAAGCTCAGAAGGGATCTATACAGGAGCTAAAAATATTTAGAAAAGTAAGAAGTTGGTACCATGAAAAATTTTATGAGATTAAAAATTTGGTTTATATAAATTTTAACTTTTTAGAAAAGAGATGTGCTATATTTTATGGAAAGTTGTTTTAGATATATTAGAGAAGAGTTGAATGACTCAAATAGAGACTACATTGCCATAAATGAAGGCAGAATTTCCTTTGATGATAAGTATATGTTTTAAATCTTTGACATACCTCAATTTTGTCTAAAACATTGACAATCTGTTCATTATTGTAATGTCAACCTTATCTGTCATTCTGTTTTTCTGTGGCTATTTCTTTAGCTAATAGTTCCAATATTTTCAGCGAAACGTAGAATGCAAAACCCCATTTGTTTACTTTATTGAATGATTTCTGTACTTACATTTCAAGCATCCACTTTTCTAGTTCCCATCTGTCCCATCCCCATCCCCCATCCCCCATCCTCCATCCTCCATCCCCCATCCCCCATCCCCCTGCTGCAATGAGGATGTTCTCCTTCCTACCCACCCATTCCCACCTACCCACTCCCACCTCAACAACCTGGCATTCCACTACACTGGGGGAACAATTTCCCCTATGAATATCTATGCAAAAACAATCAATAAAATTTTGCAAACAAAATCCAAAAACATACCAAAATGATCATTCACCATAATCAGGTAGGCTTCGTCCCAGGGATGCAGGAATGGTTCAATATATGGAAATCCATCAGCGTAATGCACTGTGTAAACAAACTCAAAGGAAAAAAACACATGATCATCTCATTAGATACTGAGAAAGCATATGACAAAATTCAACACCCCTTCATGATAAATGTCTTGGAAAGATCAGGAATTCAAGGCCTACACCTAAAAATAGTAAAAGCAATATACAGCAAAGTAGTAGTCAACAGCAAACTAAATGGAGAGAAACTTGAAGCAATTCCACTAAAATCAGGGACTAGACAAGGCTGCCCACTCTCTCCCTACATATTCAATACATTACTTAAAGTCCTAGACAGAGCAATTAGACAACAGAAAGAGGTCAAGTCAAAGGGATACAAATTGGAAAGGAAGAAGTCAAAATATCACTATTTGCAGATGATGGGATAGTTTCAGTGACCACAGAAATTACACCAGAGAACCCCTAAACCTGTTGAACAACCTCAGCAAAGTGACTGTAGAAAATAAACTCAAAGAAATCAGTCATCTTCCTCTACTCAAAGGATAAAGAGGCTGAGAAAGAAATTAGGGAAATGATACCCTTCACAGTTGCCACAAATAATATAAAATACTTTGATGTGACTCTAACCAAGCAAGTGAAAGATCTTTATGACAAGGACATCAAGTCTCTGAAGTAATAAATAGAAGAAGATCTCAGTAGATGAAAAGATCTCCCATTCTCATGAATTGGCAGGTTTAATATTGTAAAAATGGCCATCTTGCTGGAAGCAATCTACAGATTCATTGAAATCCCCATCAAAATTCCCACTCAAGTCTTCATAAAGTTAGAAATAGCAATTTGCAAATTAATTTGGAATAACAAGAAAATCTAGGATAGCGACAACTATTCTCAACAACTTAACTCTTTTATTCTCAATAAAAGAACTTCTAGGGGAATCAGTATCCCTGACCTCAAGCTGTATTACAGAACAACCATGATAAAAACTGCATGATATTGGTACAGAGACAGGCAGGTAGATCAATTGAATAGAAATGAACTCACACACCTATGATCACTTATTCTTTGACAAAGGAGCTAAAACCATCTAGTGGAAAAAAGACAGCATTTTCAACAAATGGTGCTGGGACAACTGGAGGTCAGCATGTAGAAGAATGCAAATCAATCCATTCTTATCCCTGAACAACTCTTAAATACAAGTGGATCAAGGACCTCCACATCAAACCAGATACACTCAAACTAATAGAAGAAAAAGTAGTGAAAAGCCTTGAACACATGGGCACTGGGGGAAATTTCCAGAACAAAACACCAATGGCTTATGTTCTAAGATCAAGAATTGACGAATCAGACCTCATAAAATTGCAAAGCTTCTGTAAGGCAAAGGACACTGTCACTAGGACAAAAGAGAAACCAAAGACTGGGAAAAGATTATTGCCTGTCCTATATCCAATAGAGGGGTATAATATATGCAAAACACATTCTTAATATGTGAGTTAATTATTGATAGACCCAAAGAATATTTTTAAAAGTAAAATTTTAAAAGTGCTAGTAAATGGTAATATTGCAAAATCTTATCAAACAAAATCAAACGTGCAATTAATTTTTTCTTCATTTATTGATTTCATTTTCTATTTGCTTCTTTCCTTCTTTCTACCCCATGTCATGAATTGTATTAATGTCAGCAGAAATCTTGATTTAGGTGTTTTAGTTTTCTTTTCGAACTAGGATTTCTGCTAGATGATCATAAGTAAACTGTGATGGCAAATGTCAGCTCTGAAATACTGATGTGACTTTCTCAGGCAATAAGTGCTTGGGGCTAACAGGTTCTCTGAATGCTTCTAGCAATTCTTTTCCTGTCTTAACTGAAAGGGCAGACAGAGCTCTCTCAGTAGAAACAATTGCACTTCTTGGACCTGTAGAGTGGTATATTCTTCTGAACCCTGTCCTACATGGTCGTGAGTTAGTCTTCCATCACAGTGTCAATGTTAAAGAACTATTATTTCTTTTCTTTTCTTGGATATTTTTATTTACATTTCAAATGTTATTTCCCCTCTGGAAATCTCCTATCCCATCCCCCCTTCTTCTGCTTCTATAAGGGTGCTCTTCTACCCTCCTACCCACTCCCTCCTGCCTCCCTGTCCTGACATTCCCCTACACTGGGGCATTGAGCCTTCACAGGCCACTCCTCCCATTGATGCCCAACAAGGCCATCCTTTGCTACATAAGTGGCTGGAGTCATGGGTCACTCCATGGGTTCTGTGGTTGGTGTTTTAGACCCTGGGAGCATGGGGGATCTGGTTGGAAGAACTGTTGTTCGTCCTATGGGGTGGCAAACCCTTTTACTTCCAGCTTTTCAGTCCTTTCTCTAACTCCTCCATCAGGGACCCTGTTCTCAGTCCAGTGGTTGGCTACAAGCACCCGCCTCTGGCTGCAATGATAAAATATGTCCAATTAACTTTACTGTTTTCTCTTTCCATGGGAAACTAAGTGAAGAATTTCTAGAAGTCTATTCCTCTGTTTTGCCCTTGAATATTTAGTACTTTTCTTGTTGAGAATTATAAAATATCATAGAGGATTGGTTTGTGATATGGAATCAGTCAACCTCTGTAAAGCACTCACAATTTTTATAAAATTAATTAATATATTTGTAACTAGAACAAGAATTTATTTACTAGGCAAGAACGATTTAAGAACAAATTATGGATGCAAGGAAAAAAATCCTTGAAAAACAGATAAATTTGACTTCTTTTTCTCTTTCAATAGAACCTATCTGATGTAGATGTTGTAGGCTGAAGTCTCGCCTGGGGACTTGTGGTAAGGCATAGTAGAGAGGTGGGGCTCAGATAACTCCAGATGGCATGGTTTTTGTAGAAAAGGATGCTGCTATCTGCAGTTCCAGCAGTGATATTTGTATTGTAAAACAAAAGGAAATTTATTTCTTAGACATATATTGTTTTAATTCCCTTTACCAGGAATAGTTAATTCTACCCTTAATCATTAACTAATTAAAGGTATCTTTTTCCAAGAGAATGGGGGGTAGGGAAAGACAACTTTTTCTGGGGTGGGGGGAAGGATATGAGGGAAGACATAGAGAAAGAAACTTCTTGAGAAGAACATGGAAAATAATGAAAAGGCAATCAGTGTTAGGCATGATGGTGAAAGGCAGCCCTTGATAAGGCCCAGTCATTTTTATTCTACAATAACATATTAATCACACACACACACACACACACACACACACACACACACACACGCACACACACACACACACTGCTATCTTTTCCCCTTCATTATAAAGAAGAAAAGAGACATGTTGCCTTAAATCTTTTGTTATTTTTCTTTTATATCTAGTAATTTCTGCAAATATTATTGGCACCAAAATTAAATAAAAACAAATTTGATATTTATAGGTTTTATTTTATCAAAATCCAAATTTTCCTTTTCACCATAGCAACAGAATACTCAAGTAACATTTTTAATAAAATAAATTGCTGAAATTCCATGGGTTCTCTCATTGTGGAAGATTACCAGCATTGGGAATTGGGTTCTGGGTTAGTTGAGGCTGTCGGTCTTCCTATAGATTTGCTCTTTCTTTCAGCTTCTTCAATCCTTCCCCTAATACAACCATGGAGGTCCCTGACTTCAGTCCCATGGCTAGGTTTAAGTATCTGCTTCTGTCTTAGTCAGCTGCTGGAATAGGCTCTCAGGGAACATTGAAGGGGAAAGGAAATAATCAGGAGAGGCAGAGGGAGGGTGTAACCTGTGTAGCAGAGGGGAGTGGGTGGGAAAAGGGGATTAGGATCAGATATGGCAGGAGGAGGCAGGAGAGAAGCCCAGTGGGCCAAGAGGATTAATTGAAATTTGCAACCTCAGTGAATGGGAGGTGGGAGGAACCTCAAGGAAGTACCGGAGACCTGGGAGGTGAGGTATTCTCAAGACTCATTGCGAGTAACCATAGTCAAAATGCCCAACACTGGGGAAAGAGAACCCGAAGAATCCACCTCCAGTACATAGACGGGGCTTTAAGTGAAGGACAGGGTAAATAACCCAGAAGTGAAAGTTCCCGACTCAGAATCGTTTCTGTCTAAAAGAACTGCCGGGCAAAAGTCTAGAAGAGACTGGAGGAAAGGAGGGTCAATGACCGGCCCAAATGGGATCCCTCCCATGGGGCGGGGCACCAAGGTCTAACACTACTATGCTATGATGACGGTACAAGTTTTAATTACATGATGCTGAAAATGAAGCTCTCTGAAGACTTTTCATTTATACTTAAATCGAAACATAATGAATAAACGAGGCGGTTTAAATGAGAATGGTGCAAGGCTAATACATTGAATGCTTAGCTCCCCAGTGAGTTGAACTGTTTAGGAAGAATTAGGGGGTATGTTCTTGTTAAAGAAGGGGTGGCCTTGCATGAGAAGTTTATCACTAAAGATGAGCTTTGAGGTTCCATCCGCATCCCACCCTCTTTCTTTGTTTTGCTGTGTCTTTGTATTTATTGTTGTCCCTCTCTGTCCCCTCTGCCTGAAACTTGCAGCTCGGATGTAAGCTCTCTGCTACTTTTGCAGCAGCAAACCTAATTGTCTGTGGCCATCTTCTCTATCCTGGTGATCAGAGACTAAGGTTCTGAAACTGTAAGCCAGCCACCAATTAAATACTTATTTGGTAATATATACAAAAGTCTTGGTCTCGGTATTTCCTCATATCAGTAGAACAATAAACAAGGAAATGAAGGGTTTTTTTGTATAAGAAATTTTTTTACCATTGTAATCTTTTTTTAATCCCTGAGTTGAAAGAGGTAAGTTTCCTGTTCAGTTTCTTAGTTAGTGCCTAAATTTCCTCTCTCAATTAATACTCATTAGAACAAATGAGATTAAGAATTACTTTCTGAACATGTTAATGAGGGCTCTAAATCTGAAGTGCACTCATTGAACTAGTGTAGCTGATTATTCTGTGATGACCTTTTTTGATTACTCATTTTTTCCTCCTTGAACTTAAAAAAAAAAAAAAAACATTCTTCCTAGTGCTGTTTCTATTTTTGCCATAACATTTAACCCTCTGACCCTGGGGAAAATGGCGATGGAAGTATATGAGGAGAGCATCATTCTGCGACTGATAGACTAACTAGATTGGAGTCAGGAAACAGAAGTAACAAACATACACTGGATTTTCACAAAGACTACAGCTGCTTTTTACTCATACCGAGTCACAAAATAATACACAGTGAGGAGATGGGGAAACTCTCATAACTAAAGACACCAAGCCACCTACAAAACCTTCGACTAGAACACTGAAGGGATGACCAAATAATGATACCTACCCCATGGCCAAGAACCAATTCTTGACACTGTTAATGAGACCCTGTGACACTTACAAACAGGAGCCTAACATAACTGGCTTCTGAGAGGCTCCATGCAGCACCTGACCAAAACAGATGGAAAGGACCACAGCCAACTATTAGACTGAGCTCAGGGAGTCTTGTGGAATTGTTGGGGTTGTGAAATTGTTGGGGTAAGAATTGAGGGCCCTGGATGGGATTAGAACTCCACAAGAAGACCTATAGAGTCAACTAACCTGGACCTTTATGGTTTTCCATAGACTGAAACACCAACCAAAGAACACGCACGGGCAGGACCTAGACCATCCACACAGATTTCGTAGTTGAACAGCGTGGTCTTCATAAGGGCTCCCCAACAACTAGAGCAGGGATTATTTTTGAATCTGTTGCCTGCCCATATATCTTGTTTCTCTAACTGGGCTACCTTGTCTGGTCTCAGAGGGATAGGGGTGTCCTGTCCTGCAGTGACTGTATATGCTAGGGTATATTGGTATCCAGGGGACTTCTCCCTTCTCAGAGGAGAAAGGGAGGGGAAAGAGGATGTGTGGGAGGGGCATATGGATGTAGGAAGGTTACAATCAAGATGTAAAGTGATTTATTAAATAAATTAGTGGAAAAATAAAAATAATAAAGGTTTTAAAAACTGAAATGAATTGTACTATAGATATTCAATTCATACTGCCTTTGAAAGCCAGAAAGGTTGGCCATGATCAATAGCTCTACTTTTCATATACAAATTAAAGTTTTTTGCCTTTACATCATTTTCACTTTTAGATCTGAAATTCATTGGGGTACAGAGATACAAGTTATACATTGAGGTCAAAATGAAGATACTTCATAGATAAGTCTTTAAGAACAATGAATGCCTAAGAAACCATATATAACTTGGAACATGCCAAATGTAATGAACTCTTCCCTGATATTTTTATAGACCAGTGGACTGTACTCCTAACAGGGAGTACACTTTTTTTTATCTTCTATTTAAAGTTCTCAAATAAGAAAGCAACTTTAAATGAGTTATCTTACTTTTCCTCCACAAACTAATCAATAACAACACCTTCTTCACTAAAGATAATTAAAGTTGATCTAATTAGATTGCTTTCACTTATAAACTTGTCATGTAAAAAAAGTTAATTTATTATCCCACCCAGTTCACCTCTGGGAATTATTATAGTATAATAATGGAATTATTGTTGCAAATCTTAAAACAAATTATACACAGTCTGTCTTTTTGCTTGAGATTTCTTCCTTATTATGAGTTATAAATCATAAACCTAGATCATTCTCTGTCACACCTGGTAAAATTGGTAAGCACGTATGACTATATGCCACTATCACATTTAACTCTAAATATTGGTGCATCTGATGTTGGACATATGCAGCAACATGGACAGATTTCTGAATGAATTTCTTATCATCTTCTATAATATTTTATTTATTATGAACTTTAAGCAATTACTATCAATTACTGTAGTCAAGTATAAAAATAATTATACTCACAAAACTTTTTCTGCTGAAATCTGACTTCTCATTCTTCTCTTCTGAACTAATGGTTTCTGCATCACCCTAATTACTTTAGAATGAATATGGTTATTTTTTCCTAGGATTTTTTTAATTGGCCTATTTTTTCAACTGAATTTAATTTATGAAAGTTCTACATTGAGTTTCCTTGCAAATAGGAAATTTACTTAATCTATCACTTGACTTTGGGAAATTGGCTTACTATTTTAAAAACTATTATTATTATCATTATTATTATCATTAGTATCAGTAGTAGTAGTACAATTATTTAGATCTAGACTAGTTTCCTCTTATAGAGTCCTTAAAGGATATTCCATAAGGCTTATTGATATTTTGTTCTTTATATTTGCATCCTATTTTATAGGTAAGAATTCTAAAATTCATATTTTATAATGAGTTGCTCCTGATTCTTTCCAAGAATCTCAGACACAGCATTTAAAAATGTTTAGGAATTCCGTCTTGGTAGTCTTGACAAACTTGATTTTGAGGGAGATGAATGAGCTTTTCTTTATGCCCTTCCTCTCCTCCACCACCCTCCTCATCCTTTCTCTCACCCAATCTCCCTGCCTGTCAGAGTTTAACTTGGAGGATGCCTCACAAATATCTAACTGAAACTCCAGTCTCTCTCTTCTGCAGGCAAGTTCCATCGGAGGAGATGCTCAACCACTTAATGGAAAGACATTGTAAAGGGAAAGGGGGTTATTCACCAGCAACGGCAAAACATCACATACAGGTAAAAATAAGTTCCCATGACCTACCAAAGGTCAGAGGTGATATTCAGAATACTTAGAATATTCATTGAAATGGGTAGGTGGAACTGAAAATAATGGCAATAAGAAAAGAAAAATAAACAAATGAAAAGAAAATGTTAGTATCCATAAAAATTGAGACTGTTAGAGTAAAATCTGATACAAAATTAGGTATAGTATTCTAAATGTGATAAAATGAAAAGTTGGAAAATACAAGAAAAAGCAGTTATCATTTAAGTACTTTTTTTTTTAGTAATTAAATTCAAATGCTATTTCTACATTGTCTTAATGGGTGGTTTGCTGAATGGGCAATTACACAGAGGAGAATTAGACATATTTTTAATTAAGGTTTTGGTCAGTGTCCTGCAGTGAATGACAATGAGGCATATTGAAGATATTGAGACTTACTTTCATTTGTGCATCAACTTTCTTAATATCACTATCTAATTAAGGATTCATTAAAGGTCTACAATGTTAACTTAATGGGAGATATTCAATAGAACTCCATTAGGTCTTCCTTGTTACCTTAAAATTATACAAATTTAACAAATGTATTAATTAGCTAGAGAAGAAAAGTAATATGCTATCTAACTTAGCATTAATGTATAAAACATTTTCTAACACAAAATGCTATATATTACTGATGCATAATATAGAGATATTTTAAATTTTTACTGATTAATTTCTTCATATATCAGTAGAACAAATTTCTGTATAACGCAATGAATAAAATCAGATCAGCGATCATAATAAAGTCCTCACAGTATTTCTTGATAGTTATCTTGTTCAGTTTAGAGTTAGAAGTCCAAATTAATAACAGAAAATTTATTTAATTTGCCAAGGCCATTTGCCTTCTCCTACATCAAAATATAGAAGAAAAACAAAGCGAAGAATTTCCAAAAATTAATGACTTCTTGTTTTCGCTTTTGTTTTTACTTTAATAGATACAATCATCATATTTCAGTCCTAACTCTGTGGTTCCCCTCCCCCTTTTTTAAGAATAAATCCTGTACAGACTTCCTCCAGCAGGTAGGTATGGCCCTGGTATAAGGATGGGGACATCCAGCGGTCTCAAAGTTTTTAACCCAGAACTATTCCAGTCCAAAGGAAGATCAGGGGAAAAAAAACGAACAGAGACTGAAGGAAGCGTCAACCAGGGACTGCCCCACCTGAGGATCCATCTTGTCTGCAGACAACAAACCCAAAACTGTTGCCATGGTCTAGAGGTGCGTGCTGACAGGAACCTAGTGTGACAGGTCCTGAGGAAGTCCAGCCAGCAACTGACCAATGCAGATGCGGATGCTTGGAGCCAGCCATTAGACTGAGCCCAGGGAACCTGGTTGGGGAGCTGGCAGAAGGTGTAACCCCAATAGAAGAAAACGTAGGCTGACCTGACCACCCATTTCGCTGACCTGACCACCCATTTCTCCCAGAATCTATACCAATCAAGGATTATATCTGGAGGGAATCCATGGCGGGATCCGTGACTCCAGATACATATGTAGCAGAGGATTGCCTTGGCTGACATCAATGGGAGGGGAGGCCCTTGGTCCTACTGAGGTTTGATACCCCAGTGTAGGAGACGCTGGGAGATGCCGCAGCATAGGGAGGAGTGGGGCAGCATAATGTGGGTGGGTGGGGGAGCACTCTCATACAAGCAAAAGGTAGGGGGAAGGGTGGATGTAGGATGGATTGCTGGAGGGGGTAACCAGGAATCGGGATATCATTTGAGATGTAAACGAATGGAATGATTAATAAAAAAATAAATGAATAAATAAAGTATAGGAGTGCACTGAAGCTATCTTCAGACACACCAGAAGAGGGCATTGGATTGTTTGTGAGCCACCATGTGGTTTCTGGGAATTGAACTCAGGCCGTCTGGAAGAGCAATGAGTGCTCTTAATCACTGAACCATCTCTGAGGCCCCCAATCTTTCTTAATTTCAATTCTCCCCTTTCTTTCACATATTCAGCATCAGTCTTCAGTGGTATTTTAACTAATCTTATGTTTCCAGTAAAAACAATGGTATGACCCTCTGCTGTAAGTAGCCCATAACAAAAGATTTGACATAGTGCCACATGTAAAATTAAAGAGTTGGAAAAAGGGATGTGAGATTTAAACACTTATGAGAGGTCATAATTATCTTTTCCATTAATTCCTAATTAGAAGGAAAGATTAATAAACTATGGTACTTAGCAAACTGCCATTTTCCTTTGAGGAAAGATTGTTTTTATAAAAAAATATTAGAGGAAATGTTTCTTGAAAGTATTTGATAATACCTAAAATAGTGCCTATAACATGATTCCATTTTGGATAATACAAAGTTTTGGCCTGTGTGGTTAGGCCATTCATCTGGACAGATGGACTGGATTTCTGGACAAGAAGTATAACACTCTCTTTGTGTTTGGTCTAAAAATAATTATCCGTGAAAATAAAACCTGACATATGAACTCAGTCCAAAGAATGCACCATGGGAGTGTTGTGAGTAGAAGGGAATGGAGGAGCAGGGAGAAAAGGGGGAAGAAAAGCAGTATCCTACACCTGGAGACTAGCTCCAGCAGGGTGACTCCATAGTGTACTGAGAGGACTGCAGAGTGCAGACCACTGCCAGGCAAGGGCACAGGACTGTGACCGGACACTGGGAGCAGGAAAGTTGAAGAACTAACCTTCCTCCATTAAGGGACGTTAACTGGAAAATAAGGGTTATTAACTGATGTAGAAGATGCCATGAATATCATGGTGTTTCCAAGAATATTTCAGCTGCTTCAACAAAGAACCGAAAGCTGAGTGACTTACGTTTTAAAATGAAGCTTCATTCCCTCAGCGGTAGAAGACGACCAGGGTAGTATTCAGGTGCTATCCTCAGTGGAGAACTTCTCAAGTACCAAAACAGCAAAGGACACTACAGGCTGTGCGTCATGTAGCATGCCGTATGAAGCTCATTAATCCTATAATCAATCATGGGAGCCCCTTCCTGGGACATCTTAGAATCCCACTTAGAGTTCAGAAACATCAACTATATTTCACCTGAATATGTGTTTTCAGGTTCTTTCCAAAAGACTGGGAGATAGTTATCTTTGGTTAAGTGTTCTTTTGTTTCTTTACCTTTTATAGATTTTAATATTTAGAAATTATATTTGAGTGTGTAAATGCCTGTGTATTTCACATACACATTATTTTTCTTTTTATGAAGTTACAGTAAAATATTAAATAGCACTTTTCATGATTTTATATCTTGAAAAATCTCAACTCAGCCATTTTAACATTGACTAAATCATAGTATCATACTATAGTATTTTATTTGTTCTAAAGAAAAAACTCTGATGAGAACAGTGCCGTATCAGTTTTACTGTGTTGAATTTTTATTAAAATAGAAAAAAGTATAAATGAGGCAGAAGACCTAAAACAACACAAATAAATAAAAATTAAATAACATAAGAAATAAAATAACAAAAGAAATATTGTAAATGTGTTATTTTCTTTAGACTGATCAAATACTTATATTTTTATTTAATTAAATAATTGGGTAAGTTATTTTAAATAATGAGTAATTATTTTTTAAATGTGCCAATTCCACAGTTCATTCCAGTATTAGAAATCTGTGCAATAAAGTATTAACCCTGCTGCTTCTGTGAGCACAGAGTTTCAACTTTCAATTCATTATATTTACTGTTGTCTTATATTTTGCGGGAAATATTTGACCCTGAATGCAGCTTCAATCATCAGAAAATTGGAATAGAGTCATTACTGCAATGAGCAGCTTTGGACATAGGTAGAAATGCTAGTCATGCACAGGCCAATATATAAGTTAATTCTGAATTATGTATGTCAAGTAAAGAACGCAAAACCTACAATAGAGGTCCTATAAAAGGAGGAAGAGAGTATAAAAGTGAGTGGTGAGTAAAGATGATTCATTGAGAGGATGTGGAAACCATAAGCTTGGAAACTGTGGGATAAAATTTACAGTCTGTATCACTCTATATATCACGGAGAATCCTGGGGAAGTTTCGAACTTGCATGATACATTGACACATGCCCATAACATAAACAATGGGAACCGGGCTATAAAATGCAGGCATGAAGATGCTACATGTAAGCTGAAAGTGAGTACTAGTGCTAGTACTAGTGCTAGTTAATCTTCGTTTTCATTGTGTGATAATTTCATACATCAATATAATATGCCATTACCCTCCTTTCTCTCCCTCAGGACAAACCACTGCTCCTTCAGCCCAGACACCCCCCTTCCCTCATATCTTTTGGTTCTCTCTGTAATCCACTTGAGTTTAATTAGAGTTACTTGCATGAGCACGAATGGGGAGCTTTTACTGAAGCATGGGGAACATAGTGTCTACACAGCCAAAAGACTTACCCCTCTCCTAGAACTCATCAACTGCTAATGGCTCCCGAGGGAAAGGTTAGCATCTCAACCCTTTCTACTGTTGGTGCTTAGATGCTAATAAACTCAATATCATGCAGGTGTTGTGCAGGTAACCATAGATGCAATAGTCACATCATATCAAGGAAAGAGCTGCATAGGGGACAGGTACGTAGAGGACTCTTCCCCTTCTTAACCTTACCCCCACCATCTCCTGCCTCTTCTTTATCTCCTACACTACAATCCCTCCCTATGCATCTCCAGCTCCAGTTTACTCCTCTGCTTTGGTCCCTGCCTATATGACCCCTGCCTCTTTAAAGCCAGTTCTCCTGCTCTTTCTTAGCATCGCTATAGTTTCCAGGTTTCTACAGACACTTCAATGTTAAACATACAAATGTAAAACTACACACAAGAAAAAAAAACATGAGACGTGTTTTGTAACCTTAAATTTTTCAAAACCTCTTGTAATAAGGGTTGTCCAATACTTCAATCCCCATTCGAGCCCACCATCCAAAGGTAGGGGAGAAAAGATGATAAATAGGACAAGAGGATGTGGTCCTATTTAGAAGCAGTTCCTTGGCATGATTCCAATGTCCATTTGTCAGGAGACCGGCAGTCCAGTTTAGTAGTGTCAGGATAGCAAACATGAATCGGCAGCAGTGATATGATCCAACGCAAACAGCCAGGCCTCCCCCAAATCAGCATGACTCAGTGGGAGAGATCAGGGCCAGCCAACTCTGCTGTGCCTATCTCAACAAGTGAGGATCAGTAAGATGAAGAAACGAAGCAAAAAATGTGTTGCAAAGTAGCACATGCCCATCACTGTCCGTCCAGTCATATTTACATCCTCTCCAAACATCATGTGTCCTCCCACGGGTCTTGCTTCAGCCAAACAGCACATTGAGTTGGCCTCACCATGTGAGAGTCTTCATCACCTAAGCCAACCAGGAACTACCATTTCACATTTTTCTTTTTGGCCATGAGTTATCCTACTCACCATAGTTTTCTCAAGATACATCCACGTTATGCAAGTTTTACTTTTCATTTTTCTTTAAAGCTGAGTAAAATTGCATTGTGTTCGTGGAACACATTTTCATATGTATGTATGTATGTATGTATGTATGTATGTATGTATGTACGTATGTATGTATATGTATTAATTTTCCCTCTCATTCTATATGCACTACACAATACTAGTTCCTGTGCCAGTGTACACTGTTGAGTTGTATAGTTAAGTATATCACAATGCTAAAATAATTCCTACTCAATCCAGTCAACTGTTTAGCCCATCCATTAATAATTTAACAGTTTTCTTATTCTTTGATATATCTCAGGCCTGTGTACATGGTGTGCTGATGATAGTTACCCACTGCTGCTACTTCCAACTGCCCCTGTGTTTCCTTACTCTGACTCACTCTCTGCTTGACATCTCTGAATTATTGGTATCCCATGGGGCCAATTAATGCTGCCCATATGCAGGTGATATGGAATTGTCCAATGAGGCATAAGTAACCTATCAGACACTGTGTCTCCAAAGAAAAAGAACTCTTCTTCCCCTAGCAACCCTCGACTGTTAATACTGCAGCAATAGGGATGAGATCTCAGGGTCCCTCCCAAAATCATTGGAATTTTGACTTGCTTGATCTTATACAGGCAGCCATAGCTACTGTGAGCTAATCCTAGCACTCATTTAAACTAAGCATCTAGAGTGTTAAGACGAACACAAGTTTTACTCGGATCATTTTTTCCTTTAAAATTAATATACTGCACAATTATGAAGATGTGCAAAATTATACAAATCATAAAAATGAGTAATTTAATGATCAGCAGCACAATCCAGGAAGAGAAGCTTTGTGTGAAAAAGAATGGAACTCAAATTTAGACATATTAGAACAAAGTAAAAACTATTAATTACATTAAACTTTTAAAATAATTTGTGGGTAGCATATTTGCCTATATATTCTGCTATTCAATATCTCAGTATATTCCTTGTCTGTCACAAACTTTCACAAACATTATGCCCTGGGGACATAAAAGACTACAATGAATACTTGCTGCAAATAATTAAATCTATACATAATGAAAATCAAGATATAGAGCTGCCAAACCATGAGTTTACTTAATATTTAGGATACATGTGCTTATGTGTGTGCACAGTAGAGTATAAATTTTATGTTTCATAAAGACAACCAACTTAAATATTACTATGCACTTTTAAAAGAAAGCCTAAAATAGCACTTCACAGTGTCAAAACAGAAAACATTGCCTAACTAGGTGAGTCCAAACACTGTAAAGGGCTTCAAGAATTAAATTGTTTTGATTTAATATGTCCTTGTGCTTCTTTGTCTCATTTCGGACCATGTAAATGAGATTGGTTGCACTCAGAGCAAACAGGGTTTATTTGAAACCATGCATCATATGTTATGCACAGTGTTTGTAATTAGCATGTTCTAAATTGAATTATTAATATTTAATTAAAAGGCCAAGGATACAAACAAAAGAGAGAAACTTACACAGGCCCTGACTGCCTAAAATCTTATGAACCATTGGCTTAGAATGTTAAATACATGTGTCTTATAAGAGTAGCTAAGTCTGGATTCATTTCGTTATTTATTTCAATCACTGTGAATTAAGTGCATATTGAGTCAGTTTGCTAAATGACACTAATGGACTTTTAGCAGGATGCTATCAATCTTTAACAGAATTAAACATACAAAGTTTTACATGGGAGAAATGTAATTCCATAAACACAGTTTGTCACAGTTGTAGAATAACATATACCTTTTACATATACTAGCTCAGACAGCAGTCCTAAAGAAAAAGCATTAACAATAGGATTCTTGGAAATGTATGGAATGTCAAAAGTAGATAGTGAAGGGAAGAGATAATAAAAAAAATAACATATCAAAGAAAAAATCTATGTAATAAGAGGAGAAGCTAATAATGGGATAATTATGCAATAAAATCTTATCATTAACAGGAAATGTAGCAGAACTTTTTGGCTACCTAATAGTTATGACAAAAACCCATGGTGGATTCAGGAGGCACTGGGAAGCTTTATGCCTTGAAATGGAAAAGGATTAAAGAGCAGAATGCAATTACGTAGATGATTACTGATTTAGTGCTGAGATCAACGTATCTGAGTAACTTAGGTAAAGATAACAGGTATCTTGGCTCACTGTTTCAGAGGTTTCAGAATATGATCTTTTGTCATGTTGCTTTTGGACCAGGTGATGAGGAACATCTGGATGTAGATGATGATATACTGCAACATCTTGTAGGGTTAATCTATGAACTCCAAAACAGGCTTCAGAGATCTGTCTCTTGTTAGTGAGGTCCCAAGTTTTATTTTCTTTCACTTTCCAATAGACCGTGAGATTCAGAGCCCTTCGAATTGATTAATACCTTCATGAGTTTGAGGCCTTGCTAACAGAGCACTTTTCAAGAACCCTGCCTCTGAAGATTGCTTCACCAAGGACCACGTCTTCAGCATATGGAGCTATGAATCTCTCAGGACATTCAATATAAGCAAGAAGCAGAAGTCGGATGCAGTTGACAAGATCTTAATGATAGAATTATAACGTAAGAAAATAGTAATGGAAAATATGGTGTATTTTTGGTTTGTGGATTTTGTTTTTTGAGGGGGATTATAGCTTGTATTCTCTTTTTTTTAGGTTATAAGTACAACATTTCTTTCTTCCATTTCCTCCCACCAAGTCTTGTCATATACCCTCCTCATTCTTTTACAAATTCAGTAGTTTTTACTATATACCTATATACACATACATGTATGCACAATAAGTGCATGCTATACTTCCTTTTAAAATGCATACTGTCTGGTACCATAAAGCTAGTGCTCACAGAGGGAACATTAAGGTCAGTTATAGCTAGGGGATGGGAAAATCAAACTGTTAACTGAATATTGAGAGTGACGTCCACATTTTTCTTTCTGGGTTATGTGATAGACTTGATTGGTATATTGTTTCATGTCAGTATATATAAAATTTTATTATATTTCTAATACTTCCTAAATACTAACATTTCACATGCACATTATAATATTAGATGTACCCAACTGCAGTATTTATGATAGGGACAAGGAGAAATTTCTCTGAGTCTTAGCCCTGCCTCAATGCTGAAAAAGTAGACTGAAGAGCAATAGTGGGGGAAAAAAGAGAGGAAGAGTTGGGCATAGCCATCAACTTTATGTTTCCCGGCTGAAAAATAATTAAATGGAGCATATTTATCTCTATAGATTCCCTTTCTTCCTCCTTTTGTGTTATAGACAGATTTAAGAGCAGGGGCTATTTTAAAGCTATTGATTATGTTCTTAGGTTATGCTTCATCTCACAGACATAGCAAAGTTTTCCAACACAACAGCAGCTTAAAACTTTAAAATTAATGCTACTTCTCAGACAGAAAGTGACCTCTGTAGGCAGGGGCTACTTCCAAGTGTAGGTGAGTGTGCCTATAGGAGTGGGGTCATTTGTGTGGACAATGTGGACATAAAACGTACCTTTGAAAATCTGCTCTCTATTTCCGTTTATATTCTTGATTTTTGTTGCCTATTTTTAACTTAATAAGCATCATATTTGACACTTTTAATACAAACAAATCACTCAATTAAGCTCTGTGGTCTGGAGGCCCAGTATTAAATATTACTAAAATAACCATATTTATAATGAGAAAAAAAGGAGTTGATATGAAAATTAGCTGATAGGAGATTAGAAAATATCCAAGTTTTTCCTATGAAGTCTGGCCCTTTGGTATATTAAGGAGAAGGGCGCGTATGTCAATAAATTCTTGATGAGTTCAGACTGAAATGAACATTCTGCTCCATTTAGTAGAATTTTCTGCTTCAGCATAATTTACTTTTAAATCTTTCTCACATAGAGCACTACCCATTCATAACAAAAGAGAGAAACGAACAAAAAATAGGTGTGAGCGAGAGATTTGATTATTTTATTTGCCTTTTATGCATGAGGTTTTGTAAATTAGGGAGGTTTAAGATGATAGTTCCAATTAAGTACATGAAGTACAGTGATCTGACCAATCATTCTTTGTCTTACCTCTGTTTTTGCCATTTTAGCATGCCAATACCAGATATATTTTACGGGGTTAATTAATTGTTTGGATTTATTCATATAACTCTAATATGGGCTTAAAAATATATTCTGATTTTTAAAATCTTAACTTAAAAAATTCCTATGCTTGATAACTCTCTTTTTTTTCTTTTTTTTTCAACAAATCTCTTTATTTTTTTTTATTTTTTTTTTATTAACTTGAGTATTTCTTATATACATTTCAAGTGTTATTCCTTTCCGGTTTCGGGCAAACATCCCTTCCCCCCCTTCCTTATGGGTGTTTCCCCTCCCCCACCCTCCCCCATTGCCGCCCTCCCCCGACAGTCTAGTTCACTGGGGGTTCAGTCTTGCAGGACCAGGGCTTCCCCTTCCACTGGTGCTCTTACTAGGATATTCATTGCTACCTATGAGGTCAGAGTCCAGGGTCAGTCCATGTATAGTCTTTAGGTAGTGGCTTAGTCCCTGGAAGCTCTGGTTGCTTGGCATTGTTGTACATATGGGGTCTCAAGCCCCTTCAAGCTCTTCAGTTCTTTCTCTGATTCCTTCAGCAGGGGTCCGTTCTCAGTTCAGTGGTTTGCTGCTGGCATTCGCCTCTGTATTTGCTGTATTCTGGCTGTGTCTCTCAGGATCGATCTACATCCGGCTCCTGTCGGTCTGCACTTCTTTGCTTCATCCATCTTGTCTAATTGGGTGGCTGTATATGTATGGGCCACATCTGGGGCAGGCTCTGAATGGGTGTTCCTTCAGTCTCTGTTTTAATCTTTGCCTCTCTCTTCCTGCCAAGGGTATTCTTATTCCCCTTTTAAAGAAGGGTGAAGCCTTCACATTTTGATCATCCGTCTTGAGTTTCATTTGTTCTAGGCATCTAGGGTAATTCAAGCATTTGGGCTAATAGCCACTTATCAGTGAGTGCATACCATGTATGTCTTTCTGTGATTGGGTTAGCTCCTCAGGATGATATTTTCAGTTCAACCATTTGCCTCTGAATTTCATAAAGTCGTTGTTTTTGATAGCTGAGTAATATTCCATTGTGTAGATGTACCACATTTTCTGTATCCATTCCTCTGTTGAAGGGCATCTGGGTTCTTTCCAGCTTCTGGCTATTATAAATAAGGCTACGATGATCATAGTGGAGCACGTGTCTTTTTTATATGTTGGGGCATCTTTTGGGTATATGCCCACGAGAGGTATAGCTGGATCCTCAAGCAGTTCAATGTCCAATTTTCTGAGGATCCTCCAGACTGATTTCCAGAATGGTTGTACCAGTCTGCAATCCCACCAACAATGGAGGAGTGTTCCTCTTTCTCCGCATCCTCGCCAGCATTTGCTGTCACCTGAGTTTTTGATCTTAGCCATTCTCACTGGTGTGAGGTGAAATCTCAGGGTTGTTTTGATTTGCATTTCCCTGATGACTAAAGATGTTGAACATTTCTTTAGGTGTTTCTCAGCCATTCGGCATTCCTCAGCTGTGAATTCTTTGTTTAGCTCTGAACCCCATTTTTTAATAGGGTTATTTGTCTCCCTAACGGTCTAACTTTTGAGTTCTTTGTATATTTTGGATATAAGGCCTCTATCTGTTGATAACTCTCTTAAAAGATCTATCAACCTTTCTCCAGCAACATGTCTGCCCTGAGAGAGAGCCATGCTTCCTGTCATGAAAACAGACTATAAACCTTTGAACCTGTAAGCCAGCCCCAATTAAATGCTTTCCTTCATAAGAGTAGCTATGGTCATGGTGTCTCTTCACAGCAATAAAACCACAACAAAGACGACTTCCAACGCAGATGACATAACAATCTTAAAATATAATCACAGTTGGGTCATTTTTCCATTGGAAGTGGTGGTTTCCCATTTGAACTTACGGAAAACCTAAGCTCTTAGTGTGTATGGTGTCTGAGAATCTCACTGATATAGATACCGCCAAGTCTCTTATTCCAGCTCCCATTTAGCTATTACATCTCATTCTAAATACCAATAGACCAGAAATTATGATACCATCAAGGCCAAAATTCACCGATCTAATAAATGCATAAATTATTAAATATTTTGATAACAAATATTTATATGCCAATTTAAGAAAATTAAGAATAAGGAAATATTGAAAACAAAATAGAACCAAAAATATTTATTTTTAATGTTAAATGAGAAGAATACTATACAATTAATGCTTTAATAATATTTATTATATTGATGTTCTGCATTTTTATGCAATTTTTGTTTTATTTTCCTTTTTTATAATATACCAATCCAAAAGAAGGCTTCTGACATTTGGTATTGGGACTTTTGATAGTTGTTATTTGGATTTGGGGGGGACCATTACCAACCCAAATTTAAAATGATTACTTGAGCTGTATATGTACATTTATATGCAGATTTACCTGCATTATAAATTTCCTAAGTAGATACTTAATACCATGATTCATTAGAACTCTTTGGAAATTGTTACTGCTATTTTATGACATCCTATCCTTTTGCTTTTAGCTGTCTCTCTCTCTCCCTAATTAAGAGTTCCCCTCTTTTGTATTTACTCTATCAAATCAGTTATAACCTGAACATTTTCCCTCTATTGCTCCCCAGTAGACACAAGCAAACATTGGTCTTTTCGGCTTCCCTGGTTCTACACTTACTGAAAGATGTGTGCTCATTTTTAACTATTTGGAGCTAGAAGCCTCGCATGAGAACAAACCTACTATGTGTGTCTCTCTGAGTCTGGGTTGCCTCTATCAACACAATCTCTTCTAGTTTTATACATTTATCTATAAAGTTCATGATTTAGCTTTCCTTTAGAGATGAGCAGAATTCCACAATGTACACATACATTATTTTTACTATAAACTCATCAGTTGAAGAAAACTGAGCTTTTACTCATGTCTTGGCCATTGCGAATAGAGCAGCAGTAACCATGAACACACAAGTGTCTGTGTTATAAGGTGTCAAGTCATTTGGGCATACTCTAATGTGCAATGTAAGTGAGTCATAAGGAAGACTTTATTAAAAAAATCCTGTACTGTGATTTGTATAATAAAGAGGTTAATTTGTCATGTTACCAATAGTGAACAAGGTGTCTTTATCTTCCCTTCCTCTAGCATTTTTTTATTTTTTATTTTTGATCTTTGGCATCTGACTTAGGTAAGATGAAAACTCAAAGGAGTTTGATTAGCATATCCATAGTAGTTAGGGATTATGGGCTATTTTGGAAAAGACATTTCTTAGTATTATTTCCAGTTCTGCCAAAAATTATATATATATTTTTTCTGGCTATACTGCCTATTTGCATGGGGGAGGAGTATAATTTGTTTTTGTTTTGTTTTGTTTGTTTCATTCTATATTTTAATTCGTTACTTTGAAAATTAATTGGATATTGAATATTAAAAGCTTTGGATATGTATATATTGACAATATTTTATTTTAATTGTATTAAAAGTATTGACTATTAATAAATGGAAAATATGTACTAGAGAAAACTCGTTCCCATTCTGTGGGCTTCCTCATCTCCCAGTTGATAGTTATTTATGCAAGAGCCTTTTAGTCTTATCAAGTTCCACTTGTCAATTCTTGTCTTAATTCTAGGGCAAGTGGAGTTCTATCTAGGAAGTCCTTTCCTACTGTCATATTATTTATGGGATCACCCATACTTTCTTCTAGTAGTTTCCATTTAAAGTTTTACCTTTAGAGTTTTTGGTGAATTTTGAGTTATTTTTCATGTAAAAGATGATAGATATCCATGTGGATACCAAGTACCACTTGTTGAAAATTCTTTCTTTTCACTAGTATCTATTTTTAGCATATTTGTCACAAAGTAAATGCCTGCATCTATAGATAATCATCTTTGGCTAAAAACTATATGGAGAATAGTCTGGGCAGCTCCGTGGGCTAGACCTTGATGAAGGACATGCAGAGTCTGGCTATGTGGAAAGGCAGGATTTGGCATCATAGTTGATTTATTTAGAACATTAAATCAGTAGCAGTCTCTTTTACTAATCAGAAGGCAATTTTTTTTTTGCACAACAAATGGATTAGATGGATGTGAGCTGTGGGCTAGTAAGATAGAACCAAGGGCATTGTGGGTCACAGTGGAGGTAGTGGCTGCACTACCTGCCAAAGATTCGAGGAAAAGCAGAAATTTCTAGAACCTAGGCAATGTTCAGTATCAGTCAAGAATGGCTAGGACAAAAATTATACCGGTACCAGAAAAGAAATGAGGAGACTGGTCACCCCACGTGGCAATAAGAGAGGGACTACAGGGGACAGGCAGGATGTCTCTCTTGGCTTGCCTTCAGTGTTTTACTTGGTGTCTCTCTATTCATAACAATCAGAACTGAGCGAACAAAGCTCCCTACTGACATAGACACACATTTCAGCATTCAAGTGCACAGGGGCACATGCCAAAGCAGAAACAAAGAACTTGAAGGAGAAAACACATAAGTATATTTTAACTGTGGGAGCAATTTAACAGGATAAAAAGTCACTCTGATCTTGCTTTAATAACTTGATTAAGTTTGTAGTTTTAAGTGCTTATTATCAAATTATCTCCATTAGGGTACTGTCTGCAACTACTGTGATTTCTTACATTTCCAGTATGTTATTTTAATTTCTCAGCCTTTCATGTTCTTACAGAAAATAGACCATGTTTCTTATTTCTCTGATGAAAAGAAATATACATAACCCTCAGCATAATACTGAATTTTAATTATATGGTCTATGATTGGATATCTGAAAACAATTTTATTGTTAGAATTTTTGACAAGATCTTTGAACCATCAGTAAAATAAATGGATTTATTAAGATAGCTTAATAATACTGGAAAAAACTTGAATAGAATAATAATAATAATCAGTTTATTACTGATGTTACATGTTGTTGCTTCTAAATATGATACAATTAACCACTTGATTATATACCTCATTCTTAAGTTAAAAACATTTAATTATTTTTTATCTTTATTAACTTGTGTTCTTTCTTTATTGCTTCTATTTCCATTTTTAATTCCTTCAACTATTTGATTGTGTTTTCCTGGAATTCTTTCAGGGATTTTTGTGATTCCTCTCTATAGGCTTCTACTTGTTTATTTATGTTTTCCTGAGTTTCTCTAAGGGAGTTCTTCATTCTTGAAGTCCTCCAGCATCATGATCAAATATGATTTTAAATCTAGATCTTGCTTTTCTGGTGTGTTTGGATATTCATTGTTTGCTTTGGTGGGAGAATTGGGCTCCAATGTTGCCATGTAGTCTTGGTTTCTGTTGTTTGGGTTCCGGTGCTTGCCTCTCGCCATTAGATTGTCTCTGGTGTTACTTTGTTCTGCTATTTCTGACAGTGGCTAGACCGTCCTATAGGCCTGTATGTCAGGAGTGCTGTAGACCTGTTTTCCTGTTTTCTTTCAGCCAGTTATGGGAACAGAGTGTTCTGCTTTCGGGCATGTAGTCTTTCCTGTCTACTGGTCTTCAGCTGTTCCTGTGGGCCTGTGTCCTGATTCCACCAGGCAGGTCGCTTAGAGCAGAAAAATTGGTCTTACCTATGGTCCCGCGGCTCAAGTTTCTCGTGGGGGACTGCTTTTGAGCTCTCCGTGAGGCGGCAACCATGAGGGCCTGCGCTGCCTTTTCCTGGGGCCCCCAGTACACCAGGGTCCCAGATCGCATTAGGTGTTTGCCTCTAGAGTCAGAAATGTGGGCAGAGTGTAGTTTCTTCTTGCTTCCCAGGCGTGTCTGCTGCTCTGAAGGTTTAGCTCTCCCTCCCACAGGATTTGGGTGCAGAGAACTGTTGTTCTGGTCCCTTCAGGTCTGGTCCCCCTTGTCTGGTGCACGGGGGCAAAACATTTAATTTTTAATTTGTTGTATTTTATATATGATTATTTTACCCCAATGGAAATATAAGAGGAAAATAATTACAGATAAGGAATAATTTATGTTAGCTATGTTGGAATTCATTTTTTCTACACTTTCTCTAATTCAATTAATGTAACTGTGTTCTATATTTATGATACAAATCAGCATGTGGAAACGAACCTTAACATTATTGTTTTGATCCATTGTATAACGATATAATTATGCCTCTATTGTTTCTGTTGGTATCAGTGGCTCTACAAATGTTTTCCTTAAGTTATAATTTAGTTTGGCATAGCAGAAAAAAAATCTAGCTTTAGTTTTTATATGTTAAAAAAATTAGGACACCATCCAGCTTATACTATATCCAGTGAAATGCAGACATTAACGGTTCTGTAGGTAGAGATTTTCAACTATTTTCTCCTAGATAGAAATGTGTAAGGAAAAAATGTACCTTAGATAGCAGTTCATTTTTAAACTGAAATTTACTATTTTATTGTATAATGCACAGGTGTCATGGTTTTAAAATGGCTCTCTTTTCTACAGTTATAGAGTAACAATACACAGGAGTTTCCACCAACTAATAAACATGTGTATACTGCAAAGTCCACCACAGAAAGCAGTTACCAAGCAGGCAATCAGGAGGTCCTGCCTAACCAAAGTTTCTGTAGTTGTCTGTGTGTGTGCATATGTGTGCATATGTGTGTGTGTGTGTGTGTGTTTGTATGTGTGTGTTTTAGAAACAGCAATGGGTTAAAAAAATTAGACAAGAAGCTAGTCACAAATAATAGAGAAATTAAAGAAAATTAAAAAATGTTTACACTTCTATATCCTATTGCATTTTTGCATGGAATGTAATATTTTCACCATGACAAATCAGTTGCTTGCTTATCATCAACTGCACATCTTTTTTGATGCACACATGTTTCACCCAGTGATTTATGGAATAGTCACACCAGATAATGCTATTTTTATGGTTAAAAGAAAGTTCGTAGTGAACATCTTATATCTTGAAGGTTAATTACAGTCTGATGTACTCTGTAAATGTTTGAAAAGTGAAAAAATAATGAAAAATAAGAAAAGAAGGAAAAGAAGGGGGAAGAGAGATAGGAAGGAAGGAAGGAAGGAAGGAAGGAAGGAAGGAAGGAAAGAAGGAAGGGAAGAAGGAGAAAGGATGATGGGATAACACATTCCTATGTTCCAAAATGTAAAATGAATCTTTCATTCTATTTTGAATAGAATAGGATAGGGAACAAATTATCAAAAATAAATAAATTCATACCACGGAAGTACATCTGTGTTTTAGAACCAGAAGTGTGAACTTAGTGCGTTTTTTGTTTTGATATAATGACACACACATGTCTGAATGGCTATGTCCAAAATTAACCTTGTAGAATAAATGTGTGTTTGAAGTCCCTGTGTTCTAATCAGATGTGAGCAAGATTATAAGTACCTCTTTTGGTTTTTAGTTTTTGTTTGATTGTTCATTTTCTATTTTGTTTTTGAGGCTTAACTTTGCCTTTCAATGTGTAACTAGGAGGCAAAGAGAGAGAGAACAGCCATACTAGCCCTAGGAAGTCTCAGTAGATGTCCCTGCAGGACAGAAAGAGAGGATGAAGTGGAATGCATCAAGGTGTCTTCTGGTTTGCTACAGTGTCCAGTGTCTTGCTATTGTACTACTTTGTTAGATTCTCAGTTTATCAATCACTTAACTATTTGTTTTTAAGAGCCCATGTATTCTGCAAGTGAATTCAAGGTATTGGTGCTAGAATTGATGCTTCTTGCTCCATAAAAATAATTTTGCATAAATTACCTAAATATTATTCATATTTTCCTAAAACAAGACAAAACAAAACAAAAAACTAAGGTTGATCTAAAGGATTCACTTTCTCTTTTATTCCATAGTAGTAAAATATAGCCCTGATACTCTTTCCTCTCTCACTAGACTTGTTTTTGAAATGGATGAAGAAACAGTTCAAGACAAAGACAAGAAAGAAGAGTCCATCGATGTTGTCATTTATTATCAAAAAAAAGGAGCATCTGTGAAGACTTAATTAGGTTTTGAATATTACTAAATTGGGAAAGAACTTTAAGATCCTTCTAAGATTTGCTAAACATGGCAGAGTTTGGAAAAGTTTTATTTAAAGGACACGAAACAGCTATTGAAACAAAGGAACCTCAACCTAATGTAGCTACGACTGCTAACACAAATATGTCAGTGATCACACATTTATGGAATTTACTTAGTGTCTACTGCAGTCTTCTACATTCTAGGTAGGGGGGCATAAAAGGGTAACATGTCTACTTCTCTTTTGTAGTCAATCCGTGATTATGCATACATACCCCCAAGTATATGCGTCTGTGTTCATACATATGGTATCAGCTTTTCAGTGATCCATAGGTCTCTAAAGTCTAACCATACTGAATGCGCTGAGATGCATCAACATTTTCTATTGACTAATGATGTAATACCCAGATGTGACATAAATACGCTCCCAGATGTCCTTCATGTTATGCAGACTCAGATAGAGTGAATTGTAGCTTTGTAAGCTGTGTTTTTAAAATTAGCAAAGCAAATGAAGTGTCAGGAAGATTTCCTTAGGAGGTAGGAAACATATGTTTGCTTTAGAGAAACGTTTGGATATGCATAAGGTCAAACTTCCAAACTTACATTACTACCTCTATTTTCACTGCTGGCAATGTTTAAAGGCCACAAATTTTGATTTCTCTTAAGTTCTTTGCTGAAACACAGATGAAGGTGATCGTGCTACAACTGTGTTGTGTTAAGTCAGAAATATGGTTTAAAAGCTTAGCATCAGATTTCATTTTCAGTATGAATCCTCCTACTTAACAAAACTGAATATACCTCAAATTCATGCTTAAATATGTATGTGTACTTTTTAAACCACTGTGATTCATTTGAATATAGATCAAACTCAAAGTGAATCCATTTTGTAATTTACTAGATCAAGTGCCTCTGGATACCTGGTTTGTTTCTGATGAAATGTTTCTGTGGTTCTGAACTTAACTCCCAGAGAAAGCCATCAATGTGATGGAGACAATCACTTGTGTACTGAGCTGATACTCCCCCTGAGTACAAGAGACTTCTATTAGCTATCCTCCACATTTATCACATTTGGAAAACTCTCAAACCCAATGACAAACAAAGACAACAAATTTTGCTTACACTTTTGTAGTCTACCTACTTTCATGGTTGCAGTCTGTCCGTACACAAGAATGAGTACTCTTCAAAATCCTTTGGGCCATTCCTCACCATGGAATTGAATCTCTAGTTGGAATCTTTGACAATTTTCAGTGGCCCCCAAAAAGATAGTTATTATCAGATCCTGAATAAAATTTGTGACTCTTGAAATAAATATGATGTAATACTGCCATAAAAATCTAATGATATTAAATAGGGAAAGACAACTTATAAAATATATTTTCCATTCACTTGAATTTGGGGACATTTTAATTTTATTACCAAAATATATGACTTGAGGCTTCATGATAACTTTTAGATGAGTCCAAAATTACTGCTAAAAATATTGTTCAGTTCAAAGTGAATAATTTGATTCACAACAGGGATTTATCTGGAAAGAAAATTCTAATAAATCTTCCATCCCACTGAGTCATTTTGACAAGCGCAATAACAAAAGCTGTGGTTGGCAGTATCTACAAGTGATATCTTGGCTTGTCAACATCTTTCAGGTCATAGGACATAAATTAGCTTCTACAATGCTCAATAATGAAAGTTACTGTCTTTGACCTTTGAACAGACGCTCATGAACAGTTAAACTATTGTGGCTGTGTAAATTAAACATCATTCTTTTTTAACTATTTCATCATCTTAAGAATTTATAAAGTTGGTGTATTTGATAAAAACCTATCATGGTAAATAAATTGTCAAAATCTTAAGAGGGCATGGATAATTTAAAATAAAAATGTAACTAGTTCTTTTGCAGTGTTCTTTTATGTCATCACTATATATATATATATATATATATATATATGTATGTATATAATTGTTACAGAGTGCTAACAGTTAAACAGTTATTTACAAAGTGGTTCTGTGACTGAAGTAAAAATGAGAAATACATGAAATTCTCATTGACTTCATATGTGCCCATTCAGTGTCCACGTTTGGCATTAAACAGAGAATAGCTGTCAACAGTCTCAGGACCACTGGGCAAGTCCAGGAGCAATGTTGCTTGATATAACACCTAGGTTTTCACTAGCCTTAGTGAGAACCACTCAAGAATTCTTGAAAAGAGTACTGCGCTCAGAATACTAAAGATGCCAAACCTCTTTGCAATTACAAACAGTATTTTAGAATATTAGAGAAAGGATTGAAGGAGCTGAAGGGGCTTACAACTGCATAAGAACAATACCAACCAACCAGAGCTCCCAGAACTAAACCACCATCCAAAGAGTACACATGGGCAGATCCATGGCTCCAGCTGCATATGTAGCAGAGGATGGCCTTGTTGGGCACCAATGGGAGGAGAAGCCGTTGGTCCTGCCAAGGCTGGACCCCACAGTGTAGGGGAATGTCAGGGCGGAGAGGTGGGAAGGGGTGAGTGGTTGGGTGGGGAACACCCTCATAGAAGAAGGGGGAGAGGTGATGGGATAGGGGGGTTATGGATGGGAAACCTGGAAAGGGGATAACATTTGAGATGTAAATTTAAAAAAATCCAATAAAAAATACATAACAACCCCCCCCAAAATACAAATTGTGGGAGCATCTTAGGAATTAGATTTTATTTCTTTATTTAAGTATTTATCCCTGGGAAAATGTTTGACTGTAAAATCATCAATTCATTTCAGCGTATGTTTACAACAGACACTTCTGTACTCACACTATATTGTGGTATTTCATTCCCCTATTTTATACATTTACATGTTCAAAATGTGTATTCTCCTACATAATATTAAATATGTTATTTGACATTATATAAATTCATTTTTGTGCATTTAATCTCAGAAGACTGAAGAAGGACTTTCAAGACACTTACTTTACAAAAGTACTGTTATGTCTGAAAAATGTAAACCAATGTGGAACAGTAAGAATCACTTGATGTTTCAAACCGTAATCAGAAATGAAACCATTGTAAAATAAAGCCATTGTAAAATAAAAAAAAAAAAAAGAAAAGTCTGGAATATTTATTTACTTCCTATCTCCAGTGTAATTTCTGATGATTCGCAATGATGTCATGAAGATATCCTCAATAAGCTCCCTGTGAGAACGTCTTCAGGAATGTTGTTCATCACATTATCAAAAGCAATGTCGAAAATGACAGCTGTTAACATTGTTTCCATATGTGTGGTGGAAGAAGCACGTCCTTTACATTTTGTTCTCTATTTTGTTTACATTTTTGAAATACACTATATCAGTAAAGAACTAAACTCTTAGGTCTCTTAACGTCAACTGCAGATATGGGTACGTGGACTTGAACCTGAACAAGTGCTGAGGAACTTCCTTTCTGGAGGCGATAACACTTCTCTGTAGATCATTTTTTCAAGATCTGGTCTTTTCACAAAATAATAATAAAAAGTTCTACCCATATACTGGTACAGAAGCCTTTTCAGATTTTATTGGGCTTTTCAAGATTTCTTTCTTCAAATTTGTAAATGTTTCATTGCACATTCACTTTCTTGGCTTCCGAATTTTGAGCCAAATTTTATTGAGACAGTTTTACAGATTTCTTTACCCGCATATTTATTGTTTGTGAATAGAAAAGCTGTCGCTTAATTCGTTTCTTTCTCTATGATGTTTTTAATAATTACCTATTAACTGGTAACCATAAATTACCAAAATCATCCATGTTTACTATGTTGAAGCTATTGAGAATCTTTATGTCTATTAATGTTTGTGTTATGTAATTGTTTTCACAAGTATTTAATTGGTATGTATGTAGAATTATAGTATCTTCTACATAAATGGGTACATTATGCCTTATAAAGTGACAGTAAATTTTACTAACTTTGGCTTGATATTTCTGTTGGATGCTAGAACAATATATATGTATATATATATATATATATATATTAATATATTACATTTTTGTTGCTCTGAATATTTTCAATGTATTGTGTGTGTGTTTGTTTGTGTGTGTGTACACATTGTGTCTCTTCTACTAAGATATATATAGGTATAGGTACAGATTAGATAGAGACACAGATTAGATAGAGATCTCTTAGTCAGTGTTCTATTGCTGTGAAGAGACGCTATGGCGACCACAACACTTTTAAGGAAAATATTTGATTGAGGTTTCTTAAACAGTTTCAAATGTTTATTCATTGTCGTCATCGTAGCAGAGAGCAGAGAGCAGAGAGCATGCGGCATGCAGGCAAACGAAGTATGTGGGAAGCAGCTGAGAGCTCTACATCTAGATGTGCAGCAGAAAGAGAGCGATATTAGGGATGACATGGGGTTTTTGAAATGCCCCAAATTCATCTACAAAGATACATTTCCTATGAAAAGTCTATACCTACACTAACAAGGTCATAATGACTCCACCAGAGCCACGCCTTCTCCCTCTCAAGTACTTCAAATAGTGCCACAACATGACGAACACGTATTCAAATATATGAGACTATCCTTCCATTCAGTTCAATATAATATATATATATATATATATATATATATATATATATGCAAAGATTTTCTGGGTATTTGTGCATCTTCAAAGTTTAATTTGTTTCTTAGAGACCATATAGATCCTATTCATTAATTCAAAAAGATTTACACAGATTACCACTATGCACTTCAGAATGTTTTCATCATGTCAAAAAGAACAGCATAACTACTACTCTGTCCTTGACTATTCCATTCCCTCCTCTCTAAAATCATCATTAAAGCAAGTGTACAAACTCTTTAATTTTCCATGGCGTTTTCAAGGTTCATCTATATTATAGGATGTCATGGTAATTCATTTGCTTTTATGCTAGAACAATACTCAATTTCGTATGCTACATTTTATTTACTCACTTTAAATACTGAGTATAGTTCCCATTATTTGGCTAGTAGGAATAATCTTGTTAGCAACAGTTCACATATAAGTACTTGGCTATACATGTCCTTTCAATTTTCTTGGGAGTATAGCTACAAGTGGAATTGATAGGTTATGTGCTAACAGTATTTTTAATATATCGCAGAACACTGATAATGGTTTGCAAAGTTACTATACCTCCAAACCCTGCCATCAACAATTGTTCTATTTCTCCAGGCCATCATTAATTACAGCAGCATACTAATATATAATATATAGTTATATTGTAGTTCATAATCATGAATCTCATTGCCCAGACACTAATACCTCATTTTGAGTTTCATGGCCGATGAGTTCCTAATGACTATGAAAAAGAACAACAATATCAACCAACCAGACACCCCAGAGCTCCCAGGGACTAAACCACCAACCAAAGAGTATGCAAGGAGGGACCCATGGCTACAGCCAAATGAGTAGCGGAGGGTGGGAGGGGAGGCTTTCAGTCCTGTGAAGGCTCAGTGGCCCAGTGTAGGGCCAGGGAGTGGAGGCAGGAGTGGGTGGGTGGGTGGCGGGAGCACCCTCATAGAAGCAGGGGGAGGATAGATAGATGGGGGATTTCCAAAGGGGACATCAGGAAAGGGATGGCATTTGAAATGTAAATAAAATTTCCAATTAAAATAAAATAAAATTTGTATATGTTATAGAATAGGAATACTTGCCTCCCACATATATCAAAGTACTCATAATATCTATGTATCTCTGTGTATCTACATGTATATGTAGGAATCTTAACCCAGTAACATGGCTGCTCTGCAAGGGAACACATTCAAAAACCATCTAGATCTGTGTGATCTGGTGGAATGCAGACACATTACGCACTCTTCGTCTCTCTGGCTGGAATATAGGAGTATCTTTAGCATGCACCTTTATTCCCTAACAACGTAGGTGAATGGAGTTTGTAGAGAGAAGCAGCCATGCTGGAAAATGACCTCTAATTGAAAGGCAGGCAATGTGATGAGTCAGGAAAGATTTGACAGAATGAGCCAAAGATAGGATATCCCCAACTCTCCCCAGCACAGCACAGGAAAGACAAACTACTTAAGTGCAGAGCAGGGAGAGTCAGTCAGTTAGCAGTCAGAGCAGTGACTGCAGTGCAGTAAAGCTTAGTTTGTTATGCCCGTTAAGCATTCAAAAACCCCCAAAGACCACCGAGGAACGGACTTCAGTGTAAGCTTGGGCCACACCACCATCTCTGAAGCAGCAGAACGGGAGGATGAATCCCTGACTGAGTTCCATCTTTGCATTTATAGAGGCAAACAAACACATAAGGGGGTTTTTAACCTGGCACGCAGGGCTGTTATGGACTGTTGTTGCCCTTTAAAATAATTTGCTGGTGCTGGTCACCAGACTATCAACTTACTCGGGGTGTTGGGAAGTAACCTGTTGTTAGAGATTTCAATTTTAGGTCCGGTTCTCTAAGATTTAGTCACTCAAGTTCATTCGTTGCTGAGTTCATGCAGGTCAGTTCTGATCAGCATAGGTAGGTGAAACCAGAGAAAAAGAAGGACCCAGAAAATGAGAACAAATTTCCAGAGTTAGTTTGAAGCCAAGTAGAGCAATTCAGTGAGAAATTGTGAGAAGCCAGGTTGAATCAGCCAGCTCAGAGAGAAGTGTGAAACTCAACAGCTATATTGAAGTAGCCATCCAGAATTCAGAAAGAGCTAGCAAGGGTGAGCTTATTCAATGGTAAACTTCCAAGATGAAAATTACATCTGATGAATAAGTTACTTTACATGTATGTCTCTCTATACACCTATCTATCTAACATTTTCAGTGTATAATCCCTTTTTTGTTACTATTGTTTCTCTGGAATTTTCTGAATTATATACTGCTCTAAATTCACCTACAACCTGTGTTCATTTTATTCTTCCAATCCCTTTTAAGTATTATAGATTCATACTAAAGGCATGTCTGTATTCTAGCCCAGGGATAAAAGGTATGAGGTGTGTCTCCATTCCAGCTGGATCACGCAAACTTAGATGGTCTTCAGATATGATTTTTAAAGAAATCTGAAAATCTCATGATTTTCAAATGTTTTCATATGTCTTTTACCACTCATCAAATAGTTGGGTAGTGTAATATGTAATGTTTTTGATTAATTACTTAGTAATAAAGATTTAAGTTTTTTATTTGACTTTTCACGGATGAAGAACATATTTCTTTGGAATAATAAAAGTATCTCATCATGTGGATATACTGCAGTTTATGCATTTATTTGTCACACATACACACAAACACACACACACACACACACACACAAGAAAATTCAGTGGAAATTCTCACAAGCAGAATCAATAATGTTGAAAACATAGATCTAGGAATGAGAGGTACACAGAGGAATCAAATCAATAAAAGTAAATGATAAGCTTAAAAAATACATGAACAGAACATGGACAATTTGGTGAAAACAAGAAAATAACTAACTGCCAAATTGTGTCCTTTAGCAAATATATATGAATACTATGTGGAGCATAGATAATATCTTCAATAGTACATTAGGTGGGAAACTTCCAAACCTACAGAAAACGATGCCCATTTAGGTACCAGAGTCCTGAAGTATACTAGAGAGTCAAGGCTCTGTGTTGCTTGGCACAATTCTTTGAGAGACATGAAGCAGAAAAAATATATCTACTGACTCCAAGTAGGACCAACAACAGATCAATATCCTGATACCATCACAATGTGACTAGATAAATCAAAGAGTTTTATTAGTGTTACTGAAATAGGAGTGAGGGATCACTTACAGGAATTTACATGACTCATAGACTAGTCTCTATGACAACTCAGAAAAGACAGAAACCTGATGGGCACTGAAGAACTCTCAGGGCTCCCAACAGGTTGGAGACTGGTTCTTTCCAGTAGCTCAGGTGTTCTGAGCGACTTTCTGATCGCTGGGTTGATCTCTGATTCTTCTAGTAAATTAAGCTTTCTATGCTCTGGTGGGAAAAGCTTTGTTCATCTGGTCTATTTCAAGGACTTTAAATCTCAGATGTTCATTTCCTGACCTTAAAAACTGTTCCTGTGGGAGACAATGGTCTACCTCCCCTTATAACATTCTGTTGTCCTTTCTAACATCCTGTGACTTAAGGAGCTTATCTCAGAGACGGAAGATTTTACTTTAAGGAAACTGCTGTGTAACAATCACAAAGAAATTCTCCACGACATCACTGATGCAAAACTTCAAAGACACGGAATAAAGAAAGGGTACTGAATCTGCAAGAGACAAAGGTCAAATTTCCTACAAAGGCAGACCTATTAGAATAGGACAGGATGGCTGGACAAAACCTTTAAAGCCAAAAGGGCCCAAGAAGAGGTAGACACTTTGTCCTGAAAGGCCACTTTTATGCCACTGTTGTTTTTGAAGTCCAGTTTTCTCAGATATAATTTTTCCTTTGAAACTTGCTTTTGACGCTTATTTTGTTTTACTGCTTAAAAATTTGCACCTTCGACACCCATGTTTTCAGAAAGCCTGTCAATCTAATTGTTTGCTAGTATTCCTGATTATTGGAGAGATATTTTCTTCAAATTCTGGTTTTCAAATTTTATGTGCTAACTAGGTTTTATTTTTTTTTATCTTTTATCCAACTATATAGATGCTCCAGTCTTTCAATTTTCAAATATTCTATTACCCCAATTTTTACCACTTTCCTTCACCAACACTGTAGTATGCAGCTATCAACCCTTTTATGCCTTTGTCTTGAGTATTTGAATCCCTGTCTAATTTTAATTGAGTTGCTTTCCTCTACTTTGGGGAGCTAAGAGTTAGTATTTTCTATGTTTGCATTGACCAGTGATAGTTTCTATACGATCTATTGTCTTTTGTACTAAGTTTAATGTTTCTGTTTTCATATATTTTAGCTCTGTGATTCTCATTCTTTTATATTGGTTTCATTTTGTCACGAAATTTTTTAATTTATATGATGAATTATATATATATGTGGATATATATACATACAAATATATGTATAGATACATACATACACACATATTCATCTTTCTATTGAGCTTCCAATGCTATTATTTTCCAGTTTAAAGTAATTTTTCTCAATTTGAATGTTGGTGAGTTTTTTCTTTTATCTTTGACATTTTGTCTGCCATGAAGAGCATTAGAAGTTTTAAAAACATTTTATTTTAGCTCGCAGAGGTGTTTGCATATGGCTCTTAGATTTTTGACATATTTTATGGACAATGGTTCTAATTACAGTTTAAAGCTTTACTCTGGTTTATTTCATGTTTATTTTATCTGAGGTCACCGACATGTCATTATTCAAAAGGTGAAGCACAGAAATCTAGTAACACAAATTGTTCCTGAAAACACTAAGTTTTTGATATGAAAAAATATCCTCTATTATGTGTTAATGTGTGCCCAATAGAGAAATGAGATTTTTCTAGGGAAAGCTGAGAGAAGACACTCATATTTAGTGAAATGAGTCCCTGTCGTACGTGGGAGCCCTGCAATGTTGCTAAGATCCAAGATTACAATAAATGCTGTCAACCTGACTGATCAAATAGTTGTAGATGATCATTCATCTTCTTAAAGATTATTTAAGCAGATTGGTCATAAAACTACTGGATTATAAAGGTGAATATATAGGCATATAATAAAGATACATACATACAAGTACACACGTATACACACACACACACACACACACACGTTTTGGGATGAAGTGTAGAGGTCTAAGTTTTGTAACTAATGTCCTGTTAAATGGAATGAAAAATTATAGCTTCTTCCTTCATATTTTCCACTTTAAAGTGAAATTATTCATAACTATGTATTCTCTTTTGGAAATTTTCTCCCCCTTTAGATTTTGTTCTGTCATTGTTGCTACTTTAGAGAATTACAGTTTTGAATATTAAATTTCCACATTACATCTTGAAATCTTGTTTAAATTAGCGGGTAAGTTCTCATAACAATTCATATTTTATTGCTTTTACAATAGATTTACATTTTTTTCCCTGACACTTCAGGATGATGGTGAGAAATTTACACTTGCTTTTCATCTTTTGGATCTTTACCCTGACTTATGTAAAGTGTAAACACAGTAAAATGTTTGAATTATGAGGAAGCTGTATTCTTGATTATTTTTATCTCTGAAGGATCGGATTCATTATATTTTCATAACCTTTAGAAAGTGATCCTTTGAGCCCTCACCTTATCCCTCTGTGTCAGAGAAAGTTGAGATTTTATACCAATCCCCTGTTTTTCTGTGTTGCTGAACTGGTAATTTTGCTCTAATTCTAATTCTCTTAGTATAGCTTACTGCATTGTTTGATCTTTCAAATCGAATTTGCTAACTTGGTGATAAATTCTCGCTGACCATGGCATATTATTCATTTTAAATGTGTTGGATTATATTTCACGATATTACTTTACGATCATCTTCGAAGGTGAATTTCGATCCATTATACCTCCATGTTGTGAGTGTGCAAGGCATAGAATCTGGTGTCACTGGACTGCTAGTAACTCTCCACCATGTGGCACATGATGACCACATATCCAACAGACCACAAAGACCTCGATTTGTCACCCTGTCCCACCTCATGAATTCCTGAGACACAAATCCACAGCTAGAAAGATGCTAAGCAATGTTCGTAAATTGATGTGAGCTGGGTAAAAAGAAACGTTATAGTTGTGTCTGTTTAATTTTGGATGTGCTGTTGCCATAGGAAGCAAGTTGGCAACAGTGAGGAAGTGAAGGGTTAAAGAGCCTTGGCAGAATTCAGTAATTATAGATATTGATTACTTTAAAACATCATTGAGCTGACAGGATAAGAAAAGCCCACTTGTCTCACTGTTTGGGCCTTTTATTTCTCACAAGATGGATGAGTTAATAAACAGGGAGCAAGCACTCCCATAAATTCAGCATCTGTAATATTTGTCACCTTCGGAATTACTCAGATGAGAGTAACATCCTTTATGTGAATTCACCGGAGAGGGCTAGCAGACTTTCCTTCCCTTGGAATCTATGTTATGCACTGTGATTAATGCTATGTTGATGTTTAAAGAGGCAGCATCATTAGAAGAAAATGAAATGAGAAAGAAGCATGTTTTCTGCACAGTGAGTCCTAAGTATGCTGTGTCATCGCGTAGGTTTTACTTCTGCTTAGAGAATAGTTTGGCTGTGTGTGTGTGTGTGTGTGTCCAGAAATGATGCTTAGAAAAATAAGAAGTTGTACTGACTATCACACACACACACACACACACACACACACACACACACACACACACACACACACACACACTTACTTGAAATCCGAAGTTCAATCAGTCGTATCCAAATTTGGGAAATAAAATAGCTGAGAAACTGTTGACAATCGGTAGATGCTGAGTGAGAGAAAGTCTGTTTTCTTAGATGCTGTTATTCAGGCAGATGAACTAAACACATTCCATGAGTAACAAGACACTAGGAACTGAACATGGTGGAAGAAGAGGAGAAATAGGGAGAAGAAGGAAGAGGAGGAGGAAAAGAAGGAAGGGGAAGGAAGGAAGAAACGAAGAAAGGAAAGAAGGAAGGCCACGGCACAGTGGGGGTGGGTATGGAGGGAAAGTTAAAGAGGGGTAGGAATGGAGGAGTTCAGTGATGACTACGGTCAAAATACATTGTATGAAATTGTTGAGAATTAACAAGCATCGTATTAAGAATAGAATTGTATGTGCCTCCTTCAAAGCCATGAAGTTGCAACTCCTTACTGCTCAAACAGAGAAACTGAAGTTGAAAGGGAGACAATAGCTTTTGATTGACTAGAGAGAGATTAAAGAGTAGAGTCTCTGGATGGCACTGAAGCTTGTTTAGGGAACACTGACAGAAGTAGCTAGGGTGGAACAGTACAGTTTTTCCCATATCATAAATATTTTATATAATAAGTATCTAACCTTCAGTTTATTAAGATGAACCACAATGCTTTGGGGGTTACTGTTGTTGCTCTTTTTGCATTTTGTTTTTCATAAATAAATGTTCATTTCTTATCAACCTTAAATTGAGGGTTGCCATATATAGACACCAAACATATCATATAGTTTGCTCTTCTAACAAGTGAATAAGTGCAATTGAAATTTGTATGTAAAATTTAATCGAACTTCATTTTACCTTGACATAATTATGTTTAGCAATGAAAGAAGTGTGAGATACCTATCATAAAAAAGTGCCTTTCTAATATACACAAATTAAACTGCAAAAACTAAACATTGCATCTCTAGTATTTAATACAGTGTTGGTTTTTCTTGCTTCCCTGATATATTTCTGGGTTTTCCATTTTAAGATGGATGAGTATTCATACAGACCTGGGTTTGCTGAGTATGTTTGATACTTTGTTTGACTGCCCTTTGGTAAAATGTGTTCATAATTAGTAACGTAGAGACAAACACAATCCGTCCTTAGCACAGTGGGATGACTACGATGGTGTGAATATGCATGGCGCACAGTGGGATGATTAGGATGGTGTGAATATGCATTGGCGCACAGTGGGATGATTAGGATGGTGTGAATATGCATTGGCACACAGTGGGATGACTAGGATGGTGTGAATATGCATTGGCGCACAGTGGGATGACTAGGATGGTGTGAATATGCATTGGCGCACAGTGGGATGATTAGGATGGTGTGTGGATGCATTGCATTGTGCACAGTGGGATGATTAGGATGGTGTGAATATTCATTGGCGCACGGTGGGATGATTAGGATGGTGTGATGATGCATTGCATTGTGAGTGGTATGATTAGGGCAGTGTGAACATGCACTGGCACACAGTGGGATGACTAGGATGGTGTGAATATGCACTGGCACACAGTGGGATGACTAGGATGGTGTGAATATGCATTGGCGCACAGTGGGATGACTAGGATGGTGTGACTATGCATTGGCGCACAGTGGGATGATTAGGATGGTGTGATGATGCATTGCATTGTGCACAGTGGGATGATTAGGATGGTGTGAATATTCATTGGCGCACGGTGGGATGATTAGGATGGTGTGATGATGCATTGCATTGTGCACAGTGGTATGATTAGGGCAGTGTGAACATGCACTGGCACACAGTGGGATGACTAGGATGGTGTGAATATGCACTGGCACACAGTGGGATGACTAGGATGGTGTGAATATGCATTGGCGCACAGTGGGATGACTAGGATGGTGTGACTATGCATTGCACAGTGGGATGATTAGGATGGTGTGATGATGCATTGCATTGTGCACAGTGGGATGATTAGGATGGTGTGAATATTCATTGGGGCACGGTGGGATGATTAGGATGGTGTGATGATGCATTGCATTGTGCACAGTGGTATGATTAGGGCGGTGTGAACATGCACTGGCACACAGTGGGATGACTAGGATGGTGTGAATATGCACTGGCACACAGTGGGATGATTAGGATGGCGTGAACAGGCATTGGCACACAGTAGGATGATTAGGACGGTGTGAACGTGCACTGGCAGGAAGTTAGGACAGGCTGAGCATCGTTACATTCTGATTTTGAGTTTCACTATAGCATTTTAATGAGAGACCTAGAAGAAAAACTTGTTGTAGTTAACTGTAAAACCCTAATTAAACTGGTCAATATGTAAATGAATTTTAGTTATTAAAATATCTCCATCTGGATAAGTGAGATATTTAACTTTTGGTTAAAAGTAAATATTTTTCTACTGGAAGCACACTTTTCTTGCTTTCTTGAAGCTGTACATATGCAATACAGATATAGGGGGAAAGGTATGCTCCACACCTTCTGTATGTTCTTCCCCTGACTCTCCCAGAGCTGAGGCTTCCCTCTGCATTCACAATCCCACTAAAGAAATAGCAAAGAATGAGTAGAGACAAACATGGGAGTTATTTCTTTACGGATCAAGGAAAGGAGGATTGTTAAAAATTTACTTTCTGCATCCTGTGGAAATATTTGTTCATAAGAAAGAGAACAACTTAAGATGTTAAAATGTTACTTCATCCTAACTGAAAAAAAACCCAGCTATTTACAAGACCAAAGTGCAGAATACTTTTCACTATTGATAATATAGGGATGAGTCTGTTAGAATCTGGGCAAGGGAACCAGTCAACATTCTAGAGTGCAGTAGGATAGGCTTCATGAATCCCAGCACCTAATTGCGAGGCTGTGGAAATTTGGTATCTTTTACGAAAGGAAAGGCAGGTGTTTTTAAGGATGTGACTTCTAAAAGTTAACCACGTTTGTTCACTGGATGTCTCCACATACAGGAGTTTATAGAGAACGTGTATGTATGTACACATGTATGTATGTATGTATGTATGTATCTGTCTATCTATTTATGTATGGTGTAAATACATATATAGTATCCACACATATATAGTATACATATATACACTATATATACATTGTCTATATACTATAAAACAATTTATAATGTATACAGTATATAATGTATACAATATATAATGTATACTATATATTACATGAAGGTCTATGGAGTTCAAGTTGGAAAGTAAGGCACACTTGGAAACAGTTTATGGGAGGAATTGGGATGCATATGATAAAAATGCATTATGTAAAAATTTAAATATCAACAAAAATATTGAAAAATATTTAATTTGAATAATAGTTAAAATATTGAATAGTAAAAACGAGAAATCATTATTCAGAAGATTTCTAAATGGTTAAACTAGTGTCTAGTTTGAAAACAATAATAAAAAGGAAACCATTAATATGCCATGTTGTAAGGAATTTTTCTCATTATTGTGAGAACCCAAGTTATTATTTGAAATATTTCTAGGAAACACATCCATCTATGAAAGTGTTTAGAAAGTATTTAGAAAGAGGCTTGTTTTGCAAAATAAAGAGGAATAAATTCACTTATACAATGGAATGATAAAGAGAAAATTATAAAGAATGTTGTTATTATAGATGTAAGTTTGAGGGAAAAATAGCATCTTAGCCTATAAACCCTTGAAATGTTTATTCTTTCTCTCAAAGTCTTTCTTCTCCTGAAATATCATTTTCCACCCACTGCCAGGGAGGTGGTAGGTGTTTATCTTCTTCTTTTTAAATGGGAATAATTACTACCCCAGTCTATACAGACATCCATTCCTGTATTAGGCAGGAATGAGTACAGTGCCATTAGCCCACCATGGTCGTCTCCTGTAGCAAGACCAAGAACACAGTCTCCAGTCCATGCCTCCATTCACAATGACCACAGTGAAATACACAACTCACTCTAGTGCTTGAAGAGCATTTAACCAATGGTAGACATAATAGGTTGATACACCTGGACCTTGGATGAAACCAGATAAGTATGTAGAGAAATTTTAGGGTACGAAGACCATACACAGTACATAGAGATGACAGCCTTCATGAAATGTTGTCTGCTCAAAACTAGAAAGGCATTTGGGTTATTTTAAAAGGAAGCCTGCATAACTTCCGTCTTAATATACAATAACACATTTTACACACTGACATTTTGTTTCTCATATTGATATAATAATATTTTTAAAAACATTAACTCTATTCATACATATAATTAAAATATTTATCTAAATTAAAGATATAGTCAGGAAATACAAGCATTGATATACTAGTAGTAGCTTATTTTTGTATTATATATTAAAGAAACTAACAAGTATTAAACTTTTAATATCCATCTGTATGTCCTAAATTACCTCCTGCCACAGCTTCAAGAAATAACACTCTGGTTTGGGAAAAATGGCCATGCTGTCTCTTCTAGCTATTGGATTTCATGGTTTCTGAAATTTTGCATTACATATGCATTTTTATTTGTACATTTTATGCATTCGTAGTCTCATATTTATGATCATAATTATGTATGACATATGTAAAATTGGTGATTAATTTTTAGTTCTGAGTATGGTTTCCACTGTAGCAGTGTTTGGTAATAAAACCATATCTATTTCCTCTCATATAAACTGGTATAAACCTGCTTGGCAGCACTTCACTTCCTGATAAATTAAGCCCAATGGGCATTTCTATTTTAAGTGATGTCTTACTGGAGTAGGATATATTGTCATTCTAGTTTGTTAACCTTTCAGAAAATAACTTTATTTACTAAGCGCTTCACAGCCTATTCCATGCTCACAGTCTGCTCAGGGACTGGCTGCCTCTTAACATTTTAACCCTATCCACTCCTTTTTATCGTTTCCATTCAAGTTTACAAACATGCTGGTTTTCTGTGAACTTTTCTAAGCTCTCAAACTTTCATCAAATTTCCATGTGTATCTGGGTAACCCTTTTCACACTAAATATCTATTCATCACTGTATTCTTACTAAAATTATTTCTCAGACAATGGTTTCATAAAACACAAATAATTCATATCGGTCTGCATCACACCAGCCCCCAATCTACAAACTATTAATAACTGCATTGTACTGATCATATCTGCTTGAAAATACTATTTGGTGGAATTAGCACAAGAACTTTTGAGTCTGACTCCTTTTATTAAGAGCAAAGCCTTCCAGCTCCATCTATGTTTGTCATGCATCACTGCTGCATTTTATTTTGTAATATTTTATACAATGAAATGACATAATCTTTTATCTATCCCACTGAAAGACATGTTTATTTCTAAGTTTTCATGATTGATAGTGAGGGTGCTATAAGAACAAATGTACAGGCTTTGATATGAGTATAGTGTAATATCCAGGAGTGGGCTTCTGGGTAATATTTTACATAAATATGGATTGAACTTCAGAAGAAACTGAAAAATGATTTTCTATAGTGGGAACCTGTTTTATTTTTCATTCTCTTGCTTCCCCTGTAGCAAATTATAAGGATTCTTAATGCTTTGCAACCTTTCTACCCTTTGCATTGTCAGGATTGTTAAACTTAATCATTCTGAAAGCTGTGCTCTTGAAGCTTTGTTTTGTGTGTTCCTAGTAGTCAATGGTAACCAACCACTTTTCAGGTGCTTATCTGACATCACATATCGCATTTAGAAAAACAATTGTTGGATTTTTTTTTCTTTTCAAGTTGAGTTATTTGTGTTCTCACTGCTAAGTTTTAAAATATCTTTAATAATTTTTGTCTTCCTCCTGTGTAGATATACCATTCTTAAAAAAAAAAAATCGGAAAGATTTTCACATGAAATGAGTTTTAATCTGATTTGGACTTCTGGGGAATACATGGCTCACCAAGTATACAATGTCCTATTTTTACCTTATGGAGCTCTGATGTCTTAGTCACTGCTCTATCACTGTTGGAAGAAAGCATAATCAAATAGCTAGTATAAGAGAAAGTGTTTAATTGTTTAATTGAGGACTTGCTTACATTCCCAAAGTCTCTCACAGTCCCTGAAATTGATGGAATGTGGTAGATTCTACCCTTTGCAAACATACAGACAAGAGGGCTATTGAGATTGTCATACGAGAGCTAAGCCAACCAGAGAAAGATATTCTGGACCTGAAAAAGATAATCTGTCCCGTTGAGTGACCTCATATTGTGCACTGAGCTCCACTTTCCAGGATCCCATCTTTCCTGAGCCGGGATATGCTGCGGTGCTCTCAAGTACTGCAAATAGTCTGGAATCATCATTCCTGATGTATGTAATCATTCATGCATTCCACACTTAGTAACTGGAAAAACCCTCATTGGTTGTACACATAGGAATTCCATAAAATAAGAAACTGAAAGTCGTAATCTATATGATAAGAGCAATAATGTTTTTTGAAAGGTGCCCTGATGAAACATTATAAAACAGAGAACTACCAAAACTGCCATGACATACTATGAAACTAAGAACTTCCATAGATGCCATTGACGTCATGTGGTGTTCATCATTGATACCATGAGGCTCATTCTTTTTTTTTTTTTCATCTTTATTAACTCGAGTATTTCTTATTTACATTTCAATTGTTATTCCCCTTCCCAGTTTCCAGGCCAACATACCCCTAACATCCTTCCCTTCTTTATGGGTGTTCCTCCCCATCCTCCCCCCATTACCGCCTCCCCCAACAATCACGTTCACTGGGGTTCAGTCTTAGCAGGACCCAGGGCTTCCCTTCCACTGGTGATCTTACTAGGATATTCATTGCTACCTATGAGGTCAGAGTCCAGGGTCAGTCCATGTATAGTCTTTAGGTAGTGGCTTAGTCCCTGGAAGCTCTGGTTGGTTGGCATTGTTATTCATATGGGGTCTCAAGCCCCTTCAAGCTCTTTCAGTCCTTTCTAAGATACCTTCAAGGGGGGTCCTATTCTCAGTTCAATGGTTTGCTGCTGGCATTCGCCTCTGTATTTGCTGTATTCTGGCTGTGTCTCTCAGGACAGATCTACATCCGGCTCCTGTCGGCCTGCACTTCTTTGCTTCATCCATCTTGTCTAATTGGGTGGCTGTATATGTATGGGGCCACATGTGGGGCAGGCTCTGAATGGGTGTTCCTTCTGTGTCTGTTTTAATCTTTGCCTCTCTATTCCCTGCCAAGGGTATTCTTGTTCCCCTTTTAAAGAAGGAGTGAAGCATTCACATTTTGATCATCCGTCTTGAGTTTCATGTGTTCTGTGCATCTAGGGTAATTCAAGCATTTGGGCTAATGGTTTTTAATTCCCAATGCGAATTGCTTAGAAAAAAAGCTAGTTTTTCATAGAGTGAGCAACTATCAGTTGAAGATAGCTTCTTGATCCGAGCCTCTATGGTCTACATTGCTCTCAGCACTATTGACTTCTCAGTTTTAAAAGGATGGCCCGTTAAGCCTTGCTTATATAGCATTCAACCACTTTTCTCTTACAAAGGTTAATGTCTTCCCTATTTGTCCAACAATTATTTTTCTAGTGTTGTCAGGAGACACCATGCTAAAGACCCGTTTAAGAACTGTATATAATCGAGGGCATGTTTATATCTTTCGAGGGTGAGTACATTATCCTTGTGGTTTGAAGCAAGGCAGCAGGCCGGTATGCATAACAGAGTAGCTGAGAGCTTATATCTGATCCACAAGAATATATTGAACAGAGCAAGATTTGGACTGGCTTGACCATGGATTTTGAAACCTGAAGACCACTTACCTCCAATAGCAAGTGTCCTCCAGCAAAGGAACATCACTTAATCCTTCACCCAAACAGTTCCACCAACTAGGGGCAAAGCATTCGAATATCTGAGCCTGTTGTCCTGGCTGGTTCTGTGTGTCAACTTGAAACAAGCTGGAGTTATCACAGAGAAAGGAGCCTCCCTTGAGGAAATGCCTCCATGAAACCCAGCTGTAAGGCATTTTCTCAATTAGTGATCAAGAATGGGAGGGCCCATTGTGGGTGAAGCCATCCCTGGGGTGGTGGTCCTGGGTTCTATAAGAAATCAAGCTGAGCAAACCAGGGGAAGCAAGCTAATAAGCAGCATCCCTCCATGGCCTCTGCATCAGCTCCTGCCACCAGATTCCTACCCTGTGTGAGTTCCTGTCCTGACTTCCTTTGGTGATGAACAGCAATGTGGAGGTGTAAGCTGAATAAACCCTTTCCTCCCCAAATTGCTTCTTGGTCATGATGTTTTGTGCAGGAATACAAACCTTTACTAAGATGCCTATAAAGATTTTTTTCATTCAGACCACAACAGTATGATTGCCTCGACTTCTACCTAATCATATCTTTAAAAATACACGTACATGCACACACTTATATAAGCTATTATATAATTATGCAATTATAGCAACAAAAACCTAGTGTCACTTTCAGAGAACCATCAAGTTGTCCTGGCTTAGCTGCCTTGAGAGTCAGGTGTCATAGACATTAGAGTGAATGGCTCCTGGGAAACAATGTGCCTTTCATTTCTTGATAGACAGGTGCAGTTCCTCAGGCACTGCAGCCTTCTAGCTACTTTGTGATTTCCTTAGTAGTCAAGTAGCAAGAAACCTTGTGTACCCCATGTTACTTGCAAACATCAATGTATCCCAGCAACTACAACATTATCGGTTCTACCAAATGCCACTAGGTTCTGCTTGGGAAAAGGAATAAAAGTCTGTTGCTCTCCATAAAATTGCCATTGTCTGAATTTTGTTGTCGATTCTCCAAATGGTCTGGTTTCATTCCTCGTGGCCGAGAGCGTAAGCTTGTCTGCTTATAGTTACTACATTATAATTTGAGATGTGGATTAACTCTTTAGTTATTTTTTAGTTTAAACTGATTATATTTGAACTGTAAATATTCTGCCACTACCTCTTAGCCTTTGCATCATATCCTTGTCACTGTTTTTAAAATGTCCCCTAATGGTGGCTTGTTAAGATTATACATGTGTTACATATCTATTATGGTCTTTTTTTCTTAATCTTATTGATTGAACAACTTCATTTTTGTCTCACTAAACTCTTTGAATTCTTTAACAAAGCCTGTGATTATTCTTTTATATTTTGTGCCTGTGTTTCACCTATACAATACCACTTGGCAAACATTTTTACAAGACTGGCAGCATTTAGATACTGACTTGATCTTCCCACATGTTTGAGATTTTGTAATGAGACTGGGGCTTAGGGACTTTTTCGGTCGCTTCCTTTCTGTTTTAAGAGACAAAGAAAACTGTTGAAGAAGAATGGTTTTTTGAACAGGTTGGGCCTGGAGGTTCAAAGTGGCTTGGGTGGAGTGAAGCCAGGTGGCCATGAGGAACTAAGCTAGTCTAGGATGTGACTCACGATTCGTCTAGAACATGGTTACAAATACAACTTGGTGGAAAGACTTTGTACGGTGTTGGGTGATCTGTGGATTTGGAGATGTATAGAAAGCTTCCTCGCCAAAGCTTTGATGTTGTTTGTGGCATAGGTGGTGTTGGTCAGACAAGACTGGGGAACTAAATTTGGGATCAGGGTAGATCCAATGGGTTGGGAAGTAGGGTGGATGAAAATGTCAGGGAGAATGACTGGACTATGCTTTTGGAGGTCTGGATAGGAGGTGAGGATTGATGCAGCCCAGAAAGGACCTGTGGATGAAGACAGGTATGCAGGAATTGAAGGTCCCAGCAGGGTACTAGGAGTTGCTAGCAATTACTCATTTAAGACCTCACATTCCTTAAGCTTGTCACGCATGAGAGATTATTTTGTGGTACTCCAAGTGTAAAGAAGACACTTATTCATCATAATATAATAGATTTTACAGTAATATTATTTTGTTTTTCATTTTACCCTACTCTGTCTTTGTTATGATGCTTATCAAATTATCTGACTTTGATCTCTATTGTCTTAATGGGGAAATATTTTTTATTTGCTTATTATTTTTATACTCCAGATTTTATTCCCCTCCCAGTCCACACACCCCCACTGAGGGTTCCACATCCCATACCTCCTCCCTGGCCACCCCACTGCCCCCAGATCTCCACATAGATATTCCCACCCCACCCACCCACCCCATATTAATACAGCATAAGGTCATTACAGGTATGAAAAAGGTAATTAATATTAATACCATGTAATCAGTTCCTACTATTAGGCAGATACTAATCAGTTTGCCATCTATGTCACAATATCCTCCTTAGGTGGAAGTTAACGTAAATATTGTGATGTAAGTTCATACTTATAGTAAGGTCATAGTCACTTTCAATTTCATTTCCCTGACACCTAAAATCAGAGTGGTGCTTTTCAGATTTAGAAAATGTATGGCTTCCATTTAATACTTTTCTTATATTATTTGTAACTATGTCATATTATTTTCTAAGAAACACAAAATATTTAGCTAGCTGTATAAATATGTACTGCATTAATGAATGATAATACTTCCCTCAACTTTTCTCATATTTTATATACTTTGTAGACTTCAGTCACTTTTCTTTGTTGTGGTATAAAGACACTATGTTAATTTAAGTCTTTTATATTATGTTTGACCTTATCATCATGAGTGCCTTTCCCTGCCAGTCACACACAATGATCTAGGCTGTTTTAAGTTAACTAAAAACAGGAATACAAACTGTGGTATGCACCGTTTATCAATTTCCTATTTCTCTGACTATCAGAAGGTACGCACACTTGATGACATAAATCACTCATTCCATGTGACCTCATAAAATCATTAAAAGTTCATGCAAATGTGAGCTATGTGAGTTTGATCCTTAGGTAACATACTGTTTTACAGTAAGTTTTCTAAAGAGAATGGTAAGCATACTCTAAAAGAATGATAAAAGTATAGCATAGTAAAGTCTAACTGGTATCATATTCCTGTGTTACTATTAGCAAGTGTCATTGATTGTGCCTATTTGAATAACTCTTACATCTATACAACACTGTCCTAGTTGGTGTGATTACATTTGTATCAACACATGTAGCTGTGATGGTCATTGTATCACCGGGTGACATGCAGCCCTATTATAATTTTAAGGGGCCAATATACACAGTGTGCCCTGTCAATGACTGTGAAGACATTCCATTGTATAGCATGCAGTATGTGCATATAATTTCTTTCAAAGCATTCCGTGTTGTTCACTGTTTTTGATGCATGCTAACTTCTTTATCTGTATTTCTTTATGATGCTTTTGATAGTAAATTTTGTCTAGTGTCTTTGCAATATCATTACATCATTAATAGGTATGATGATAAGCAAACTTCCTGAATGTTCAGTGTCATCCTTTGATTATCATATTCCATTGGCTACTTGTATCAATGAACTAGTTCCTAGTACTCTAACATTATTTTAGTCCACAAGTTTTCTGAGGTGAGTATGTTCCACTAGTATATTCTTTATAGAAAAGACTGGACACATTAAGGATATAAATATTCATTTTTAGAATGGATCAATTGCTTTAATAAAACAGGACCTGGGAAAATTTGAAAATATCTGGATTTGCAACATTATGTGCTGAAAATATCCATTCTCTATTTTTATTCAATAAGAAGTATCAGTAGTCACATGTCATATCATGGTCAGATAATACACAGTGCTTCTAATTCTATTGTACAAAAATAGAAACATAAACAGAGTTTATAGTGACTAGGGAATTACTTGATTTTGTGAAAATTAATTAATGCACCTACAAATATATCTTCAACTTGAGTACCCTGCCATTTCTCAACAGATGGAGGAAAGACTAATCATAACCTGTGCATCAGCTATAGCCTAAAAGAAAACTTCTCACTTGATTTTATGCTTTAATTTTAAGAGTTTGAGGAGAAAGAGCTCAAGTTGTGGTTCAGTAGGTAATTTTTGTTTTGTTTTGTTTTGTTATTAGTATATGTTCTAGACGAAAAAATGAGTAAATAACATAAGAAATAAGTGAGAGGGATAATATCTACAAGAATAGCCTAGGATCTTTTTCAAAAGATATGCAATCTTTACAAAGCATTTTGATCATGACTTAGACACTAAATTTGTAAAAATGTAAAACCTACTTGTATTGTATTAGACTTTGTGACACAAACATAATTCTGATTTTACAAGGCTTCAGATTTGAGTTAGAATTAAGAAATATTAGCATAAAATATTATTGAAGAAGCGAACAGGAGATCAATGTTAATAAATATGCTAATTGTATTGCAGTGACTTTTTGAAAAAATACTACTCTTGGGACTAGGTGCAGAATGAAAAATTAATTTAAAAGACTCCCATTACTAATACAAATATCTACCCTCAGAATCTGCCTTGTTTTGTTGTATATTTTTCATCAGAGTAACATTTAATTATTACAATAAATTAAAGCCTCAACACAGCTGACGTTTTTGCACACACACACACACACACACACACAGTCTCCATTGAGAAGAGAGAGAAGATGTATTTCTTCTAGATATCATAGTGGTCAAATGTGTAATTGTAGGACCTGAGAATGGTTACTGCCTTGAATCCCATTTTAGTACATCATATCTAAAAATGTTCTGTTTTCTTTTTCTTTACTTTGTAACTCCGTTCTTGCCATATTTGTTCTTCAGAAGTGCTTTACATTGGATATGAAACACAGTTGACCTTATATTGCTAACTAGAGTAGACATGAGGAATTGTGTTTAAAAGATGAAAAGGAATTCTAAAATTAATTTAAATCTGATCAAATAAATTACATCAAAACATTTTTACTAGCCTTACTACCATGAAATCTTACAGCAGTTATAAGGTCTATAAATAATGCATGTGATATTTGCATTTTCAGATAAAATTTCATTTTCATATGTTAACAACTTTTTAGGAAATGTACCACTAATAATATCAAGGTGAATGATTATTGTAACTTATTCCACAATTCTACTCAAGTCTCTCAGCTCTGCATATATGGTTTCAGCCAATCCGTGTTTTTACTCATTGAAATTTTTCTTTACTGAATAAACATTTTTTCCTGCAAATGCAAAGTGACTTGTAGGGAAGTTTTTCTTCAGCTATAAATCTATAATTTAATTTTGGAAAAATATCTCACATTTAATGTGAACTGTAATACTCTATAGGAATACTTTTTATTTCAAACATTTACTGGTATTTATGTGTAGGAGTGCTTGCACGCATGCATGCTGGCAGAGCATGCGTAAACTTGGTGTCCACTGAAGCCAGCAGAAACCATCAGATTGGACATAGTTGGAGGAACACATTGTAGTAATCCACCATGTGGGTGCTCTGTAATACAGCAAACATGTTGTTAATGCAGAGGCCACTCTCTATATATCCTCCATGGGGATATTTTAAATTGAATAATTGTATATTTCAAATTAGAACAGACATCTACTACTGTTTCTAATTTCTATTTAAAAGAATTTAATAATAAATTTATTTTGTTTTACTTTTGGATATTTGACTTGGCAGAATAAAAAGGACACACACGGTACGCACATATGCACATGTATTACTATGCAGACATTCAACGTATGTACATACATGCACGCACACAACATATATATAACACACATCCAATCCATGCAGAACAGTATATCCACAATATACACATAATGTACGCAACACAGACACACGTTACATACACACACATACACAGTTATGTTCTCTTTTTCATAAAGCAATACAATTTAGAATTGAAATAAATATCACATATGGCTAAGTTTATAATGAAGGATCCTTTCTACGTGTGATGGTTTGTATATACTTTGTCCATGGATAGCACTATTAGGAGGTGTGGCCTTGTTGGAATAGGTGTGTCACTGTGGACATGGGCTTTAATATCCTAATCCTAGCTGCCTGGAAGCCAGTCTTCTCCTAGTTGTCTTCAGAACAAAAGGTAGAACTCTCAGCTTCTCCAGCCTCATGCCTGCCTGGATGCTGCCATGCTCCTACCTTAATGATAATGGACTGAACACTTGAACCTAGAAGCCATCCCCAATTAAATGTTGCCCTTTTCAAGAGTTGCTTTGGTCATGGTATCTGGTCACAAGAGTAAAACCCTAAGACACTCCGTTTATGTCTCTTTTTCTGGAGTTAGCTACTAAAGATGAGAGTAAGAACCTCTGTTGTAGGTGTGATGGCATTGTGGAAGATGCTGCAAGAGAAGTTGAGAGGGGACTGAAAGGTCTGATTATCCTGTCCAGGACACTTTCCTCTTTTGCAGTCATGCTGTATGTACCTTAGTATTCTTCAAAAATTCATTCTACAAATAAATGCTGGAAGCCACCCTGTATGCTACCGTCGCTGCAACAAGTATCATAGGCCCTAAGATCCTTTCAAATAGTATAAGCCATCACCTCTGATACCTGTTTCTGACAATAGGCTAAAACCATAGATCATGTTACTAAAGTCAGAGTGAGAAGTTAAGTCTTTGTCATAGTTTCCTTATTACTAAGAGGATCCATATTGAAGCCAAGCTATAGCACAGCTCCTTCTGTTTTGGTTTTTCTGCAAAACACATTCAGTTTGTGTTTAAATATGCAACTTTTTCACTAAAATCATACCTTTTATTACAAACTAAAAGTTATGACACATGGGGAGCTACCTAGATGTACTCATGCTCAAGAACAGAAACCTTTTGTATTATAAAAGATTTCTCCTTGCCGTCACCTGAAGCAACCCTTACTGCCTCACTCTACATGGCCCCATACAGAAAGGAGTTTAAAATATTTTTATTTAAATTTTAAGACCTTGAACACTACCCTTTATACAACCCTGACTATGACATATAAAAATAGCAATAATGGGAAAAGTGCTGGATCAGTCTCTTTTCCTAAGAGTCTCAAATCAAAGGCTTATCTCACATACTTCATAGCAGGGGCAAGCAGCTGCAGAATGCACATGGGACATGTAAGGAGAAACAAAAAGTTAAGCTAAAATATCCTGTTTCCTATGAAATGAGGACCCATAACAAAACATAAACATAGCAATTTCTGTTTTGTTTTTGTCCAGGGTCCTTTCTTTGTCCCTTTGTCTTCCATGGCAGAGATATTTCTCATCCTGCATCTTGAAAAGAGACTTCTTGACTCAGAAGTGTAACATCTGCTTCAGGGTAAAAGGAGAAAGGAAGTCTTGTAATGACCTTTTCAGGTTTCACACCTTGCTTTGGGGATAGAGGGGGCAGAGACTAAGACTGTTCATTTCCGTTGGCTCCTCCTGTTTTATCCCAACTATCAAGGTGTTATGTCTTGGGGTAACATTGACCCATGACAGACATCATGCACGTGTAAGAGGAACTGCTATTCTTCTCACAACTCTAGTAAAAGTTTCTGTTTCCTTATGAAGGTTCAGCCATTTTGGCCTCTGGAATAACTGACTGCAGAGAAGCGGACATTAAGGAATAAAATGCACATGCAAATGTATTGAAATAACAAATGTATAGGATTCATACACTAAGCATAAGTCGAAGGAAGAGCCTGGAGGTACAAGATTAAATCATGTTTGACTGAGGGAGAGAATAGGACCCTGATACTATATGAGGCACTTTGGTTACAATGGAAGAGTGCGCTGAAAATATCAAATGGAATTGTCTATTCAGCAGATCAATTCTCCTAGACAACAGACATCCTTGAGCTCCCTGTGGTAACTGCCATCTGGACTGGGTAACAGACCTACCATCTATTCTTCCTGTGAACTATATTTCCAAACAGACAGAGAGTTATGGAGTAGAAGCACTTCTACCTGCATTGGTTGTTTACCACATGTGCATTACTGTTCACAGAGTGGCAGCTTTCAAAATCTTCTGTGTGTCTGAGGAACTTCAGAATAGCCCTCTGGAAATAAGCTAGAGAAGGATATTTCTGAGTGGCCTATTTGCTCTTCCCTAAGAGTAATGAGAGCACAGTCCTCAGGGACATGGAGAAAAAATAGAAAAGAATGATGATTTTTAATGTGCTGTTATTCTCCACCACTTTTACTCAAGTGTATATAAAAAATTGAATCTCTGCCTTACCAGGAATCACCTTCTCTAAGATTAACTGTTTATTTTAACCTAAATTGTACAGTGGCTAATGTGGCTAATCGGTGAGGTCGGTTGAAATTTGCAGTTTTTGCTGTGCTTTGTAAGTGAATTTAGTGAATATAATATGGGAAGAAAGAAAGACAATGTAACCAAGGTGCGAATTTCAACCATTTCATAGGTTACAACGTTGGCACACAAGGAAAAAATAATGAAACTGAGCCTTATCCATGTTTTCTAGGCTATGATATCTGTTCTAAGTAAACCAGCTAATAAAGTCATAAGAATCACACTAAAATTGAGGAGTATCTTTTAATTTAGTTACTCATGATTAATCAAAGACTGAGACATATTAAATACCCCTTTAAACACCCCTACATGCTTTAACTAACTAATATCAAGTTTATTATTACTCCAGCCTTAACACATGTTGTAACCAGGTACCATCACCTTGGGCTTTATAAAAGCATAGAAGAGGAAACATTATATTCACAACATATCCCAGACAGATTTGAGACTGACAGAACTGGCTAAAGGTGGATTCATTTCATTTAGTAGATCATTAAAATCTATTGTAACAATATTAACATTATTTCTTCAAAAGTAAGGATTAATGACTGAACAGCTGAAATTGAGTATCTGAAGTGAAATCCAATTACATTTTGCAATATCAGATAAATGGGGAGAGATCTGTGAAGGTGATTTTGCTTCTCGGGCATTAGAAGCCGTCACCCACTTGGAAGACTGAAGTGCCTGCCGCACTGTTATGTTGATTCAGTTACTCTGCTCGACTCTATTGCTTAGAGAGAATGGAAGTCGTAATGGAAACTTACCAAAGTCATAATTCACAACTTGCTTCCTCAGCAGATTGTCGAGGTGTGAGACATGGACTTGAAAAATAAGTGTATCCTGTCATCATCAAACGGTAGTTTTAGTTGCTGAACCTGAGGCTTTTGTGTCCCACACATTACATGAAACAGTTCTGGTGGCCTTTAAGTCTCTTATACCTCACAATAACTTTTCTTGCTAAATGGTACCGGTCCAAAACTTCTTAAAGTAATGACACACAAGAGTCATTTATAATAACATTGTTTGTGTTTTCTTCTCCACTTCAGCAAGAGAGGTGTAAGGCATCATGGATGTTGGATACGTCTGAAAAGCCATAGACTTAACCTGGAAGAGTCTGGTAGAAAAATTAACATCCGCTTCTTCGGAAGAAGTTTAAGGAAGGTGGGGAATAGCCCTCTACAGTGGAAGGATACTTCACTCTGATAGAGCAGCTTTTATCCATGTAGACGCCATAGCAGATCTCATCTTAGGAAGCTCTCACTGTCCTGGCAGTTAACTCAAACAGTACAGACTTAAATTGTCTCGAAGCAGTACTGGGAACTCTATTGATGTATGAGTGTTATGCCGGAGGAGGAGGTAAAGAGGAAAGGTTGGAAGAAAGATGATCTGCCTCCAGATGGGTTTATTCAGCTTTCATTTGGGACAGTCAGCAACAGCTCGCAATGTTCCCTAAATCCTGCTCAACAGGAGAGAAATCATGCCTGGTTTTTAAAATACCAAATATCCATGTGTAATGAACTCGTAGACCATGAAGACTAACATACTACCTACAATTTACTAGGACACCATAATTGTTAATTACAGTCTAAGACTCATCTTTGTATCCACAAAGAAATAACTGTCAATCCAAATCGAAGAAGCTTCCCTTTTTGAATAACAGGGTTGATGACAGGAGATGATAGCATGTTAGAATGCAGAGATCAAGTGAATTTGGCAACCTAGCCTCAATAAATACATCTCCAACCCAATCATTGAATTGAAGGCTAAGATAACATTTGGAAAAGGCAAATTTCTAAAAGCCAGGGAACAAGGAATTTTTCTGAGTGTTAGAAGATCGTAGAAATAAGAGTAAAGCTGCATCCATGATATCCCAAGAATATTGTTTCCCAAACCAAACCTGAACAGTGAAAATGCCAACACACATTCTTAAAAGTAAGAAAGGGAGATCTTACAGGGTCCTTCTCCTCGACAAAGAACTGCAGGCAACTGAAATTTTTTTTGAGAGAGAGAATTAGTCTCTCCCAGGAATGAAGACGGAGTTCCCTAACTTGAATATCTAATATATAATCAACAGCCTTAAAGTTGTAGATATATAGGCTACACAAAACAGACTTATCAGGAAGGAAGAATGAGGAATGCGTTTTAAAAAAAATCATAGGTAATGTTAATGTATATATACTTAACAAATGTATGTGTATGTATGTGTACATATGTATGTGTAGGTACATATATAGATATGGAAATGCTTATTTTATTTTAATGAAATTTTGTCTCTTGGGACAACTCTGATCAAGTAAAAACAATAAAATATTCAATTTATGGAATTAGCCATTAAATAAGCCATTACATTAATGGATTGAAGAAACGTAGTATAAAAGTACAAGATGGCATTTTGGGCATTGCCTGGGTAAGCCTGGGTACTAGAATAATACCTAGGTAGTCAAATCTATTGTAATTCTAATGTGATGAAGCTACTGGCACTCTCTGGGCAGGAGTCATAGCCTTTCCTTGGAATTCTGGCTATAACTGCCTCTTGTAGATGCAAAGGGGCATAACATTCAGCCAAAAAAGGAAATAATGGCACTTTGCAGAAAACTTGAGAATTCCCTGAAAAGCAGAATAATCCAGCTTCACAAAAGATACCATTTTTTTTCTGACACATGGAAAGTATGGAAAATTACAATAGGACATTAAAATAAAAGAGAGACTTTTACAGTTGTGGAAGAATAAGAAGAGAAAGTAAGGAAAGCTAATAGAGTATGGCTACAGAATATTAGGCACATGCAGAAATGTTGTAAATCTTTTATTTTGTACAAATTCATGCATGAATAAAATACCTTCTTTGGGGTAGAGTATTCAACCCTCCCTGTTTAATAGCACCTTAAATGGTTGGACGTCTCTCATTGAGAAGAATTTCTGATTAATCTTAAAGTTTTTCTTTGAATACAAACATAACTGTTTAGAAACCAGCACTAGTAATCTATCATCTATCATCAATTCCCTCCCCAGATATGTTTTTTTTTAATAAAATTACAGTAGAGAACATCACTTGTGGTATGGTCTTCTAAACAAGAGCAATTAGTTTTCCAATAAAAATCAATGTCCTACAGTGGGGAGAGGGAGCTTGTAGAGCCCACCTCTAGCAGAATGACAGGGCATCAAGTGAGGGATGGAGTTGCTATTCCACAGTCAAAATCTCTGACCCATAATTTTTCCTGTTTGAAAGAACTGCAGGGACAAAAATGGAGAAGAGCCTAAGAAAACGGAGGTCCAGCGACAGGCCCAAAGTGTCATCCAGCTCAAGGGGAGGCACCTAACCTCAAGATACTGGAGGACCCGAGGAGTAGGAAGGTCTTGTGGGGTGAGATTGGGGGTGGGTGGTGGGGACATCCTCTTGGAGACAGGGGTAGGGAGGAGGAGGTATGGAATGTGGAACAGTCAGAGGGTGGACTGGGAGGGGTATAAAATATGGATCGTTAAAAAAAAGATTAAATAAAATATAAAAAAGGAAAAAAAATCCATGTCAAAATGTCCAAAGTAGAAATCTGTCAGATTGATTCTGTGGTGCCTTGGGGAAAACGATTGACTCCTCAGTGTTTTGGAGAACAACTTTCGAGCAGTATGGAAGCTAGGGTGCAGGGAGGAAGCGTCAGATCAGTTTCCAGCTCAGTTCCCACATTTCTCAAAAGTCAGTGTGCTGGCAAACCTGTCTTTTATTCTATCCCAGTTGTGCAGTTGTGTTTCTGTCCCACTAGTACGCTGCTTTTCTTACTATGACTTTGAAGCATAACACAAGATCAGATGTGTTAACGTCTCAAGCAACATTTGGTTTCTTTCCAGGTTATCAGTGATCTAGGGATTTTTATTCCTTCCATTCAAATCTTAATAGTTTTTTTTTCCTCCTACGGAAACTGTCATGAAGATTTTGATCATCACTGTATTGAAACTATAGGGTAAATTTTGTAATATGGTCATTTTCATAATATTAACCCTTTTAATTCCTGGAGAAATGGGCAGTCCTTTCCTCTTCCAGTGTCTTCCATGATTTCTTGCTTTAGAGTTTAATTGAGTTCATTTTTTTCTGGGATAGCAAGATGGCTCCATGGGTGAAGGTACTTTCTGATAACCTTGAAAACCTATATATGATTCTCAAAATCTGAAGAAAAAATGGTAGATAGAAGGAGAGAATCAACCCCACAGGTTGGCTTCAGAATCTCATTGAAGATCTGGGGCACACAGATGGGAACATAGATACACACACACACACACACACACACACACACACACACACACACACACACACACAATTTTTTCAGCTACTATGTCTGGGACTGTGCCTGCAATTTTTCTGTGTATTTGTGATTAGTACAAAAAGGCTGCTGGTTTTATGCTAATTTTTATTATATTATTTTTTTCTGAATATGTTTTCAGTGTCTGTTAAATACAGAATTAAATCATCTGCACACACAGATGTTTTGTTATTCTTTTCCTATTGGTATCTGTTTTATTTTCATATATAGCTAATATGTTTACTGCTATTTTAAAAATAGGAGAGGAGAATGGAAAACATTGACTTGTTCCATCTTTTAATGACATTGCTTTGAGGTTTTGTTTCGTTTTGCATAATATTTGGGGCTGTGGTGTTACATTGAGGTGTCTTTCTCCATCCTTATTCTGTCCAAGCATTATTCTTTTAGGAAGGAATGTTGGATTTTGACAATGTCCTTTCCTGTATTTGTGAGATAATAATTCAATTCTTGTTTGTAAGTTCATTTAAAACATTTATTACTTTCATAAATTTGTTTATGTTTAATTGTCACTGTATCTTTGTAAAAGACCTACACATGGTGATTGATCTATTTCATATATTTTTGTAAAATACATGTATTCATGTATTTTAGTTTGCAAGAGTTTTGTCAAGAATATATTTTAGCTATTTTCCTCTTGACTATTGACCTATAGTTTTCTTTTATTGTTGTGTCTTGTCTGTTTTATCTATTAACATTTACTTTGTAAACAGTGGTTGGAGGTGTTTGCTTTATTTACATTTTAAGAAATAATTTGAAAAGCATTGACTGTAGTTCTTTTTTAAAAAGTCTGATATAATTCTGTAATGAATTCATGAAGACACTCTTCCACCTCCCGAGTAAGTGGGTGAGGTCTCAGAGAGTACTTTGGAAGGTGTGAGGAAAGACTGTAAAAGAACAATGATAAGCTGGTTCCTGGGTATGATACAATCACCAAAATCATGGATTCTTCATTTACTAGGATGGGTCTGCATGAGCCTTGGATTTTAAATAGTTGGTTATGAGTTGAAGAGGTCCTCATGGTAATGCTACTCCTTCCAACTGATCTGTTAGCTACTGATGAATTCTGACAAAAAAAAAAAGAAGAAGAAGAAGAAGAACTCCTCTGTTCAGTTGTTTATCCACTGGTGAGCCCAGCAGGCTCTATTAAATGGTTCTAAATCCATTATAGTACCTATGGCTCTAGATCAATTCAATGGTTCTTGCAACAAAGTGGTATGAACATGAGAAGGAGACTTGTAATTAGGAGGGTGGGTAGACAGGCATGGGAAGGAGATGACAAAGGAAAAGTCTGAGAATAATCAGACAACGTATAGATATTTATGAGATTGTCAAAAACATTTTAATTATTAATAGAAATAAGAGCAAAACAAATATCAATAATTTCAAATTACTTAAGTTTCTTGATCTTGCTTGTTATGGTATGCATGACTTTAATCCTAGCACTTGGGAGGCAGTGGAAACCCTGTCTTAAAAAAACAAAATTACACACACACACAAAAAGGAAAAAAATAAAACAAAAGAAAACAAGGAAAGAAATTTCTTGATCTTTCAATTCTATCTGCAGACTTTCAGTTAAAATTTACATTAGGAAATAAATTCATTACCTCTTGAAAATAGTACTTGAATACTTGCCATTCAGTTTCATGCTTAAAAGCTTGATCATCTTAATAAAAAATATGAGTGTAATATGTGGGATTGTTGCCATGATACTATACAAATGAAGTCTTAGATAGGCCTGTCCAAATGAGATGTGGTAATACTGAACTCTCTCGTGCTTCTCTGAAGCTTTAGTTATATTTCTAGGTACGTGTGTGAAAAGCAGAAAATAAACTTAGGCAATGAGCAAGAGTTCATATCAAGGTCATATGTGAGAAATTTCCACAAGCAGAATGGCATGTTCATGCTTCATGCTCCATAGAGGAGGCAGGTTGGTCAGTGATTCGAATGTAGGACAGAGGACCTGACTGCACCCTAGAAATATTTCTTTTGCTTTTCTTATCAGCGGCAGAGTATGGTTTATTCCAGAGGATAACTATATAGGTCCTTTCAAGTGTTCCATCCATACACAATGGTTCTATCATGTAAAGAAAAGAAAGGCATCTTTCAAATGCTATGTATTTTTACTTCTCAGAAATAATTAAGGTACATTCAATGAATATATACATTTATAATATCTCAAGAGAGTATTTTACCTATTTAGGCGATGCATTTCCAAGCACCAAGGTGTCAGAAGAGGCTTCTAATAGGAGCCCTTCATGGAACTCGTGCAAGAGAGATTATTTTCAGTTTCGCTACTGTTATTGAAGATAATTCCACTTTCATTAAGCTCTCAGGCTATGTGTTTAGCAATTGTGACACCAATGAAAATTTCATTAAATAATTTTAAATACATGCACTAAAGAGTCAAATGAAGAAATACAGTCCTACTTGTTCACTTGTAACTGCTTAATTGATTCTGAATTCTATTTTTTATTTAATTAGGAGTCAATAACCTGGAGAGAAAAAAATATTAACTTGATATTGTATTAGAAACTGTACACCTTGATAAATGACATAATTAAATCGTACATCTATTTAATCTTTCTCTTATCTTGAGATACATTATAATATACATTAAAATATAAAATGTTTCTTAAATATATACATTGTATATACATTTTGAAAATATATATTTTCTAAAGAATGATGAATTATAGGATAGAAGATAATGTGCCTGCTATATCCACATCCAATTTTTCATTGCATATAGATATATTGTAGCCATATGTTTAATTATCAAGTACATTTGAATAACATGTAAATTTAGGCTACCAAATCAATCTTATTAATTTTCTCTATATATTCCAAAATAATTGCAGCTGTGCTTTTCTATTCACATATAAAATATCTTAAATCACACTCACTCCAACTTCTTATTAAATCAGACAATTAAACATACAAATTGACCATAAAGTCATCAACTTAGTCCCTTAGTGTTTTGTATTTTAATATCAGACTTGTGTTTTTCTTTTGTATTATGACTTGTTGTGATTTTTACCACCTCAAACATGCTTGCATATATTTACAATGAATGTATGGGTTATTATAACCTAATTTAAAATATGTATATTGAACAATTTGCCTGTATTCCAAGTATACAGGATGCTAAGGCCTGAGGATCACGAGTTGGAGGATGGCCTGGAATGAAAAGAAGACTGCATTAAAAATGAAAAATCATGGAGGGGTATTGCGACACCATATAAGAACAACATAGGCTGACATGCCCACCCAGTTCTCCCAGTGAATAGACCACCAACCAAGGAGTGTATCTGGAGGGATCCATGATACATATGTAGCAGAGGGTGGCCTTACCTGACAGTAGTGGGGAGGGGAGGTTGGATGCCCCAGTGTAGAGGGAGGCTAGAGCGGTGCAGAGAGGGAGGGGGGTGAGTGGGGAAACACTGTCACACAGGCAAAGGGAAAGGGGGAGGGTGGTGTGGGATGGGAGGTTGGTGGAGAGGTAACCAGGAAGTGGGATTTCATTTGAGATGTAAACAAATGGAATGATTAATTAAAAAAAAAAAAAACGGGGGGGAAAGATCGATGAGCATAAAATATATAAACCACTTTTTTATATTTGCTTTAACTTCCAATGACAACTAGTAAAATAATTATAACAGCATTGTGCAGTGAGCACCATTGCCCTAGCATATTTTATAGGCAGAACATTCTTTCAGTCAAGGATTTGTGGCTGCGTTTGTGTCCACATTTCTTTTTCCGTAGCCTGCAGAGTACCTTTAACCACTAAAGAGACTAAACCACAGGGGTGACGGCTTCATGCAGGAGCCTTTCTAATCAGAGAAAGTGTGTGGGTCCTGAGGAAAGGAGAGGTTGGCGGAGCTGAGAGGAATAAAGGAGGAAACTATAATCTGGATATATTATATGAGCAAAGAATCTATTTTCCTTTAATTGTCAACATAATTTTTTTATTATAAATAATTAGCTAGTCTGATTTGAGGAGTGTTGAGCATAGTCTGTGTATAATAGCAATAATAACATAATAGTAGCAAGAGAAAAAATTTTAAATAGACTTTCTTGATTATATTCAATTAACATAATGGGTGAAGATTTAAAAGTGTTTTTTTTTTCTTCCCAAGTAAGTCAAGGTGGATAACTGCTATTTAAAATAAACTAAGAAAAGGACCTTGCCATAGAATCAAGAAACAGATAAGTTCTGGAGTATTCTTTGGTTCTTCAAACTAAAAGTCATAAGGTCCTATATCAGCATAGGCTACAATAGTTTGAACCATATCTGCCACAGCCATAGGCATAGCCCAGGATACTATTTCACGGTCACAGCCGCAACTATAGCCCAGGCCACAAAACCTGGGCCACCTTAGCACAGGGCACCATATTACCACAATAATACATGATCTGAAAGTAGACTGTTTCATTAAGAATTTAGGGTAACAGTGTCCTCTGTCTGAGCACTGCATCTGTCCATCATTATATTGCCGTGTCAGTGGTGGGTAGGACCACAGTAAGGGCATCTCTCATAATTTATTCCATCTATATTAAGAAACAGCCTTATCGTCATGACTGTATACTCTGGACTCTGAATCTATTTTCAATAAATAAAAGTATAGGAAGAGAAAAATGTCCATTTAGGCACCAGATCAAATTCTCCATGTTCAATGAATTATGTAGTATTATCCTATGCAATGGGACCCTCCTGCCAGTTTTCAGAAATCAACCATTTGTCTTAGCCTGGGTTGTTTGGGGGGAACTTCCATGGTACCCTTTTGAAAACAACTTAATTAAATGTGATCCATTGGAAGCCTTGTTTGGCTATAATTGACGGCTAGTTGAAACTCCATATTCCCCATTATGAGGAGTCCTCAGTAGGACAACCTATTTAGATTTCATGAAGTTTCCACTATACTGGGTTTCAATACCACGAACCACCCCCAAACACACCCCAAACCGTACCAATTCTGGCCTTCCAACCCATCTCCCTGCCCAGCTGATAACCCTGATTCCTTCCCATCTACTCTTAGTCAGTAAAATCTATTTCATTTGCCTCTCCCAGGGAGATCCATGTGTTCCCCATAGACTCTCCCTCCTTACCTCCCTACAGTCTATGGATTACAGCTTGTTATTATTTACTTGCTGACTGGTATCACCTTATAAGTGAATATATACCGTATTTATCTATCTAGTTATGAGTCACTGCACTGGGTGATTTTTATTGTTGCTCTGTCTGTTTGCCTGCAAATTTCATGTCATTGTTTTTGTTTTGCTTTAGTATTTATTTATTATGTATTTTACTTATTTATTTACTTATTTTCACTTAGTTACTTTACGTCCCGGTCACTGTCCCTCTTGTGGTCACCAACTCCCACAATCCTTCCTCCTTCCTTCCTTTTTCATCCCCACTGGATACCCCCCCACACACACACACCCTGTCATGTCAAGTCTCTGCAAGATTAGGAGCATACTTTCCCACTGAGGACAGACAAAGCAGTCCAGCAATGTTTAACATCCTTAGCCATCAGGGAAATAGAAAGCAAAACTACTTTGAGATTCCATGTTACCCCTGTCAGCAGGGCTAAGATCAATAACACAAGCGAAAACTCACGAGTGTTTCATTTTTTTCCTACATTTTAAATTCACTGCTAAGATCTGTTCCCCATTTTTAATTGAATTATTTGGAGTTTTTTGATATCTAGTTTCTTGACTCATTACATATTTTGTATTTATTCACATATGAAGTTGGTAGAAATCTTTTTCCATTCTGTAGCCTGCCACTCTCTCTGAATGACAGCATGCTATGCTTTCCAGAAGCTTCTCAGTTTCATGAGGTTCCATGTATTAATTGTCAATCTTAGGCCCTGAGCTATTAGTGTTCTGTTTAGAAAGACATCTCCCATACCAATGCATTCAATAGTATTCCCAAGTTTCTCTCCATTCTGGTTCAATGTATCTAGTTTTATGTTGCAGTCTTTGATCCACTTGGACTTGAACATTTATCTATTTACATTCTTTTACATGTAGTCATCAGGTTTGGCCAGCAACATTTGTTGAAGATGCTTGTCTTTATCCATTGTGTACTTCTGGGTCCTTCATCAAATATCAGGTTTCCACATGTGTATGGATATGTGTTTGGGAATTCAGTGCAATTCTATTGATCAGCGTTTCTGTTTTTTTATCCTAATACCATACAATTCTTACTACGATATCAATGTAGTACAACTTGAAACAGGGAATAGTGGGACACCCATTAGTTCTTCTATTGTTCAGGATGTTTTAGCTATCCTTGCTTTTTGGGTATTTACATATGAAAGTGAGAATTGCCCTTTCCAAGCCTACAGAAGACTGTATTGGGATATTAATGGGAATTCTACTGAATCTATAGATTCCTTGTGTTAAAATGACACTTTTTACTATGTTAATTTTACTGATCTAACAGTAAATTGACGATGATTACATTTCTTTATTTCATCTTTTATTGAATTCTGTCAATGAAGTGACATATTGTGGAATGTCTAATAAACTATAAAGTGTATACTCTCATTTATGATTATACTAATATTATCAATTACCAAGAATAGTCAATTAGAAATCAATTGATATATAATTTTCATGTGATTCAGTCTACATAACTAGGTTATTGTAAAATTCTAATAACATAAACTATCAAAATCCTATCAGGAAAAATACATGCATTGCTCCAACTTCCTAATTATGCTGATTTTCACATAATGTGAATTTATCTGCTAAATCTTTGCTAATTAACTCTATTTCATTTTATATTAGCCCAAAAAGCTTTTATTCTTTCATAGTGTGGCAAAGTTACTAGGGTTACAGTTACTGATATCAAAAATTTTAGTTAATTTTATTACTATTATAAAGCTTCAAATAATATATATAATATAAAATATATTAGTTCAAACAATAAAAGTTGTCTTTGCTCTTATATATAATAAATCTGTAATAGAGGTCAGTCAATCATACTTTGTATTTTTTGGGGGTCACAAAGTGTGATGGCCAGGTTACACATTTGATTTTTATGGCAAAAAAATGATTTTCAATATCCATTTTTTGTTCTAGATAGAATTCTGGAATGATAGGAAATATTTTCTCAATTTTCATGCAGCTGAGTTTTGTCCGATTACTACTTTTCCTCTTCATTTTTTTAAGTGGACTGCCAGGATTGTGAAATTTTTAGATGATGAGTGGAAAATGATACTTTACAAGATTACAGAGAAGAGGAAACATAATACTGGCTTTGACTTCTCAACAGCTAATAGAAAACTAAAGATGAAGGTGAGATGGCTCCTAGAATAATAAGGAAAGTCATTTTCAATTTAGAGATATGAAAGAGAAAATTATGAAGACAATGTCGAGTAATGACATTTTAAAGTAGCTTAATATTCACTATTCACTGATAGTTACATCATTTCATTTGGGGGGAAGTAATAGCATGACAGACACTATTAAGGTAAAATAAGTCAAGGAAGATGGAGAAAAGAAAGAACAGGTGTGGCCTATTTACCATAAGTCCCAATAAAAGTATGAAATAGAGTTATTTCTTTCCCTTAAAATATTCATATCTTATTTACTTACATGTGTGTGTTCCTGTATGTGTTGATGTGTAGCATGTGCACGCAGGTGCTTGTGGAGGTTGGAAGAGGATGTCGGGTACCCCGGAACTGGAGTTCTCCATAACTATGAGGCTCTGTTTGGATGCTGAGAATGGAGCCTGCCTTCTCAGCCAGAGCAATAAGTGTTATCACCCACTGAACTAGCTCTTCAGCCATTAGTTCACATACATTTTTATCCAAAATATGTCTTAGAGGTTAGTGCCCTGCTCTAGCTGTGCTGGTACTTACAGAACATGCCAGCTTTTTACTTTTGTGAATCAGTAATTTGGAAGATTCAGCAAGTCAAATTAAATGTGGAGATGATCCTTCATACATAGGTGAAGTAAAGTAGTTGACATTCTGTTTGAAAACTGAGTTAACTTTCTAGTTTATTTATTATTTGAGGAAGGGATTATAGGAAACGACTTTATAGTTGAATTAGTAATAAACAGAAAGATGAGCTATGGAAACCTGGGATATTTTTGACTAGGAGGAAAAGTAAAAGTGAGTGAAGAAGAAAGGAAATTCCATAAACTTTACTTACAAGCTCACATATCAATAAGATGTTGAATGATTTAAAAGGATATGGTAGAATATAAGATAAAGGATTAATGAGAATATACTCTCTTACCCAGAGTAGCACAATTGTTCAACAATAGAAAAGTAAAGTAAGTAATAAAATCTTATTGATTAAGTTTCTCTACATGAAAACAATTGACAGAATATATTCTTTATACATTATGGGATGTAACTAGTTCAACAACAACTGTTCACTCCGGAGAAGTCAGGGAACCTATAGTTGTTCAGTCCATGAGGCTGGATGCCTTGGAGCCCCAATATGGCCTAGGGGTGCTGTAGGTTTCCTGAAGAGCTGACCTCCATCAACCTACATTGGAATCCTGGTGAAAATGTTTCTAATGCTACCACAACAGGAGAGGTGAACTTCAAAGAGACAGTGGAGGTACAGACAGAAAAAGTACGTGCTACTTTCACCTGAGCTGCCACCAGGTGTCACCTCGGTATATGGGGGGACTTCACCCTTCAAATAATCTGATCCTGAAAATATCTTGCAGGAGTGCCTGACCATTTTTATTTGATTCCAGATGCATTCGATTTGGCAGTTATGATTTGTCATTATAGCAATCATACAATGTAGACACCCATGGAAACGGAACTCCCAATAAACAGAAAATGATTACCTCATAGTATATGAGTATAAAAGAATGGGAGTAAAAAAGAATGAGGATCAGACACAACAAATCTAGTGAAAATATATGAATATTAACAGCAATATTTATATATGATATATATTCGTTAGTTAGGTTGTTATCTGGCTGAGCAGAAAATATTTGAGCTCCTGATCTCAAAAAAATTATGAATGGCAATAGCAAATATAGTCTGTATGTTAACGTGTATATGTCATTCAAGCAAATAAATCCAACTGGAATATAATATTTATTCTGATGATTTGAAAGTAGTAGTCCAACCAAAATTCTTAAGCAGAGATAAAGATGTCCACCATACATTAATAAAAGTAGCAATTTACCCCAATATTTTACTATATTTTCTCTCAGTGACTGGCTGTCAAGTCTTAGGTAACAAACACAACTTTAAATAACAAACAATGGACATACATTACCAAGGACCATGATGCAATATTAGTGGATGATTTTGATATTGAAATCATACCTTACATATAAGATTCTAACTCCAAACAATGAAGAAAATTCTGCATAAATCAATCACTTGAATTAACAGTTATTTATAATTCATGTGACAAATATGTTGGACATATTTTTCTCAGAAGGCACATTTTATAAATATAGTATTTTGCTGTGTTCATGACATTAAGCCCCAGCATGATTTGGTGACACATATATATTTTCACCTTATTTTCTACTTTTTAATTACATTGTCTTATACAACATATTTGGATACATTTTAGGAGAATTTCTTTTATCTGATAGCTCTGGGAAGTTCATCCACATATTTAGAGTTCAACAAATTTGACCTAGCGTGTACATGGATTTGGCATGTTACTCTAGATTGAGAAGGCTGAGAAGTATAATGTATAAGAAGTCAAGACATTCAATTATTTCTCTAAAGACCTGTGTGATTTTATATTTAGAAAATCTTAAGACACCCACATTTAAACTTTTCCATTTCACTTCGAGTATGTTCTTCTTGCCATTTATATTTTTATTATGCTATGGTTACTATGGTTAACAAAGCATGCTATCTAATAATACATTAATATTCATTTTGTGCCAAGGGACAGCAAGAAGGTAACTTGTATTGTATAATGGTTGATCTTCCTGTTGTGTATTAAATGTTCATTGCTATATTCTGTTGCTATGTTTTTGTGTGATACATTATTCAAAACATACACATGTTTTATTGTTAGGCACAACCTTTTCCATGCAGTGGAAAACTAATATATGGTTGTGTACATTATATAGCATTCTTGTAGGAGCTGTGGCATTGAAGTAGCCCTTTTAGTAATTGAAATGATCTGATTTTAAAACACTGGTATTCTGGGCTTTTAAGAATTGATGAAAACATAATGATTTTTATTAATTTTGTGAGGATAAGCAAGCCTAATTTAACTATAACAGAAATATTAAAATATGCAGAGGAAAAAGAAGGATTGTCATCAATAGAAATTATACTTGGTCTAAATGTTGGGTGTTTGGTTTCTATTCTAGACATACATACTTAATGCATCCTCTGAATTGTAATTTCCCCCTCTTTCTTTCTCAGTTCAATTTTCTCAAATATCCTTTGTTCTCACAGTCCAAAGCAGTTGTTTTCAATGTTCATAATATGTGGTCTTTTAATACAGTTTCTCATGTTGGGGAAACCCCCAACCAAAAATATTTTGTTGTTGTTACTTTGTAACTCAAATTTTTCTATACTTATGAATTGTAATGTAAGTATATTTGAAGATAGAGCCAAAGGGATGATAACTCACAGATTGAGAACCACTGGTCTAAATCATGGATTCCCGGTCCCTACTTCTATGTTTTTTTTCCATGTGGAAAGGTTTAATGTGAGAAGAAGAATAGAAGAGGGGAGAAGTAAAGGCCAGCCATGAGCAGTGGAGGGAAGGGGGATGGGGAATAGGGAGAGAAGGGACAAAGGAGAAGAGGGCAAGAGAGCAGAGAAGAGAGAGCTATTTCTATGCTTTTAATCTTCTAGTAAGTATTGGAATTCACTGAACAGTACCTGTAACAAAGTCACTAATTGTACCCAAATTGCAACTAAAAGTCGATCTGAATGACTGAGGAGTGAAGAAAATGGTTTTCAGTAGAATACAAATATATGTGGTATTCTACAGATAGCAGAATATGGCAGAATAGGAGAGGGAATTAATAGAGAAAAATAAAAGTTTGCTTTGCTTATTTATGTTATAATTTGTTTTAACAGTACATTTGTGGTTCAATGAGAGCTCCAACTTCTTATGTAGCTGAGAATGACAGGTACCCCTGTCTACCTTCCAAGTGCCTCCATTCACATCAGAAAAAACAAAAATTAAACTAGAAACCGTCATAAGTAAGTACATCTCCTTTATCCTTTTCCTTAATTATGACAGTTTCTATGTCAAACCAAATAGATTTGTGTTGTTATTGAAGCAAATTTATTTAAAAACTTAAAGACAAGCTCATGCCATTGTTTTTTTAAGATAGTAGATGTTTTTAATTTTAAAGACACTTAAACCTAAAAGATATGGTTTAGAAAAACATGTGGAAGGTTTTTGCATTTTATGAAATGCATAGATTAGAGTTCAATTTATATATATACATATATATATATATTAAATAAATAAGTGTATATAACAATTTTTATTAACCTAGTGGTTATATCTTAATATTTGCTTTGACTGAATTTCAAATTTCTGGTTTTACCTGTTCGTATCCTGATGATATTCTAAATGGGAACAATGGAGGTAGAGATTAAGAACATAAACGTTCATTCCACAAAAATGACCACATTTTCTGAAATTATTCTTAAATAATATTTTATTTACACAGAAGCAAAAAATAGACATTAAAGGAAGGGTTGAGTTTACCCACAGGTTGCTTATATTTGGGAGAGGGGGAAGAGAAGTAATAATAACGATTAATAATAATAATAATAATAATAATAATAATAAAGGAGTGACTGAGCAAAGGCATTTAAACTAGAACTGCAACAGTGATTGAGGTAGAAAAAAATATTCCTCTCGGGTTATATAATGCCGAGCTCATATTGAGAAGGGCTTCCCAAAAGAACTGAGAGGTGAAATGTTGAAATATAAAAGTCATTAATTTCTGGGAAATTTAATTAAAGAAGAAGCTTTGAGTCTTGGGGAAAAATCACTTTTCTTTCTTTCTTCCTTTCCTTCTTTTTTTCCCTTGGTTCTCTCAATTGAATTTGTGTGTTACTCTGTAGAAATTAATCAAGGTTGGAACACAGGAAACTGAATAACCAAAATGGAAACAAACCATAGCATTTCTGTTGTAAAGACTAGAATGGAGTCTTATACACAAGTTGTGAAGGATAGTGTGAAAGAAGAGTGCATTTGTTTGAACAAAGCACATCTCCCACCGGCTTTTTCCCCAGTTTGGCTGTGATATCTTGAAAGGTTATGGAACCTTTAGGAGGTTGGGACCTGGTGAATGAAATGCATCATGGGGGTAAGACTTTTACTTCATACTCTACACTTGTTTGCTGCCTAAGACGGGATCTCTTAGCTTTCCGAAAAGACTGCCTATCGCTGTACCTGCCTCACTTCTATGAACTTTTATTCCTGGAACCATAGGCTGAAATAAAGTCATGCATTGCATCATGGTACTTATCACAGCAACACAAAGCCAATCGACTTTCAACCAAAAGTTATCAAAAAAAGATAAGTAAGGACACTTCATGTTCATCAAAGGAAAAATCCACCGAGATGAACTCTCAATCCTTAATATCTGTGCTCCAAATGCAAGGGCACCTACATTTATAAAACAAACTTTACTAAAGGTCAAAGCACACATTGTGCCACACACAATAATAGTGAGAGATTGCAATGCCCCAATCTCATCAATAGACAGATCATAGAAACAGAAACTAAATATAGACATAGAGAAACTAAAAGAAGTTTTGAACCAAGTGGATTTTAACGGAAATTTATAGAACATTTAACCCTAAAAGAAAAGAATATTCCTTCTTCTCAGCACTTCATGGTGCCTTCTCCAAAACTGACCATATAATCAATCACAAAACAGGCCTCAAGAGATATAGGAAGATTGAAATAATCCCATGAATCCTATCACATCACTCTGGACAAAGGCTGGTTTTCAATAACAACAAAAAAGACAGAAAGCCCACATACACATGGCATTTGAACAATGGTCTACTCAATGATAACTTAGTGAAGAGAGAAAAAAAGAAAGAAATTAAAGATATTTTAGAATTTTATGACAATAAAGGCACAACATACCCAAACTTATGGGACACAATAAAAAAAAGGAAAACTCATAGCTCTGAGTGCCTGCAAAAAGAAACAGGAGAGAGCATATGTCAGCAACTTGACAGCACACCTAAAAGCTCTAGAACAAAAAGAAATAAATAAACCCAAGAGGAGTAGAAGGCAGGAAATAATTAAACTCAGAGCTGAAATCAACTGAGTAGAAACAAAAAGGACTAAACAAAGAATCAACAAAACCAGAAGCTGGTTCTTTGAGAAAATCAACAAGATAGATAAACACTTAGCCAGACTAACGAGAGATCACAGAGAGAAAGAGTCTTCAATTTAACAAAATGAGAAATGAAATGGGAGACATAACAACAGATTCTGAAGAAATTAAAGAAATCATCAGATCCTACTACCGAAGCCTATATTCAAGAGAACTGGAAAATCTGAAGGAAACGGACAATTTTCTAAACAGATAACATACACCAAAGTTAAAGCAGGATCTGATAAAACCTCTAAACAGTCTCAGAACTCCTATAAAAATAGATGCAATTATTAGAAGTCTCCCAACCAAAAAAAAAAAAAAGTCCAGAACTAGATGGGTTTAGTGCAGAATTTTATCAGACCTTCATAGAAGACCTAATATCAATAATTATCCAAAATATTCCACAAAATAGAAACAGAAGAAACACTACCCAATTCCTTTTGTAAAGTCACAATTATGCTTATACCTAAGCCACACAAAGACCCAACGAAGAAAGAGAACTTCAGACCAATTTCCCTTATGAATATCGAAGCAAAAATACTCAATAAAATACTCACAAACTGGATCAAAGAACATATCAAAACAATCACAAATCATGATCAGGTAGGCTCCATTCCAGGGATGCATGGGTGGTTAAATACATGGAAATTCACCAATGTAATCCACAGTGTAAACAAACCCAAAGTCAAAAACCACATGACCATTTCATTAGACGCTGAGAAAGCATTTGACGTAATTCAACACCCCTTCATGAGAAGTCTTTGAAAGATCAGGAATTCAAGGCCCATACCTAAACATACTAAAAGCTATAGCAAACCAGTAGCCAACATTAAACTAAATGGTGGGAAACTTGAAGCAATCACACTAAAATCAGGAACTAGACAAGGCTGTGTACTCTCTCCCTACTTATTCAATATAGTACTCAAAGTCCTAGTCAGAGCAATCAGACAACAGAAGGAGGCCAAAAGAATATAAATTGGAGAGAAAGAAGACAAAATATCACTATTTGCAGATGATAGGATAGTATATTTATATGACCCCAAAAGTTCCACCAGAGAACTACTAAGCATGAAAAACAACTTCATCAAAGTCCTGGGTATAAAATTTGAAAAACTTCATGAAATTCATAGGCAAATGTATGGAACTAGAAAATATCATGCTGAGTGAGGTAAGCCAATCACAATAAGACACACATGGTATGAACTCACTTATAAGTGCATATTACCCCCAAAGCTCAAATTACTCAAGATACAATCCACAGACCACATGAAGCTCAAGAAGACAGACAACCAACGTGTAGATGCTTCACTCCTTCTTAAAAGGGGGAACACAATATTCATAGGAGGAGATATGGAGACAAAGTTTGGAGCAGAGTCTGAAGGAAAGACCATTCAGTGATATATATATATATATATATATATATATATATATATATATATATATATATACAATATTGATGAAGCTAAGAAGGAGAATGCTAGCAGCCCACATTGAACTGAGAACAGGGTCCCCGTTGGAGGAGTTAGAGAAAGGATTGAAGGAGCTGAAGGGCCTTGCAATCCCATAAGAACAACAATGCCAACCAACCAGAGCTCCCATGGACTAAACCACCATCCAAAGAGTACACATGCACAGACCATGACTCCAGCTACATATGAAGCAGAGGATGGCCTTGTTGGGCACCAATGGGAAGAGAAGCCCTTGTTCCTGCTAAGGCTGGAAAGCAACCCCCCCCCCATTGTATGGGAATGTTAAGGCAGGGAGACAGGAATGGAAGTTTGTTTGGGGCAGGGAAACACCCTCTTAGAAGAAGGATGAGGGGGATGAAATAGGGGTCTTATGGTCAGAAAACCGGAAAAGGGAATAACATTTGACAAAATAAAATACTAAAGTAAAAAATATCAAAAAAAAAAAAAAGACCTGGAGAAATGAGTACTCTAATTATGTCCATATACTAGTCTCAGTATAGAACTACAGACTTTTCCTGTGACAGCTACAGAAGTAGAATGTATTGACTGGTCTTTTCTCGTGCTGTAATAAAACAGCTCTGCCAAGGAACTTTATAGTAGGACAGATTTATTTGGTTTGCATTTCCAGGGGAATACGATTTGATGCAATCAGAGAAGGAAGGCCACAGTGGCAGGCATGACTACTGGAGCAGCGTGCTAAATGCTAATGTCTCGAACCTAAGATCAATCAGAGAGAACGCTAACTAGAAACGGATCAAGTATTTAAAATCTCAAGGCCCACCCACAGTAACATATTTCTTCCAACAGTGCCACACTCCCAAGCCTATCCAAGCACCGCCACCAACTTGTAACAGACTTCTCATATACCCAGCGATGTGGAGAAAATTTTTCATTCAAACCACCACAAAAAGATTAGAAATGTAGAAACTAAATTAACATGTGGACCTATAAGATCCTAAATTAATTGCATGTGACAAATATTTAACAAAACTATAATAAATGTAAGTTGGCACTTCAATAAAATTATCTGTATACTGACAAACGAATTGCTTATGTAACTCAAAATAAAAAAAAATACTCTTAAAGATAAGAGAAGCTTCTCAGAGTGGAGATAATTCTGCATGAAATCTTGCAAGTCTTGGAAACGTAAGATCAACCAGAACAAAGAAAAACTTTCAAAGAAATTCTCTTACCACCTATTGAAGTTATAAAGAAATAGTGAAATATCTCTAAAATTTTCAATACCCGGAAATTAAGTAATTTAATTCTTACTACTATAACCCAAAGGCATAAACTATTTAAAAATCAAATTAAAAGAGCATCTTTGGTAGCATCCAAAAATACTTAGAAGGAAATCAATAGTATTAAAAAAAATTAGAGGTATGGTAGTACTAATCACAGCAGAGATGGGTATCATAGAAACCAACAAATAGAAACCAACCACATGTGAGAAAAAATAATGATATACACAAAGTTCTACATGTTAAGAAAGAAAAAATTCCTAAAAGGGTAAAGTTGAAAATAAAAAGACTATCAACAATTCAAAAAACAGAAAGGACAACTCTACATGCTTCTCTGGTCGGTATTAAAAATTATGTGGAAATTGTTCAAGTATCTCTCCATTTAATTGGATATTGGCCCCTTGGTTTGTAGTAAATTGCTTTTATTATGTTTAGGTATGGGCCTGGAATTCCTGATTTCTCCAATATTTTTAACATGAAGTGGTGCTGTATTTTGTCAAATGCTTTTTTCGCATCGAAGGAGATGATCATATGATTTTTTTCTCTGAGTTTGTTTATATAGTGAATTACATTCGTGGATTTTCCTATATTGAACCAAGTTTGCATTCCTGGGATGAAGCCTACTTGATTGTGGTTAATAATGGTTTTGATGTGTTCTTGGATTTGGTTTGCAAGAATTTTATTGATTATTTTTATCAATATTCATAAGCAAAATTGGTTTAAAGTTCTGTTTTACTTACTTCCTTTTTTGTTGCGTCCTTATGTGGTTGAGGTTTCAGAGTAATTGTAGCTTCATAGAATGAATTAGGTAATGTTCTTTCTGTTTCTATTTTATGGAATAGTTTGAGGAATATTAGTATCAAGTCTTCTTTGAAGGTCTGATAGAATTCTGCACTAAAGCTGTCTGGCCCTGAGCTTTTTTTGGTTGGAAGGTTTTAACAACTTCTATTTCCTTATGGGATATGGACCTGTTTAGAAAGTTTACCTGCTTTTGATTTAACTTTGGTATGTGGTATCTGTCTAGAAAACCATCCATTTCATCTAGATTTTCTGGTTTTGTTGAGTATAGGCTTTGGTAGTAGGATCTGATGATTTTTTTTTTTTAATTTCTTCGGTTTCTGTTGTTATGTCTCCCTTTTCATTTCTGATTTTGTTAACTTGGAGACTGCCTCTGGGCCCTTTAGTTAGTTTGTCTAGGATTTATCTATCTTGTTGAGTCTCTCAAACAACCAGCTTTTGGCTTTGTTGCTTCTTTGTATTGTTCTTTGTTTCTATTTGGTTGATTTAGGCCCTGAGTTTGACTATTTCCTGCCTTCTACTCCTCATGGGTGTGTTTGCTCCTTTTTGTTCTAGAGCTCTCAGGTGTGCTGTTAAGTTGCTAGTGTAGGATCCCTCCAATTTCTTTACCAGGGCACTAAGTGCTGTGAATCCTCCTCTTAGCACTGCTTTCCTTTTGTCCCATAAGCTTGGGTATCTTGTATAAGAAGCTGAGGAGGAGTGTGATCCTATCTGAGGACCAGCAGTGCCGATTAACTTGGACTCCTGAGATATGGACCCTGAACCACGAACTATCTGATATGAAGCCCCCAACACATATACATCAGAGGACTGCAGGGTCTGGTTTCAGTCAGAGAAGATGCACCCTCAAGAGCCTGGAGACCCCAGAGAGTGGAGATGTCTTGTTAGAGAGGACATACTCGTGGAGATGAGTATGGGGAGGAGGTATGGGATTTGGAATAGTCAGAGGGTGGACCAGGAGGGGATAAAATCTGGAGTGTGAAAAAAAGATTAAATAAATGAATAAAAAATTATGTGGAAATATTACAAGCAATACTTGGAAATGTCTTTCAAGTTTCAGTGTGTTAAGCACGCATCTTAAATACTCAAACCTGGGAAGATTAAAGCAATATTATTTAGAAATACAATTTTTGAAATATTTAGTACTCTTTATGCTTTTGCTGGTGAACTCTGTAAAATGGATATCGCAAATACTTTGTCGATTATACACAATCTCTTCCAGAAGATATAATGGAAATGTGTATATCCCAATTTATTTTATGAAATCTGTATTACTGCCACATAGTAAACAAATAGATCACCATAATAATGGAAACTACAAATATCTACCATTACTATAAACACATAACCTTTGCCCCATCATTAAAAAAGCAAAACACCAGAGGAAGAAAACAGGACCGAAAAACACATCTTTTACAAGAATGAATGCTATTTGCTGTAAATCATACTAAAATGTATCAGTTGGATGTCATGGGTGTTTAGTGGAGTATCTTTTAAGAAGGTCCAAGATAAATTTAGTGATTCAAAATATTTCCGAATATATAAGTCAACAGTATCTGATTTAAACTAAGGAGTCTAAAACACGAGCATGCACATGCACATGCATGTATACAAGCACACTTGCACACGTGCATACACACAAACATATGCACGAGAAAAAAAGATCAAGAGGAATAATGTTTAGATAAATGGAGTCCTTATAGGACTTATGAATATCAGTGCGCAGAGAAGGCTTTAAGGTGGTCATGAAATGCTGTTTATATTTGTGCTTAAGAGTTGTTAATTATTTATTTTAATTTTTATTTCTTTAATATGGAAGTGTGAGTGTGCATGCACTCATGGTACAGAACGTGTATTGAGGTAAGAACTTCTTGGGAGTAATTTATCTTCTTCTTCCTGAGGAAGACAGAGTTTAAGGTAGAGTTTCTGTTGTATATGCTGCCTGGCTCCAGACTCCACATAACTACTGGGTTTCTACTCAATTCACCTGTCTCTGCCTCCCATCCCACACTAGGAATTCTGGGATTACGGATGTGCATCATTCCCTCTAACTTCCTCCTAGGTTCCCATGTTGAACTCAGATGTTCGTACCTGCACAGCAAGCAGTGTGATATATCAGGATGACCACTGAAAAACTTTTTAACATAGTAGATTGTCTGGGGGACTGATTTGATACTGTGAATATTATTTTGAAAAGTTTCTTTGAGTTTGCTACGAAAACTAAGTTTCTCTAAGTTTTAGATCCATACCTCTTAGAAAAACAAGACTATCATCGGGTAACTTTCCAGAGTTCTGTACATGAGCAGGAGTTGTAAATACTTAGTTTCAAGGATGTGCTATGAGGTTTGATGGCAAGAGAGTTAAATTGGAAAAAGTTACAGCAAATTTGGTCTTCCAATTTTATGAGGCTAATGAACAAAGCTATAAGAAAATTCTTGTTTTCAAAGTATGGAGAAAATTTTAAAAGACTTATGATAGTCTTTTTCTGTGATAACAGCTAATTTTTAACTGTAGTAACCATAGTAATTAAAATATTAATATAACACATATATATCCACAGTGTTTTTATACACATTAACATTCTACTTTTAATCAAATGTTTTAGATTGTACATGTATTGCTACTGTTTTACAGATGTTCTTTTCATATATATTTTATTAACTTCCCATGTCGGCCTCAAATACACACGCTAGGTGTAAACATATAGATGAATTAATGATTAACACATGTTACTTGTTGCAAAGAGTTAAAGAGTTTCGTTTACTACAGCTGCATCTCCGTCAGCTGAGAAGCTGTTCCAGAGCTTAGCACACGTCTCTTGTGGTGTGATTAGGAGGAACACTTGGTTTTGTTGGTGGTGGTGCTGGTGGTTTAAAGCGAAAATCCTTAAGGTGATTTTTTTATGGGCCAAGATGTTTATCTCATGGAAAGGGCATATGGATAAATGTTTGTTTTATGGTACCAGAAGGAGAAACCCATCTGAATTAGAGATTTCAGTTTACCTCCTCATCTTCATCTGGTTCAAGCTCCATATGCCTCAGACACTTATCTGGATAAAACTCGACTTAACCTTATGTCTTCCCTGCTGATTATTTTAAATTGTGTTCACAAGGTCAGGATAGATTTGTAATTTCACCCTTTCTTCCAAAACCACAAACTATAACCTTTTATACTTACATTGTTCATTTTAATTATTCTTGAAATGTATCGGTTTTCCTTTCATTTATAAGCCAACCATGGCAACGTTTGTACATAAAGGTTTATGTATAACGGTTTACACATAAATAGCTCTAAGTACTGCGTAGACTCCAGATACTGAGAGGAATCTTGTTGGGATTATTTTCTGTTTCTGGTTTTAACATTATGTATGCTTTGTCGGTGTGTATATCGTGCCTACACACCTCATTGCACAAAACATGAGCTAATACCGAATGAGAGGGTGGGATGCTTGGTTGTGTGATGTCATGGTTTGCACAGCAGAGGCAGCTGCTGGTGCCAATTATGTAGTAATAAGCTTGAGTAGCTGCCAAACATGAAAGGCACATTTGACTTGAAAGCAAGGGGATGTTTGCAAGCCTTCATCTCCTAGGACAAGTAGATACAATCTACATCCTCTGTCGTAACTGCAGCCATTAAACTAAACAAGATCACTCTTTCCATAGGTTATGACTTCAGGCATTTGTAAACATTCTGTAGACTTTATTAATGACTCAATAGTATACAATTATAATGTACAACAGTGCTTATAAAAATCACCATGACGAAAATACATGTAAGAAACAGGCTAAACATAGACGATCTCAAACCACCTAGTCAACTCTTCACTGGTATGAAACAGATGTTTACAATATTTCAACACGTTTTTAGAATGACTTAAGTCAGGAAATGAAGGAAATTATGTCCAATTTGGGCTCTGGGGAATATACAGACAAGGTATAATTATCTATTATTAAAGCAACTAGTATAAAGGCTTACAAACTTCTCGCCACAAACATTTCTTCCAGTGGCTGTACTTAGAAATGGGCAGATAAAAATGGATTTACAGTCTGTGTTTATCCATGATTTTGAGATACATTCTTTTATTCACTCATTGATTTGGGTGAATTTTAAACTGTTAAAAGCTAAAAGTAAATTTCTTGTAACATGGATGGTTTTTTTTTTTTTTTTGGACTACTTCAGATGGGATTGATGGATGGACAAACAGTGAATGGAATGAATGAAGTATTCAGCCAAGAAATATTCAGGACCAATTTGTGAATTAAAACACACAAAGTTATTTATGCCATATATTACTGATTCTGTAAGGTAAAGGAAGAACTAAAAATTCTAACGTACTACTCAATGTACAGAGGAAATAGTTTTATGTATGTCTTAAGGTATCAAGCTTGCAATTTTCCAGATGGTATAGCATTGAAACTTATTGAGAAAGGTGAAAAGATGATGGTATATATTTACTCTTCTTGACATGTCCATAGTATCCTTTCACGAGCAGGACAGTTTTAAGGAAAGGAGGCTTTAACTACAGAACAATTTTGAATCTGAAAAACTTGTGCTGACAATAGTAAACATAACAGATTCCCTGGAGTCTTTCAGGAAATGAAATTTGGTGCAAGTATTTCATATTCCTTGTGTTTTTTTTTTAATGAAAAACTGTCAGTCTTTGCTACTTACAACACACCTGAGACTGAGAATGCTTGCTCAAATGTTGAAGGACCTGGAAACCTATGGAATTGGAATAACTTCCCAGTAAGAGAACCCAGTAGCCACATCTTCTAAGATAGTTTAACCACTGAAGTTTTGTGTGTTTGCCCAGATACAAGGAAGCAAATAGCTTGGAGTCCACCATGACCCACTATCCAATAGAGAAACTTAACCAAATTACAGATCAGTAAAATCTTAAATGATAGAACAGCTGGGAACAAAAGAACGCTGGAAAGAAAAACAGTAAATACACCAAAGGAGATTAAAAATGGCGGGGGGGGGTCATGTATGTGAAAAAATAACGAAACCAATAGCAGGACAAGGATACAAGTCAAAATTAGGAAGGACTCAATGGTTGAAGGGCATTATAATCACCCTACTTACTTACTGAAATATGTAGGAGGAAAGCATCAAAAGTTATAAAAGTATGGAGGCATTTAAATTAAGATGAAAAAAAAAACTTGCAAGACTTAGAAAACAAGTAATGACATAGGAGTTCCAGAAAAAGGAGAATGAAGGAAATCAAGAAAATAATAAAACGAATTTTCTTATAGTTCTTTCATCTGCAAACTGAAGATGTACACTAAGTATTAGTAAAGTTATATAAACACAGTTATTTCATATATAACTTTCTGTAGATTCAGACATTTAGAACATTTAGATACAAATAACTCATTTTCTGTAAGACTTTTGAGAATTCCTCACATAACTTCAATCGTTCAAGGCAGGTGTAAGAATTATACATTTTTACACTGCATTTAAAGGTAGCCATGTGACTCTCTTTAACCAAAGAAATATAAAGTCAGAAAAGTCATACCTGGGCAGAAGTGTTTTTATTGTTAGTTTTTAATTGGTTATTTTATTTATTTACATTTCAAATGTTTGCCTTTCTGGTTTTTCCTCCACTAATCCCCCATCCCGTCCTCCTCCCCTTTGCCTCTGTGAGGGTGTTCCCCCACCCACACACCCACTCTCTCCTCACCACTCTACCATCCCTCTGTGCTAGGGCATCAAGCCTCCACATGACCAAAGGCCTCCTCTTTCACTGATGCCAGATAGGCCATCCTCTGCTACATATGCAGCTGGAGCCATGGATCTCTCCATGTGTACTGTTTGGTTGGTGGTTTAATCCCTGGGAATTCGAGGAGGGGGTCTGGTTAGTTGCTGCTATTGTTCTGCAGAAGATTTTAAAACTGGAGAGTAAGCTGGAATCTATCCTTCCTCGAGTGAAAGATGTTTGGTACCATGGATTGGGTTAGAGCTTCCAATAGTTTGAGTCTTAGTTAAGCAGAGCCTTGTGGACCAGCACATATGACCTGGTGGATGCTGCTCTGAGTGTGTAAGCAGGAAGTAGTATTATGTATTGGTTTGGAAAGTTATTTGGTTAAAAAATCATAGTCTAACAATTCTAGCAATAGTTCAGTGTGGTCTAGACAACTCTGGGAGCAAAGTGCAATAGGAATCAGAAATAATAGGAAAATAATAACTTCAAGTTAGAGGAAAATTAATCTTTCTCCTATAATTATGAAGTAAAAGGTCAAATAGGGGCAAACCCCTGGATAAGGCAATGATATCATGAGATTCTCTGTAAGATCCCTATACCATAATGTTCTCATAATTGTCAGAATTTCTGTATATAGAATTTATTCAGCACAAGATTGATAAATGTAATACAATTTTATAACATGCAGTAAGATTATATTATTATGCAGTATGCAGTATTTTAAAGAATAAGACATGAATTTTTAAAAAACCCTGTATTTTATAACTCTGGTAGCTGATATTCTCATACAATTAACAGAAAATAAAAAAATTAGCACACATGCATCATTGTCTTAAGAGTGCTTTATGCATATATTTGCTGACAATGAGTGTTTGGGTACTCTACTATATACTGGGTAAAAGCTCCTTCATTTAAATATAGAGTAGTTTAGCATATTCCTATATAACATAACATTTTAACCCTTTATAAACAGTGATTGCACACAATGTATATATAGTGGTTTGAATGAAAATATCTCCCATAGGCACATAGGGAGTGGCACTATTTGGAAGCATGGCCTTGTTGGCAAAGGGTGGCTTTGTTGGAGGAGGTGTTTGACTAAATCTTAGAAGCCAGTTCACTTCATGCTGCTTTAAGCTCCAACTGCAGAACACTCAGCTACTTCTCCAACAGCAGGTCTGCATGCCATGCCACCACACTTTCCACTGTGGTCTTCCATTTGTTTTGAAGGAATGTAGACTTTGGGATTATGGTTTAAGAAAGTCCTGGGCTGCTTTAAATGCTGCTACACAGGCATTGCTAGTAAGAACGTGGAAGACAATGGTGTTGATTCAAATTGTGGACACATGGCTCAAGAGGTATCAAAGAAGAATGTTACCATGTGGCCTAAAGACTGCTCTTGTAATAGTTTGGCAAAGAATATGGCTTCATTTTGTTCTTGTCTGAAAAAAAAATCTGTCTGAGGCTAAGTTGAAGAGTTTTTGCATTAATTACATTTGGCAAAGGAAATTTAAAACAGCCTAGGATTGACTCTGTCATGTGGTTATTAGTATTCTTTCCTATGAAGATCTAAAATGAAAAGAAGCAAGTTGAGCAAATATATATATATATATATATATATATATATATATATATATATTGAATGAAAGAGAGAAATTCTTCTATTCTTTGAAATACTTAGTTTCTCCCTGAAAGTAAGTTGTTGGGAAGAGGGTACATGAATGTAATTCCTTCCATGGTGCCAAGATATTTAAAACATTCTGCCAACTGCACATTCAAGATTAAGTTTCTGAGACTTTTGATTATTCCATCTATTTATCAAAAAAAATAAAAATTTTACAGATTTGGCACTCTTTGGTTATACTTTATATCTGCAAATTTATTCAACTTTGAAAATATTTCATCACATCAATCATCCTAATCTCTGTTTTCTTTGAACTACTTATTCTTTTCTTGAGATGGTATATAATTTAAAATATTATTTCTTACACTTCCTTACTCTAAACCTGTTAATTACCCCTCCTGGTACTTCCTCAAATTCATTGTGACTAGGTGTTTTGCATTCATACATACATATATAATGTGTATATGTATATATACTTAAATGTATTGCACAATCAGTATAATGTTACATATATATGAATAGAATATTATATATATATAAAATATAGTATTTATACACACTTTCTAATATCGTGACTCCCTATGGGTCTATGGGAGTCAATTTTATTCAAAGTACAACATTATTTTAATTGGACACTGTAGGAATATATGTATATATATATATATATATATGTGTGTGTGTGTGTGTGTGTTTTCTTGATTTTAATCCACATTTTGGGTAGTCCTTTTGAATTTACTTCCTACCTTTTTATTTAAATTTTATTTTGTCCAAAAAAATTTTTGATTCAGGTTTTAAATTTTATATATTATTGTTCAGATAGGTTTTTTTTGTGACCAGTTACATGGTCAATTCTAGAGAAGGTACCATGAGGTGCTGAGAAGAAGGAATATTCTTTTGTTTTAGGATGAAATGTTCTATAAATATCTGGAAGTTCAACAGCAAGTGTGAGATTCCTCTTCACAATTGTTAGTCAGAGAGGCTCTACACTCTCCCAGCCCAATACTCCCCATTGTCATCGCTTGTGGTTACCACCAAAAATTAGGTGGGAAACACCTGATGACATTTTATGTGTTAGAGAAGTCAGGTTAGAACTGGTTGAAGGTGTCCTTCCAGCAGACTGGCATTTAACAGTGCCAGAAAGTGCTATGGAGACTGTTGGAGGAAGAATTCAACAATGGGTTTTCCCAATTTTTGGACACTCCGTGATCCAACGTAGATGTGCAAAGAAAGATTTCGCCACTGATGCAAGATTGGCATGCATATTCTGGAAGAAATCAAACACTATCTGATTATATTTTCACAACACTCTACAAGAAAGTAAAAAAGCCTATGGCTGAGAAGATCATGGGCCCTATAAAGGAAACCAACCCTGTTGTTTTGCTAACTGCTTTCTAAGGGATAGGGTAATTGCCATAGGTTCATGCTATTTTCTTATGGAAAATGGATGGTCCGCATCTTCTATATTTGCTCTCAGTAAAGGGAGCAGAAGCTCATTCAGGTCACTGCAAACATCGCATGAAGGTTCATGAAGAGATTTTGATGATTCTCTTAGTTTATATGAAATTGAAAGATTTCCTGTATTTTTATGATATTGTCTTGTGTTCAGTTGCCTACGAAAATGCTTAGTATTTAGAACTTATCATTTCCTCATGTTGACATTTAAATGTATTATTATGCTTTTCATTTTTCTAAAAAATGAAATTTAATACTAGAGGTCTATCATCTCAGATTAAAGTAAGTATTCCTAATAATTTACCATTACACATTTAATATTCAGTCTTGAACTGTTATGAAAGACCATCTCAAAGGTCATCTTTAAGACACTGTAACAAATGTACCAAAAAGTCAGATACCTTGTAAGAAACAGAAATTTGTATCTCATCCTTCTGAGGTCAATAAAGATGATTTGGATTCCTTCATAACTGTGTTCTGGAAATGGTTCTCCTCCTCCACTGTGAAATGTAACACCTTTCCATTGTGACTTCATGCTGTAGAATATACACCCTAGATGCCTGAAGTCTAATCTACAGACAGATAAACCAAAATATTCGGTACTTGCCTATGTGGGTCAGTGAGGGATTGTTAGAATATGAAATCAGTGCTTGCCAAATTACCAGGAAAGTAAAACTATCAGTCACACATCTGCAGAAAATGATCTAGCTTAAATCATTGTGCTTTGAAGAGAATTCTGATCCACACCTGAGAAATGAAAATGAGTTTGCGTAGGAAATTCCTGAGCAGAAGTCATAGTGTAGTCTTGGACTCCTGGTTATTTAAGTATGAGATAGTATATGAGTCTGTTTATGAGCTTTTAACAGTATATGATCCTTCATTGTGAAAGAGACATCATAGGGCACACGTGAGGCCTTCTTGTCATCTTGAGAAAGAACTCATTAAGTAGCACTCTAGAGAGTACCAGTCACATTTCAAGATGTGTTTTGGATAGAACAACTAAGTCATAGGAAGTAATAAATTTAGAAAATTAACTTTAAGGTTTAATATTTGAAACCAATGCATTCTTTTTGTCTGACGGAGACATTTTGTTTTTTCTAGAGGAATTTTTGGTCTCATACTACACTTTGAATAGCTCACCTATCAACACTAAGTACTAGACGGCAGAGCAGGTGTAAGAGTTGTGCGTTATACAGGCAAGTCCTGTGCAAGCAGAATTGTACAATCTTAGGTGACAATAGGAGTCCCTTGATTGAGGGATCCAATACTAGGATATCGTGATAGAATCCCCTTCCTTTTGAAGAGCAACCTTAGTCTGTGCTAAATCTTCCCTTCTCCTTCTCCTGCCCCCTTTCCTGCTTTGACCTATATTTCCTTTTTCTCTTATACTCTACTATAACACGATACTAGGTTTTCCTACATGCTTTAGCAAGTGCCTTGCCACTGAGCCATGTTCCCAACTCTCCATACATTTCCTTTTTAGTATTTTTCACACACCATCTCCCTGGACTGAGTTCATTCTACAGTCCAAGCAAGGCCTGAACTCAAGATCTCCTTGCTCCAGGTTCTTGAGTAATTGGGATTATACAAAAATGTCATCAGGAAAAAAATCTAAGGATTATGTTTAATGTAACTTGTGATAAGCTTACCAAATTGCCTCATATATGAAATACCAACATCATACAGTTTAAAACATTTTGCTTAGAATATATAAATGATTTGACATTTTCTTTTCATTTATCCTTTACTTTATGGCAAAACACCTTTGCAGCTTTCCATATCTCAATGAAAGCATTTAATTTAAAGAAGGAATTCAATTTTATTCTTGACTTTCTTCACATGTCAGTTCCCTTTACCATTCAGAAGCTCCGGGTATTGCTGCTAAAATAACCACCATTAAAATCCAACATATGCCATAGAATTTCAAAGGTTATGGGGAGCATGAGTTCTGTGAGAAGAGATTATTATACCTTTTTAAGACTCCAAAGTAGGAGGACTGAATACTTCTTAAAAGATGGGCAGCTTGGACAGAAAACTTTGCCATTGCAAACATATAAATTAAGCCCAGTGCTGGACACATTCCAAAGTAAATGCCCTCCGATATGATGAAGTAATACTAAGAAACAAGGGTTAGTCCCCCTTCTTCAGTGACTTCTTAGTTGTTGACACTCAGCACAACTCTGTGATTTTCCACAAGGGAAAAAACATTCACAATAAAAACTATTTGACAACACAGGAGTTTTGTAAGTTTCATACAGCAGCCAGTCAATGGGATTGCATAATGGCAAGCTTCCATCATTTCCTCTGAATTCCAACTCTATCTGACCAAGACTATGAGAATGTTACCGGAACAGATAAATGAGCAGGAAGGAAGTGCAGTGATAGATTGTAACGTTTTGAATACCAGCATCTACCTGAGTAGTAAGGGAAAAAATGATACAGAGATCTCAATTTCAGTCCCTACTACTTCTCTGAGCTTTAATATTCGGTCAGCATTGCAAATCACCTCCTGTGCCTAATCTCAAATCGTACATTGTCAGGTTTCATGCTTACTTTTTTCCTGCTTATGAAGCAATCGTGAAAGTATTGTCAGAAGACTTGTTTGGCCAGCTAGGATGGATCAATTTTCTAAACAACATAAAGTTTCGAAGGCTCTACAAGAGAAGTCTAATGATTATAAGAACACTGATACATTAATAGTATGTACAGGCTTATATAGAAAGAGGAAAGACTTCTGACGATCGTCTTTGTATAGCTAGAATATTTTCTAATTTGTTTTGCTAATCAAGGCATTATGTACGTTAAGAACATGTTTGATTGCTTGGTTAGACCACTATCCCTAGTGAAGAGCTCATTTAATTTTCAGAGCAACCTTATAAGTCTTGAATTTTTGTATCAGCAACAAACCAGAGACCTGAAGTAGAGTTTAAATTCTTTAAGACATATAGCCTATAACTGAATGAATACATAAAACGATTTTTATCTACCTTTTATTGGTTCTTTGTGAATGTCACATCATGTACCCCAATCCCATTCATCTCCCCTTCCCTATACCTGCCCTCCAGCCTTGCAGCCTTTCCAACACCTGAGAAAAAAAAAAATAATTGTGGAAACTCTAGAAGGTCACAGTGTGTCTCACAGTTCAATACAATGACTCCTTGGTCTGGTATGAGGCCTCCGGCTTCTACTACTCTATCTATACTGGAACCTCACTAGGACTCCACTCTGGCTTTGTGCTGTTGTCATGGAGATCCTGTGGTTTTAGATCTGTAGGACCTACCTATCTCTTCACACATGCCAGCAGTTTGTCAATTGTCTAGATGTAGTGATGAGCCAATTCCAAGCCCTGAATCTGCGCCTGAGCGTTTTCTGAGCTGGCCATTCCAAACCTGGCTTTCCTGCTCTTACACTCTCAGGACAAGCTCACATGAAATCCATGTAACAGTGGACAATCCTACCCTGATGCCTAGGTATTGTGCAGAGCCCACTCTCTCAAGTATTGCAGCTGGTGAGGGACAGGGCAAGTTCTCCCAGTCTCATGACCCCGGAGCCAGCTGTCCCAACCTGCTGTAGATGGCAAGGGTAAGGGTTTATCTCTCTCACTCATGCTGCTGCATGGCAGACAAGTTGCAGGTCTAGTTCCTCATGCTCTCACCTTCAGGGTCAGCTCTGCTGTGCTGCCCAGGTGATGTGCAGGACTTGCTCTGTCAAGCGCAGCCACAGCTGAGGGGCAGTGACAACTTTCCTGCTGTCATGACCTCGGGCAGGTCTCCCACCTGCTAGAGATGTCAAAGTGCAAAGGGCAAAAGGGCAAGAGGGAAAGGGAAGAGGGTATCTCCTTTTCCCATGCCAACACACAGGAGATAAGTGGCAGGGCCAGCTCTCACATGACATGCTCATATCCTTGGAGTCGCCTGCAACTCCTACAACATACAGGGCTATTCTGTCACCTACATATGTGACACAGGAGCCACATGCCTGGAATGACTCTAGACTCTAGAGACAAGGGAAAACAGAATGCTTACTCTTAATCATTCCAAGTAATTAATCTACTTGAGACAGTAAATTTGACTTATTGTGGCTTTGGTGGTAGTGGTGGCAGCTTATTTTTTGTTTGTTTTTGTTTTGTTTGTTTGTTTTTGTCCTTTGAAGCAAGCTAAGTGGGACAGTGTGAAGAAGGTAAACAAATAAAAAAATCAGCAAACATATATATATACACATATATACATATATATGTATACCTTATATATATACCTTATATATGTATACCTTATATATGTATATATCATATATATGGTAGCAGAACTGAGAAGTTAATGATAGCCCCGTGGATTTCAGCTTCCCACTACAGTGCATGCCTGACAACTCACAGAAGGTATGGATTCTGATGACGAAGACCCTCAATTTCTAATGAACAGAAAAACTACTTTCTCGGATGTTTAGTAAACAAAGTACAAGGGAAACGTCACTTTTCAAGTTTTTATTCCAAAACGTCTAGGCACTTTCCTTAAACACTTAAATTTTAGAAAGCACACTTTGAAGTTTGTTTTGTGTTTGATTTAGGCCATATGGACGGATTGGAAATTTGTATCAAAATCAGATTAAACCTAAAGATTACACTGACATAGAAAACCTACTCATAAGTTGGCTACATATGACTTCCTTTTTTTTTCAGTCTTGTGATTATCATGAATATAGTTATACATGCCTCAAAATGAACAACATATTAGGATTAATTCATGTAATATTTTATCACTCAAAACTGTGAAAATAAATGAGGACAAGAAAATATTTATAGATCCTAGTAAAATTAACATAAACCAAACTAGGCAAACGAAAGGACCCTGACTCTTCGGTCCAGGATCATAGACTCACGACACCCAGACCTTTGCCATTACTTCTTAAAGGTACCGTGCACTTACTATGTCTAACTCAGTTTGTTTTCCTAGATCACGCTTCCCCACTCATTTGCTTGTGCTGCTCTGTCAAATTGTTTTGTTATTTTGTATGGGCTAAACCCTACAATTCCACGCACTGTCTTGTGTGATTTAAGTAACCTGGAACTGTACCCACGTAAGAGAAGCCCCTGTGACAGCTCTGTCATCCTTTCCCCTGAGAACGTACATTGCATTCATGCGTCCTTACTTTTAAATGGGATGCTGTCTTTGGTGTTTCTATTATGTTCATTTGGATTGGAAGAAATGTCTCTTTTCTTCCTCAACTAGAATATGCCATGTGACATTTTTGAAAAACAGCTTTGCGAGCTGTAACATTAATTGTTGGCTACAGAGTGTCCCTTCAGTGCTCTGAGTTCACCCTCCCACTAGTTCCTGGCTCCCAGAGATTCTGATGAGGAGTCTCTTCCTAATATGATTTGATTTCATAGATGGGGAACAAGTAATTTTATTCATGTCACTTTGAAAACTTTCTCCTCATCTTTGACTATTGGCATTCTTCTTATTATGTATCCGTGTATACACATTTTCTCTTTGGCATTCTGTTAGAGTTTGCTATGATGCTTGAATACGTAGGCTAACGTTTTTCAGTTTCGACCATATTACTTTAACCTTTAAACCATAACTTCATTGAACTTGGTTTTAATGCCATTTCTCTCCCTGGCACAGTATGTGGGCCTTTATTTGTCTCCACTTTACTTTGTCTTTGCTCATCAGATGATGAAACTTTTGCAGATCTAACTTGGAGTTTGCCATTCATTTTGTAAGTTCAAGTCTCTTCATATGATCTTTAACTTATGCTTCTAAGAAGCACAATGGTTTGGATGATTAAATATCATTTCTATCGATTTAGTGGCAATATTTCATTAGAAATTGCAGGGCATTTTATCTCTTTCCTTGATAACCCTGTTACTCAGGCAGCCCATTTGATATCAGAACCCTCACACGGGGAAGCTCATTGCCAGGTAACACTGTTGTACACTTTTCAACAATGCCCTTGTGGGAAATTTGATCACATATAGGACCTCTCAAAATTTAGACAAACTTTATTTCAAAGTCAATCTTTGAGATTTACTTCAACTCCAGAAAATTTCTTTGTTTTTAATGCATTATTTTGACAAGCAGGCATTCGTGGTTTGGACTCTTATTCCTACATAAGAGAAGCTATTTTTAAAAATTGTTTCTGCAAGAATAATTATATCACACTTTATTTCAAAACAATGTAAGAAGTTTTAGTGAACTCAGTTTCTGGAATACCTTAAGCTCATTTTTTTCCTTTCTTTTCTTTATTAGAAATTAGAATAGCATTCCAATTCTAAGAATTCTAGAAATTCCTAGATGTTTGTAAGGATTTTTTTTCACTTTTTACTTATTCATTTTACATTCTGCTCACTGCTCCTCCCAGTCTCCCCTCCCACAATCTTTTCCCCATCTCCCAACTTTATCTCCCATTCCCTCTTCTCTCAGCATGATTGGGTGCCCCTGCCCCCAGGTATCACCCACCCTAGCATTTCAAGTCTCTCTGAGGCTAAGCCCTTCCTCTCCCACTGGGGCCAGACAGCCCAGCTAGAAGAACATATCCCACATAAGGCAACAGCTTTCACTCTATTCCTTGTCCAATTGTTCGAGACCCACATACAGACCAAGATGTACATCTGCTACATATAGACAGGGAGACGCAAACTGGGAATGGTTCTACCTTAAGATGCTATACGATGCCTGTGCATATACCAGAATGGTGCTTTACCATGCCACAAAGACACTTGCTCAACTATGTTCATAGTAGCTTTATCTGTGATTGCCAGAAACTATTGGGTGGAGCCAATACATGGAACTTCAATACCACAGCACTGCACTGTGGTGTATAGCTCGCTTTGCGAGAGAGAAGAGGCAGCTGCACCTTCGTCATCACACTTAACTCTCCCTGGCTTTCACTAAACTGAACTGAGTGGTAGAAGAAGGCTGTGTCTAATGCCAAAGAGCCTTGCTCTTCCTGAGGAATATTACCAAATTTTCTTACTGTTTCCTCACGTACTGTCTGCCCTGGGGACACTTTCCAGAGCCTTTTACAATCTTGTCAGGTCCTGCCTTCATAATGCCATTATGGAAGTGGAATACCCAGCATCTAATTTATAAACATACTTTTATCTATTTCACTAATATTAATAACAATGTCCTTCAGTGATGTGAGGTAAATGAAGTATAACAGTAGAAATTCAGAACCATTTAAAAATGTTAATTTTATTTCTTTTCATCAAATGATAAAATGAAATGAAATCCATTATAACACTTTAATCTACTTTATTATGGCCGGCAATTGGGTCACATATTTAGAAATCTCATTTACAGGTTCTACAATGCACCCCAGACCGTGCTTTATTTAGTGTTTCTGTTTTAATTTTAACACTACGGTGCCATGTGCTTTGGCTGCTCACTTCTCCAAACACAAAAATAACAGATTGCTCTTTTCCTTTGTTTTTAAAACATTTTGTTCATTAATTTTTTTCTGTTTTCTTTTTTTTTAATTGTGAGATGGTTTAAACCATTTAGTACTGATATACTTTTTAAAATTTTATTCATTTGTTTGTTTATTTACTTATTTTATTTTTACACTCCAGATTTTATTCTCCTCCCAGTCCACAACCAATGGTTCCACATCCCATACCTCCTCTCCCCAACCCCAGTATTCCATCTCCACAAGGATATCCCACTGCAACCACCCTACCAGACCTCTAAACTTCCAGTCTCTTGAGGGTTAGGTGCATCTTCTCTGACTGAACACAGACCTGGCAGCCCTCTGCTGTATATGTGTTGGGGGCCTCGTCTCAGCTGGTGTATGCTGCCTGTCTGGGGATCCAGTGTCTAAGAGATGTCAGGAGTCCAGGTTAACTGAGACTGCTGGTCCTCCTACAGGGTTGCCCTCCTCCTTAGTTTCCTCCTGCTTTTCCCCAATTCAACCAGAGGGGTCAAAAGCTCCTGTTTCTGTTTGGGTGCACATATCTGCATCTGACTCTTTCAGCTGCTTTTTGGGTCTTTTGGAGAGAGCAGTCATAAGAGATCCCTTTTTGTGAACACTCCATAGTTTCAGTAACTGTATCAGGTCTTAGCATCTCCCCCTGAACTGGAACCCACTGTGGGCCTGTCTCTGTACTTTCTTTTCCTCAGGTTCTTCTCCATTTCCATCCCCGCATTTCTTTCAGACAGGAAGAATTATGGGTCAGAACTTTGGCTGTAAGATAGCAACACCATCCCTCACTTGATGCTCTATCTTTCTGCTGAAGGTGGATTCAATAAGTTCCATCTTCCTACTGTAGGGCCTTTCATCTAGGGTCCCCCACTTTGTGTCCTGAACCTCTCTCACTCCCCAGGGTCTCTGGTACATTCTAGAGGGTCTTCCTAATCTCCTTTGTCCCAAGGTCACCTGTTTCCATTCTTTCTGCTGGCCCTTAGGGCTTCAGTCCTTTTCCCCCACTCAATGCCAGATCATGTTTCCCTCTCCCCTCATCCCCATCCCCTTTTCCTCCCATGTTCCTCCCTCCCACCTTGTGGCTGCTTTTTTCTCCCTCCCAAGTGGAACTGAGGCATCCTCACTTGGGCCCTTAAGCTTGTTGACCTTTTTGAGGTCTGTGGACTGTATCTTGATTATTCTGTACTTTCTTTTCTTTCCTTTTTTTTTTTTTTTTATTTATTTATTTATTTATTTATTTATTTATTTATTTATTTTTTTATCAACTTATTAGTGAGAATATATATTTTACTTTTTAGTTGAGTTAAATAAAATGGATGATATTTTCTAGGTCCATCCATTTGCCTGCAAAACTCAGGATGTCCTCATTCTCAATAACTGAGTAGTATTCTATTGTGTAAATAAACCACATTTTCTTTATCCATTCTTCTGTTGTGGGACATCTGGGTTGTTTCCGACTTCTGGCTATCACAAATATGGTCACTAGGAACATAGTGGAACATGTTCCCCTGTGGCATGGTGGGGCATCTTTGGGATATATTCCCAAGTGTGGTATTTCTGGATCTTTAGATAGGTCTATTTCCAATTTTCTGAGGAAACTCCAAATTGATTTCCAGAGTGGTTGTACCAGTTTTCAATCCCACCAGCAATGGAAGAGTTTCCCCTTTCTCCACATCCTTACCTATATGTATTGTCACCTGAGGTTTTGATCTTAGCCATTCTGACTGGTGTAAGGTAGAATCTCAGGGTCCTTTTGATTTGCTTTTCTCTGATCATTAATGGCTTTGAACATTTCTTTAGATGCTTCTCAGCAGTTTGAGATTTTTTTGTTTTGAATTCTCTGCTTTGTTCTATACACCATTATTTGATTGGGTTGTTTGGTTTTTGGTGATAAACTTCTTGAGTTCTTTATATAATTTGGATATTACCCATCTATCAGATGTGGGGTTAGTGAAGATATTTTTCCCAGTCTGTAGGCTGCCGATTTGTCTTATTGACTATGTCCTTTGCTCTACAGAAACTTTACAGCTTCATGAGGTCCCACTTATCAATTCTTGATCTTAAAGCACAAGTCATTGGGGGTCTGTTTAAGAAATGTCTGCCTGTTCCAATGAGCTCAAGGCTCTTTCCCATTTTCTCTTCTATTAAATTCAGTGTACCTGGTTTTATGTTGAGGTTCTTGATCCACTTGGACATCAGCTTTGTGCATGGTGACAAATATGGGTCTATTTTCATTTTTCTACAAACAGACATCCAGTTAGACCAGCACCATTTATTGAAGATGTTTTCTTTTTTCCATTGTATATTTTTGGCTTTTTTCTCAAAGATCAAGTGTGCATAAGTGTGTGATTTTATTTCTGTGTCTCCAATCCTATTCCATTGATCAACCTGTCTGTCTCTGTACCAATACCATGCAGTTTTTATCACTATTGCTGCTCTGTAGTAGAGCTTGAGGTTGGGTGATGGTGATTCCCCGAGACGTTCTTTTATTGTTAAGTATTACTTTTGCTGTTCTGGGTTTTTTGCCTTTCCAGATGAATTTGAGAATTGCTCTTTCCATGTCTTTGAAGAACTGTGTTGGGATTTTGGTGGGGAATGCATTGAATGTGTAGACTGCCTTTGGTTTGTTGTCGTTTTCTTTGTTTTTATAATCTCAGCTCAGGCTTGCTTTGGTGCTAAAATACATTCAAACAGGTGCAGTTCAAACCCTCACATTTCCTTTTCCAGGCTTTTTCAAAACTGCCAAAGATGCACAGATGAAAAATGTGCCTTTTGTAAAGCTTCAAACACTGAGTGAAACTCTTTTAAAATTATCTCATAGACTGTGCAATAGAAGGTACAAGAAAAACCAAGCAAATAGTAACAGCCATACTTGAAGGACAGGAAACGAACTACTCTCAAGTAGATTATTCTAATCTTTTTGTTACAAGGATGCATAAACTTAAGGTAAATGCCCCAAAGCGTTTAGGATTAATAACACACTGACAGATACTAGTCTCATTGTTGGAATGGGATTTTAGTGTTGGGAACGTGCCCCAGAGCCCATGTGTTCTCCAACTACATCCTAAACACAAAACAACATTTTAGTTGGACACTGAACACAATTACCAACAAAAAGTAAATAGTTTGAAAGTTATTGGTAATTATAACTCTATTGGACTTTAATTCTGAATTCTACCAAATGATTGTTTATTTGCTTGTTCGTTTTTTCTGTGTCCCATTTTTTAATAATTAATAATTTTATTTATTTAGATTTCAAATGTTGCCCCCCTCCTGGTCCCCCCTCGCAGAATTCTCCCTCCCATCACCCACCCTTTCACCTCTAAATCCACACCTCCCACCCCCAGTTACCCCCTACCCTGCACCATCATGTCTCTACAAGATTAGCAGGATTAGATTCATCATCTGCCACTGAACTACATCAAGGCACCCCTATGTTACAGATATTCCTGGGGCCTCAGACCAGTCCATGTATGCTCTTTGGTTGGTGGTTCAGTTTCTGGGTGCTCCAACGGGTTCAGGTTAAGTTGATACTGTTGGTCTTCTTATGGGGTTGCCATCCTCTTCAGCTCCTTCAGTCCTTTCTAACTCTTCCACAGGGGTCCCCAGACCTCAATCCAAGGGTGGTCTGTGAGTATCTACATTTGTCTCAGTCAGCTGCTGGAAGAGCCTCTCAGAGGACAGCCATGATAGATTACTGTCTGCAAGCACAGCATAGCATCAGTAACGGAGACATCATGAATTTTGCAGGCAAATGGTTTAAATTAGAAAATATCTTCCCAAGTGAGGTAACCCAGACCCCAAAGGACATACATAGTGTGTGCCCACTGGTAAGTGGGTATTAGACAAAAATTACAAAAAATCTATGATACAACCCACTGACCTTAAGAAGTTAAACATAAAGGAAGTCCCAAGTAAGATGCATAAATCCCACTTAGAAGGGGGAAAAAATAATCATGGGAGGCAGAGGGAGGAAGGGAAGGACCTGAATGGGAGAGGGGAGGGGAGGAGGAGGGCAGAAGTGGATCCTGATCAGGTACGGGATCAGGGTGAGAGGCAGGGGAGGCCCAGGGGTCTGGGGGAATGGATGGAAAAATGCAATTTTAGGGATTTGGATCTATTATGAAGGGTGGTGATGGTGGAAGGGGAGTTAATTTATACCAAAGCCACTTTATTGAAGTTGTTTATCAGAGACCTGGGATGGGGAAGAATATCCCAAAAGGACTGAATGTATCCCCTTGACCTTTTGTAGCTAAATTGTCTGGCTAGAACTTCAAGAACTATATTGAAAGTAGGGGATATAGAAAAGTGGGATTGAGGTTTCTCCATTTAGTTTAATGTTAGCAACTGGTTTGCTGTATATGGCTTTTTACTATGTTTAGGTAAAGACTACTATTCTTTCCAGGACTTTTAGTCATGAACAGGACCTCCCTTGGAGGAAAGGGACATGAATCCATTTCACAAATCTTTGATACCAAATTGATCGATCCTCTAGTCTAAGAGAAATATAGGGACAATCAAACTAATAGGAGCAGAGACTGAAGGAATGGTCAAAAAGCAGAGACAACTCAACAAATGGGATCCACCTGTGGGCAAAAGGCATCAATCCCAGATTGGGTGTCCCATTACAACAGATAGTTATCAAAAGTTACAAAAGAACTCAAGAAGTTAGACAGGGGAGACAAACTATTAGGGGTCAGAGAGCTAAACAGAATATCTCTGACCCAACCTCTTATTTTGCTCACACCATGAGAATGTAAATCAACAGTAAGCAATGTGGCAAAGGGAACAACATTTCTTCTGGGATACAACCTCAATTCAGTCTGTAGGTTTCAGTGGGGAGCAAACATCACCCTCTCAACTCTCATTACATTTCTGAGTGATAGAAACTCTGACTCCAGACAACATTCTTCACAAAGTCCCACACTGACAATTAACATGAATTTGAAACTAGTTTCCCGTTATATCACATATACATTGGATTGAATCCAGTGAAACAGTTTGCTTGAATTGTACTTAGATCTTTTAGACATTATAAATTCCACCACTTAATTGTCACAACTATCTGTCATCTTCAAACTCAAGAAATGTCAGTAATTTTATGCTTTCCCTATGGGTCATTTTGGGGGTGTTGGCGATAGAACCCATTTTCTCAGGTTAAATGCTCTGTCATTTTACAGGCCCTGCTCATTTTACTACTATAGAAATTTGATGCTTGTTCCTACAAATCTATTATGAAGAAGAGAATGTTTTTGCTGCTCACTTGGAGTCAATGTTTTAGGCAAGAGCCATACTTTGACCAAGTCATCTAAAGTCAACCTCTCTGTACGGTTTTAATGTAATAGAGAGATAAGCATAACCAAAACAGCAATGGTAGTCCTTCTGTAATGCTACAAAGCAAACCTGCAAAGGATTTGTGACTCATAGGTTGAAAAACACTGGTCCTCATAAACTTTATGAGAAAAGTACCATAGCTAGTTGTTCTGCACACGCCATGCTGTCATTTCCTAAATGACCCTACTTAGCCTATTTCCCCACTCTCCTGAAGCCTGGCATCACCCTGAATACAGCAGCTTATTGTACATGCCTAGTTTATCTTTTATTTGCAAACATGCTTGGTAATAAAAGGAGCTGGGACACAGTGAGCACTGCTTGTTATACTCCTAATAGTTTGAATGCTTCGTGATTGCCTTTGCTTATCGTGTACTTCCTAGTAAGATAATCTTTAATTAGAAAATAAAAAAATAATTCAAAAAACTAAAACGAAGTTACTGCTTTAAATATCTATCGCTTCAATGTTTCTAAATGCCAATATAAAAGCACTACAATGTTGTTCAAAAAGTACATAACAATGAATAAATGTAACTATGCATTAGAATGTTAGCTTTTTAGAATCATTTATGACCCTGCTACTGTTGCTTACACTTTCAACCAGGCGGTTTTAATAAACACATAAAGCCTTTGATTCAGACCAGTGGAAAAGCAATGATACATCTAAATCTTCAACTGAATGTGCGGTCCAAATTCTTCTGAGATGCAGTGAGGCACTTCCATGTTCAATATAACTCTGCTTCTAAACACAGAGATAAGTCATACACACAAAGGATAAAATTAAGACTTCCGTTTTGTTCTAAAACGTTCATCCAGCCATCATGGCATTTTGTAGACAAAGAATGTTTTTAAAGCATTGGAGGGAAGAAATTGGGGTGACAGTCACTATGGAGCAGTACATTCTGTTGGTCACACACTGAGGCCCTGTAGAAGAGAGAGGAGGATGCTCAGGAAGAATGGCTTCCTTTCCGTGTCACATTACTATAAGTTTCAATGTTATTCTTGCTCAACGTTTTCAGGAGTCTTGGTAGATTCATTTTATTGATCCTACTCAGTTCTTTGGGTATAAGACATAAAAGGGCAGTAACTGTAGATGGTTAAAGAAGGCCCAGATATTATGTAATATATTATGAAAGATATTCTTCATTATATTTTAACACAGTAAGGGACTTGCAAGATGGAAGTTAGAACATAAGAAAGAACATGATCTCATTCCTAGTCATTTTAGGAGCACATGTCAGCCAGACTTTGAAAATTAAAGGAAGGCATGTAGCCTAGTCTGGAGCTAATGACAACAGTCCAAACAAAGGTATGTCCTCTGAAAGAAGTCAGAAGCAGTAGGTGAAGCAGTAGGGCTTGTCAAAAACTTAAAATGGATATTGAGAAGAACCAAAGGTCCCCAGATAACTTAGAACGTATTATTGTGTGACGTCATTGACTTATTTAAAGACAATGAATTTTAAATAAAAGTTAATATAGTAGTTGTGATGATTCTATGGAGATTACAATTTGCTGTACCTACAAAGATATTGAACTCACAATTCAACCATAGACATACTTTTAAAATAATTGTCACATATGGAATAGTGAAATTATTAAAAGAGAAGAAAATCTCAATTTGAAAAGTAAAGCCTGGGTGATTCTGTTGTACTACAGTTGGTAGAGCATCTGCTTAGCATGCATGGAGTTCTAGTCTGCAGGATCTAACATGGTGGTGGATCCCTTTAACCCCAACACTCAGGAGGTAGAAGCAGGATGATTCAAGGTTCAAACTTATCCTTAAAGACATCATGAATGGGACAAAAGACCTCAAGTAAGAGAAGGGAAAGACAAATATGAAAATGGATAGAAAGATGTTTATATAAAGAGGTAGGGATGTGGAAGTAAGAGAGCGTACTACTCAGGTTTCTCTAGAGACACAGAACTTATGGTTATTCTCTACAGGGTAAGAAATTTCATTATAATGACTTAGTATGTAGTCCAAGTCACCAACAATGGTCGGCTGCAAATGGTAACTCCAAAATATCTAGTAGTTGCTCAGTCCCACAAGGCCAGTAGATTCCAACAGATGTGCTGGCACGTATTTGCAAGCAGGCAAAGAAGAGCAAATCTTCCTTCTTCCAATGTCCTTATATAGGCTTCTAGCAGAAGGTGTGGCACAGATTAAAGGTGTGTACCACCTCACCTGGATCTGGGACTTGCTTTGTCCCAGGCTGTCCTTGAACTCAGAGATCTCCTTGCTTTAGTCTCCTGGGATTCATAGCCACTATGCCTCAAGATCTGGATCAGAGGTGAGCCTTTTAATACTGGATTGCATTTTGTTCCAGATATAGTCAAGTTGGCAACCAGGAATAGCCATTACAGGGAGGGAAGGAGAGGGGTGGAGAGAAAGGGAAAGAAAGGGAGAGAAATAAATAAAGAAAGAAAGAAAGAAAGAAAGAAAGAAAGAAAGAAAGAGAGAAAGAAAGAAAGAAAGAAAGGAGAGGAGAGGAGAAAGAGGAAGAGGAAGAGGAGAGGAGGAAGAAGAAGAGGAAGAGGAAGAGAAGAGACGAGGAGAGGAGAGGAGAGGAGAGGAGAGGAGAAGAGAAGAGAAGAGAAGAGAAGAGAAGAGAAGAGAAGAGAAGAGAAGAGAAGAGAAGAGAAGAGAAGAGAAGAGAAGGGAAGAGACTAAAAGGATACATTGGAAACACCTTTAACAAACAGGAGAAACCAGTTACCTTTTTATGAGTCGTCTGTGTTTATTTTTTAATTCTCTGATTTATTCAATGATAATTACAGATTATTTCTGAGATAGGTTTGTTGGATAGAATCATAGTGTTACATTCATGCAAGAAAGTATTTCAAAATGATAACATGAAAACTATCACATTTAATTTGAGAGACAAATTACATGATAGGAAGTTCTTTAGGGAAGAACGGGTAAGTGCATGTTTCTCTCTATGATTAAATAGTTCTAAAAGCTTTCCTAAATGAATTAACTCATAAATCTAATGCATTTACTAAGATGTTTTAGAAATGACAGTTAATTCTCCCAGATGAATTAAAGCATATGTTGCCTTTCATTTTTGGTCAGTTTTTGAATCATTGAAGATATTTATTCTCCTTGCATTTTTACCATATGTTTTATCTGTAGTGATTATTCATTCTAAAGCTTAGATAAGTTATTATATGAAGCCATATAATTGAGCAAAGTGGTTTTTCACTTTTCTCCACAAAATAACATTTTTAAAAGTTTTGATTAAAGAAAGTAATGAGTCATTAAGTGACTAGTCTGTTGAGTACCTGCACTGTGTAAAACGCAATGGTTATAATATTAATTTACTGATATAAACCTTTCAAGTCTGTGGAAATTTTTCTTTTCCTGTTATCATGTATCTTTGCTTTAGAATTTACAGAATAAAAATATCATACTTATTCTCAAAAATCTATAGGAAAATAGAAATTTTTGATACATTGTTTACTGACTTAAGTCCTTTTTTCTATAGCATAATGTCATTTCTCCAAGGAATCTACTTCTAGGTTAATCCTGAAAACTTCTACACACAAACTGCACATGAGCATGCACACCACACACACACACACACACACACACACACACACACACACACACACACACAAAATTTAAATGATCTAAAACTATAATTCACATGTTTTTTGTCTTAACAACATTTGACCATTAATCTCAACCTAACCAGGTAATTCTTTAGTACTTAAAAATTAGTAGATTATAATTCCTTAATACTTGGAGCCTAAGAAAATATATACAAAATATATAAATGGATAGAGAAACACATTAATATTTACTTGTTTACATGAACACAAATGTAGTTATCTGCGTATACCTGTTACAGCTCTTGCTAGGCACAAATAAGTACTGGTGCATTCATTCATTCATTCATTCATTCATTCCATTGATTTATCTTTTACCCCATGCATTTCCTCTGAAGAAAAATATAGAAGTACTATTTTACTAAAAGACATTCAAAACACTAGACAAGATAAAAGGAAGAGGTAAGACTGAAGAGTTAGAAGATATTTTTCCTGCCATACCTGGCCCAGGTTTTAGTCTCCTTCTTATTAACCAGCTCCAAGCCTCACCATTGCAATCTTGATACAGACCTTGGAGATGGCCCGTAATAATATCCGTACATTACCTTAAGTGTATTTATTTTTCTTAGGGGTTCCCTCCCCAAAAGGAACATTTTCAGTGCCAGAATAATTTAAGTATTACTGTAGTAAACCTCTCTTACGACTGGAAAGAATTAAATAGAATGAGTCCAAAGGAAGCCTTGCTTATATGCATGCATTTATGTACCATTGAGCCCAATTGTGTGCACGCAATGGAAAAGTGCTACAGCAGATCAAATGTTTCTGTACATTTCCAGTGCCTTGCAGCTGTGAAAATACAGCTATAACTAATTACCATGCAAATGTTTGAAACGTTACTTATGGATGTGGGATGGACACCAAAGTCATCATCGCTTCAGTTAAGGCAGACATCATGGCTTAGGAAAGGAAGTGTCATGTTTTGATGAATGCTGTGTTTGCCCTCAAATCCGTGATACTCCTGGATAGAAAACTTGGAGGGTTGAACTTTTCACCACAAGAACAAATACACTTAAGTTGCCTTCTTCCTTTCTGAGTTGGAAGGCTTCCATAAGCAAGACCCCACAGTAACGATCAATTTTCTGGTGGGACTTTCCTGGAAATTCTAGACAGAACGAAAACATAGCTTGCCATATATGGTGATACATCCTACCATCTCGTTGTGAACCAGACGGAATAAATGTAACTGTAACATGAACTGGACGTTTCTCTGTAGTGTACACAGCATCATATCAAATCAAAATTTTCACATTCACTCACCCACATATATTATCGGAATCCCTGTATATTTTAAAATAGAAAAGGTTGGATTAAAATAAACATTGATGTCAACTGAGAAATCATGACATATAATACAACTCCAACAAATATGTATGTGAACTGCACACATCAGAAAACTTAATAATAGCATAAAATATTGCCTAATCTGATCACAAAAAGGCAGTTGCAGTTAAGTATTACTTGTTTTCTTGTTGCTGATGTTTATATGGTCTATGAAATTTGGTTAATATTCAGGATTTTGAGGAATGATGTTTGTGATAGTAGGGTAACAACGAAGAGAGGCAGAATATCTTCACCTCAGGTTTAGTTTAGGAAACTGGTAACTGTCTTCTTGTTGCATGTACACAGTGGGAATGCACAGCACTCGAGATTCCCTAGCAGTGAGGAGAATGAACTTTAGTTCTTGGGGGTTCACACACCTTGGTGTATTCACACCTCTGCTATGTGTAGCAAGTTGCTTCATTCCATACAGCTTGATCTCTGATGTAAGTGTGAGTCACATCATAAAATACCACAGAAAATCAACATAGATTGTGTAAATGTAATGTTGTTTTTTTTATAATGATGTTTAACTTGTAAGTGCTTTACTACTCAGTAGTATATCTATCACCTTTTCTTGATAGACTAAGGTAAGATACTTTAATGATTTAAAGAAGAATCTAACAATATAGCAGTACTTGGTAGCACAGAAAGAAAATATGGGGGATATCTCTTTTACTTCTAGAGATAATGGAACCTAAATTTACTTACAATCTCCTTACCACTATGCAAACTGTACATTTCAGCATGAGTCCATATATTTTAGCACAGTTTGACCTGTATTTTTATCAAGAAATGTATATGCCTACTGGCAATTGTTCATTGGGATACAGCATACTTGGGCTCTTGGTGGCATAAGTAATCAAAATAGTTGAAAGAAACATTAAATAATTAAAAAAATCAAGAAGGATTAAGGCCTTCCTGGGGCACTTATCTAAAATATAGAAAGGCTTGAGTTATTTTTACCAGCACTGTACATCCTGAAAAAGAGCAAATATCTAAATATGGTGTCAAATATTTACAGAAGTGAGCTGCAACAAATTGAATGATTTCGTTAGGAATGCTCAATGGAGCAAATGGGCAAAAATTTAATGAAGGAAACTTGGCGACAGGAATTCGTTGACACAAGGGCTACATGAAAGTGTCAAGCAGTCATTCAATCCTAATGGTTTGTTAAAGAGAGCCATTGAGAATATGGCCATTCCCAGGGAAGAATGACATAACTCTGCATTTGGATCATCGTTATATGATAAAAAGTCATTGCAGAAACATTGGTTTGGCTGTTCTCGGGGAAATGAGCTTACAGTAAGTATCAGCCTGTCCTAGACTTTACTTACAACACAAAGGTCACCCTAATGCATTTAATACTTAAGATAAAGAATAAATATGTGTGTGTACACGTTCATGCCTATAGAGAAAAAGTCACCTTAGTAAATTCAGAAGCCAGCAACTTTTAAAATGAGAGAAATGGGAAGGAAAACAGATGAAATTGGAAGTTAGCACTTTACATAACTTTGAGCACACTGACTGCACTGCATTCGCTCTTAGTGTCACAGAGCTGAGGCGAAAGAAAACAAACACATTAAGAATAATGAAATAGGGAGTTCAGTAGGCAAAGAAAGAATACAAAAACTATTTATGCCAGGACCATACAGAGATGGTCTTTTTTTGAGATAAAAGATATAAAGCAAGAATTAATAAAATACTCTTTCAAAACAATATTTTATGAATCTATCTACATTCTATCTACCTATCTTTTATCCATCTGTCATCTATCTATTTATCTATCTATCCATCTATCTATCTATCTTTCTACCCACCTATATATCATCTTCTATCTATCATCTATCTATTTATCTATTTACCTACCTGCCTATCATCTGTCTGTCATCTATCTGTCTCTGTATACATGCAATGTCTCCTCAGCCAGACACAATCCAAAAGTCTTCTATTTCCATGTCCACTTCCCACAAAACCACAGGTCTCAGGTGGAATTTCATGGCTGAATCTCCACCAGTTAGTTAACAAAAGGTGAGGGTTGCAAAATAAAAAACTATGTTGAAGAAAGAAAAGAAATGGAGTATTACTCTTCTTTTAGGCTTTAGGTAAAGTTTATTAGGTAAGTTTAAATTGGCAGGTTTTCTGGAATATCTTATATTTAGAACTCAGTTCCTTCTCCTGTGCCCAAAAATAACATTTTCCAATGTAAAACAAAAAAGTGAAAGCAGAAGTCTGTTTCTCAAATCCTGATCTAATCACATAGTACCGAGGCGAAGGACCTAATTATTCCCTACGATACAGGAATTATTTCAGAGGGTATTATTTATATTATTTTATAAAATTTCTCAGTTAAGAATACCAATTTGACTGGCTGCCATTGATTAAAAATTATTGGATTTCTTTCCAGTTTGGAGGAATCTAATGAAAGGCCTCTCACAGAATGAGCCAGGGCTCTGTCACTCAGCCACGTGCCGAGCCCTTTAATTGCAGCTTTGAATTTGAGGTATGCCATCCTTCACACTTTGGATAGCTATATTCACTGAGGCATTATTAAACTATCCCTCTTTATATTTTTAAACCGAATCCAAAAGATAAGAAAATCTTGGAGTTTCATTTGGATAATTTTGCTGTGGCATCTAAATTCAATAGGATTCACAGGTGTAACCAGTAATGATGCTTACACCATAGTTGCTTTGAAATGGCTGGAAACTGCCCTTAGACTGAAGCTCATTCACACAAGGACCGTGCAGAAGCCACACCCCACTGAGCTGTCCTGCTCTACTGTTGCCTTGGACTAGCATTAATGAGACTATGGTTTTCTTTCTCACTCTGCTCAGGCTCTTTCTGACTTCACACCTGATCTTCTCTGTTTGCATAAAGTATGAGTCACATTTTTTCATTAAAAAAGCTTTTAAATTTCAAATCATTATTTTTTGTAAAGAAAAAAAGAGAAAGGACTTTTTTGTTACTTTTTTTCTTGTCTGTCAGCTTTATGCTAAACCTTATCTTTAATATTGAGACGTATTACAATAGGGACAGCAACACATTTTTTTAATGTATTGATAATTTTAATTCAGTTTTAAAGTCTCGATTTTTAATGCTTTCATCTGACTTTAATTGAATGTGTTATTTTATTTTATCTTTTATCAAGCTACTTATTTCTTTCATATCCAGATCACAGCTTCCTGTCTTTCCTCTCCTTCTAGTCCCTTCCTCTTTCACCTTCTCCCCAACTATCCCTCCTCTTTTACTCCTCAGAAAAAGATGTGGAAAAGTATGGTGTGTGTGTGTGTGTGTGTGTGTGTGTGTCCATGTTTACAACAACACTGGGTATTAAGTTTATCTTTAGGATTGAAAGGTAAATGAATGAATAAATAAATTAACAATTACATATTTCATTTAATACTGAGACTTATTTCTGTTCTATAAAATATTTGGAGGTAGCTGTGTATTGACGAGAAAACATATTAAATAATGTGTTGTTGTAAAATTATAAAAAAGCTTTCTTCTACACCACAACTAGAACCAGCACCATAGTGCCCCAAGATACCTGGTAGATATCTTCACCTCAGTCAGCGAAGTGTCTTACTAGCTCTGCTCCATCCCATATCACACTGCCAATGGTTTCTCTCTGAGCCTGGCAACAATCTCTCTACCACATCTAGTTCCCAAGGCAGGTTGCCACCATGCCAGAAATATACATCTCAATTCTGTGGCATCCCAGTGTCTCCACCACCATAAACTCTCTTAAATTCAATCAAATCACCACATGAAAGAACACACAACACAATAACCTCTGATCCAACTGATAAGATATAATTGCCCACCTAAACACACAAAACCCTGTACACATCCATCCCTTAAGAATATTCATAACAACCTGTAAATGTGCAGAGAGGAATCTCAACATCAGCCTCCATGTTCTCTCCGCTGCTCCTTCCTTGCTCCAGTCTCCTCCACCCTCTCTAAAATTTTCTCCCGCCCATCCTTCCTTCTCGTCCAATGACAGGTCTCATTCTATCTTGTACCTGCCTTCACCTGCATAATGATGTCAACCCACAATAATGAAGTAATAAAAGCACCACCTCCAAGCACTGTAAAAGGGTAGGAAAAGAAATCACTATTTACAAAAATTATTAGAAAACACCAGGAAATAGTGCCAGCAAGCAGAATTATTTAAATTAGCATAAAATAAATATATACTCTTAACTCAATACAGGAAATGCATTTGATTTGGGTGTCTCAATCCATAATTGAACAACAAAATCCAAACATGTGTCAGTTAATTATACAAAAGTTATATTAAAAATATTTCTAATTTTACCTTATGTGATGTTAATAGAACGACCAGTACGATGCCATCAGACACTCAGCTCTTTTGTAAGTATATTACAGCCTAATATTAGTCAGTTGGTTCCAATTAGGTCAGTTAAGTGAGATAAAAACAGGAAGCTGATTAATCTGACTATAGCATGAACACATTGGAAAAACAATATACGCTTTAACTGTTCATACAAGATTGTATATATATATATATATATATATACACACATATTGTTTCTTGGAAAAATCACAGTAATTAAAAATGTGTAGAGGACTTTTAATCTATCAACGTGGATGCTCTGTTAAGGGATCACATCCAAAGACTTTCCAGGTCCATGTGATCCAGCCTGAGTGCAGTCACACTCTGGATTATAGTATGATCTGACTGAAATACAGACATGCCCTTAGTATACATTTATTATCTAACAATGAAGGCAAAGTAAGTTTGTAGAAGGAAGCAGCCATGTCTGAAAGTGACACCTAATTGAGGGGAGATTAAATTAAATTAAATAGGAGAATTAAAATAGGAGAGAGTTTTGTCAGAAGGAATCAGAGATAGGATAAGCTCCACTCTCACGAGAACATCACAGAAAAAAAGAAACAAGAGGTTACATAAAAACAGAGGGAGAGAGAGAGAGAGAGAGAGAGAATGCTGTGTGTGTGGCAGTTTTATGAGGACAGTTTTACAGAGACAGTTTGCAGAAAGAACAAGCTAGACACAGGTGAAGACAAAACAAGGCAGAGAATGAGGAGTCAGAAGATTGGAACTTGTTGCCAAAGCTAATAGAAGGCCAAGCAGAGCAATTCAGACAGAAGCCAGAAGAAGCAAGACTGAGTCAGACATCTTGGACGATTAGAATGTATGGGGGCTAGAAGTTTTCAGGCCTAGACCTAGTGATAGAACAGAAAAAAAATAATATAAAACAAAATGCAACAAAACAAAACAAAACAAAAAAATACCCCCAACTCTGGACTCAGCCCACGATGTGTATTCACACAGCTGTGGTATGGTACTCATCTCATCTCTCCATCTGAACAAATAAAACCAGAAACTACATCCCTTCTGAGGAAATAAAGGTGACGCTTACCAACGTGATTAGCCCTCAGTAGCTCTACGGCCTTAGAGAAGTGACTTCACTTTTCAAAAGCTTTTTTCCATCCTCTGTCAAATAGAAAAATAAGATCTTCTGACAGGAGATAAAAGACCTAAAGAAGAAATATGGGCATGAACTTCGGACTCTGGCTAAGAAGTAAAGCTCATATCTTGCACCCACAAAATTCCATTGTTACTTAAATCTTTTAAAAAATCAAAACAAAAGGAAAGCATGATCATTAGTTCTCTCATTTGATTTTCATTTCAGTATCTACATTTGTAAGGATGTTGTTCTCAGCGAACTCACCTCTTACCTCAAGGGCTGCAGCTGGTGAGGATCTGACTACCAACTGCCATATTTTGTACTAGCAAATGGTCTCCTTGTAATCTAAAGAAGCAGGCTAATTACTTACAAGTTAAAACAGCCAAACATGGCTGTAGGTCTAACCGTGAGCTCTGCTTTTGAATGCCTTTAAAAATGTGGCATAAAGTTTGTGGGATGATTTTTATGTTTCCATAACGACCTCTGAATAGAGAAATAAAAAGACCTAGGCAAAGATGGGCTGTGGTAAGATAAAGTTTATTCCTAGAATCAGTGTACTTGAAAGTTGCATTTCAAGTAATGGCTTTGAGGTGTAGTAAACGGAGGGTGTGAAAAAGACCTGCTCCTTCACTCACTCTTTGATCTTATGACTCAATGAAGGGAAGGATATGCCTGACTTGAATAAAGTATACGCTCTTTACAACAAGCTGGAACTAAACCCACTTCCTGTGAGATTGCTTCTCTCAGATAACTCTGTGACCACTGTATACATAAAACATGCTTCTTAATATATTTGGTTCCTGATTATGCATTGGTTTATTTTATGTCTGTTTCATCCTTCCTGAATCCATGAATGCAGAAGTTGCAATTCTGGTTATCAGAGGAGAGAACTTTGTGCGCAATTATTTATATAGGAGAAAATTGTGAACCTTTCACAACTACCATCTCATTAATTAATTATACACAATTCTAGTGGTAAAACTACAATTTATATGATCATAAACTATCGGTGTAGATATTTCAGCTACACTAGAATGCCAAATAAATTTAAAATGAAGAAAAAATTTATTAAATTTAAAATTATAAATAGCCTTTGTACATTGATTTTAACAAGCAGCTGAAAAGAGTCAGAGGCAGATACTTACATCCAACCAATCTGTGGTAGAATTATGGGAGGACTTCTTGGTCTAACCTCAGTGAGAAAAGAACTACCTAACCCTCCAGAGACATGAGGTCCCAGCTAGTAGGGAGGTCTGGTAGGGTGAGGGTAGGGGGGATATCCTCTTGGCGATGGGGAGGAGGTATGGGATAAGGAAGTGTCAGAGAGCTGACTGGGAGGGGGTAACCACTGGACTGTAAAAAGACGATTAAAGGATAAAAAAAAAAATATACCCCTCTTCTCACTTTATAATATACTGAAGTCTGTTTAGATTGGAACAGCCATAGATGCTCACATTCCAAAATAATTGTTAAAAACAGACATGTAGTTTATTTTTGACACACATGAGCTGGAGCATGTGCAAACTCTTGGTGCACTTGATTGATCTGCTCACTATTTCAGACTGTCCCAAGGAGTCGTATGTCAGTACCAGTTGCTATGGTGCTTCATCATTTAGGGGGAGCAATCTGTATGTGCTTTGGCCCTGTCTTTATTTCCCCGGAAATGTTATCTGTGAGAAACCTGAGAAACTCCCCCATTTTTTACTGAGTTGTTTATATAAATTAATGACTTGAAAGAATACGTAAGGCGATGACCAAGTAAGGCTCCCTGATACTATTGAGTGGGTTCTTCTAGTTAAAGGCTGCTTATATACGAGTTTACAAGAAAGTTTAGGTAAATTCAATATATCCTGAAGCAGCATAATTACAAGAAAATTCCAATTAAGTATAAATATAGTTAAGTTGGTAGAATATAATTTAGCGATTTTTTTCCCCACTGTTCAAGCCTGATATATTAAGAGGTGTTAAAACAAAACAAAAAATGCCTGATAAGGTTTATGTGATGTATCGTGAATACTACAGACTACACAAAAGGGATAATAAGCAAAACAAAAGAAGGAAAAAGAAAAGCCAATGCAGTGCTTTTAACTTGGTAATTTTTATGAAGTTATGGAACATCAGCAAAATTATATTCAAAGTATCGACACTCAGACTCCATTTACTACTAACTACCTATAGAAATAAATGAACACAGTGTGTCTTTAGGTTTTAGATATTAAACTCAGTAAAAAGAAATCATCGATATTATTTCTTTACTCATCGTATAAGATTGCATAAATGCCTTGGAAGAATTCAATATCAAATGCATTTGAGCAAATATCAGGAAATACTTGGCAAAGCACTGTAGAAATATATTGCCTTTGAAGGTCACAAACTCGAAAACTGTAAATGATTAATACACTCCATAATAATATTTGTATTGGCCAGCAGAAGGAAGCTGGGGCCAGCACCATGCTAGCTTCAGAGACTTCTCTCTGAACTTCATCCAAAAGCACTCTCGAACTTGGGGGTCTGAGTGTGCTTAATTAACTCTGTCTGACCCAGTCATTCCGAGTAAAGACATCAATCTACCCTACTCAGCTCTCACATCCAGGGAGTCATAGGTGAGGATGCAATATAAATTTTGAACTAACAGATGTCTACTGCTGTATCTCTCAACACACATGTATGTAAGTGTATGTTTAGAGAACATGATAAGGCCAAGTTAGCATTTAAACTGACGTTTTGATCTAGAAAATGTTACACTCTGATTCTATAGAGAAGAAATTCACTACAATAGACAAAATACACATTGACAAACCAGGAGATTGGAACCAGAAGAGAGTATCTCTGTTGCTGATTATGGAGTAAACTATTGCTATTCTCCAAGCATTAATTTTCTGGATAAACAATAAAAGCATTTGAAATAATAAAAATGAAACCACACTGGCATTTAATTTGCAAGACACATATAAAATGGTCTATATTTCTTTTATGTCCAAATATATATGTAAATATTGTAAAGTTTTCCATCACATAGGTTGGAAAAAGTAAGACTTCTAATTTTTTCTCTCTCTAACAAGATTAATATTTTTCTAAATTCTTTATTGTATATCAGGTGCCGAAGTCCTTGCTCCTCCCCGGTCACATGCAGACTTACTCCGTACTGTTTTGCTTGTAACCATGGAAGAAAACCACTGCCCTAATGGACAAATGGAGTCAAGTAAATTGCAACCAACGCTAGCAAAATTATCTACAAAGAAGGATATTTGGTTTGGCCTTTCAGTCATATCATCCTTCACCATAATTTACTTTCCCCTGGGATCTATTTTTCAATCGAGACAGTAAGCGGAGGAAGTATCCCTAAATGTGGGTTACAAGTGAATATATCAGAGGTAAAAAGCTTTAATTTTGGGAATTAAGTACTGAAACTTCATCAGTATTGTCAGCAAAACCTCCTCTCTTAGTTTGTGATCTCTGGGCATCCAGAAGGGGTTATTTGATGGAAAAATCAATAAAAATCAAATGGTTTAGTGTCTGAACAACTAGAGAAAGAAATCCTGTCTGGCAATTATAACACTTCTACCAAAATTCTTTAACAGAAATAAATTTAATTTAAGTCGCTGAAATTGTGAAGTTTGTTAAGCCAATAACATTATTTTAGCAAATACATCGCTATGCATATGAAATAAATCTAGCCTATGCAAACAGGATATTTATAATTGCCTTAGAATGAAAGGAAATATGAATTAGACATTGACCTTGGTGATTCAAACTACTCTGTCTCTGTGCCCTTCTTTTATGCCTGCTTCACAAGAAAGATGAGTTGACATCAAAATATTCATGAAAATGCCAGAGGGGAACCACACCTCGAACAAGATTGGATAAATCTTTATTCATGTAAAGCTTTTCCTATTATCTTATCTGTATCTGTTTATCTTATCTCTATGGGAATGAAGAAGTGGTGGGAAGAATTAGAGGAAGTATTATTTGTTTTCTTTCATAATCACTTTTACTTACTGATGGTGTTAAAAATAATCACTATATTTACACTTCAAGAAACAACAATTGTCATATTAAAGAAATGCTTAAGGATCTGGAGATGTGGCCCAGCATTAAAGAACACTTAAGAATCCTGCAGAGGACCAGGGTTCAGATACCAACTCAGCAGGCAGATCACAGCAGCCTAGGATATGTGATGCCTTCTTCTACTCTCAAAGGGCACCTGAATATTTATCGTGCATGTTACTCAGACAGATTCACAAATAAAAAATAAAGCATAGAAGAGAGATATTTTGTTGCTGTTGTTAGTACACCATTTTAATCCCAACATTTGGCAGAAGCAGGTGAATCTTTGTGAGATCAGCCTGACTGACAGAGAGAGTTCCAGCATAGTCACAGCTGTTATTCAGAGAAACCTTGTCACAAGAAAGAAAAAAAAAATCAATACAAAACAAAGAAGTAAAGTAGACAACAAAAGAATAAAGATTGCTTAAAATACCATATCAGTAATACAATTCCCATCAAATAGTTTCTATGTTCTAATAATTTCTGGTACACTCAGTCAACGATTTCCATATATTTCAACAAATTTCATGAAATACCTCACTGTTGAGATTATATTTTGGTCTTTACATAACACACATTGTCTCTATTAGCTATTGTGTTCTTCCTTTTCATACAGTAATAGCTAATATATAAGTTGATGAGTATGACTGCTTCTCAATACAATTTTGCACATTAAAAGAGAAAAGAGAGTCCTTTGCCTGACTGAAGCTTTTCAGTCTCAACAGGTCCCATTTATCAATTGTTTATCTTAGAGTTTGAGCAAATGATATTCAGATTTTCTCCTGTGCCAATGCCCTTAAGGCTATTTCTCAGTACCTGTTCTATTAAATTCAGGGTTTTTGGTCTTATATTGAGGTCCTTGATCCACTTGGACATGAGCTTGTGCAGGGTGAGAAATATGGATCAATTTGCATTCTTAGATATGGAGACTGCCAGGTAGACCACCAACATTTGTTGAAGATGTTTTCCTTTTTCCATTCTATGGTTTTGGCTTCCTTGTAAAAAATTAACTGTCCACAGGTGTGTGAGTTTATTTCTGGGTGTTAAATTTTATTCCATTAATCAACCTATCTGTCTCTGTACAAATATCATGCCTTTTTATTTATTTATTTTTTTATTTCTCTGTAGAATAACTTGAGGTCAGGGATGGTGATTCCTCCACAAATTCTTTTATTGTTTAGAATAATTTGGCTATCCCATTTTTATCTCTGGCTTTCCATATGAAAGTGAGAATTACTCTTTCAATGTCTATAAAATTTCCTCAACAGAAGGGATAAAGAAATGTGGTTCATTTACACAATAGAACACCATTCAGCTATTAAAAACAAAGACATGAATTTTGTAGATAAATGGATGGAACTAGAAAATATCATCCTAAATGAGGTAACCCAGACACAAAAGACATGCATGATATGTACACACTGATAAGTGGATATTAGCCAAAAAAGTACAGAATATCCATCATGCACCCCATAGACCCTAAGAAGTTCAACAATAAAGAAGGCCAAAGTGAGGATGCTTAAATCCCACCTAGAAGTGGGGAAGCAAAGTAATCTAACTGTGGGAGGCAGAGGGAGTGAGGAAACTGTATGAGAGAGGGGATAAAGATAATCACAGCCAAGCATTTTAGATAGGTCAGGGACCTCTAGAGAAGAACTAGGGGAAGGACTAAAGGAACTTAAGGGGTTAGCAATCCCATAAGAAGATCAACAGTCTCAACTAACCTGAGACCCCTGGTTTCTCCCAGAGACTGAGCCACCAACCGAAGGGCATGCATAGGCTGCTCCAAGGAAACTGGGATATTTGTAGCCTGCCTTACTTGACCTCAGTGGGAAAGGATGTGATTAATCCTGTAGAGATTTGATACCCCAGCGTGGGGGGTTACCTGAGGAGTACCCTCTTAGAGGAGAGGAGGAGCAGGGATGGGGCAAAGAACTCTGTGAGAGGGGACCAGGGTAGAGGACAATATTTGTGATGTAAATAAGGTAATTAATAAAATAATGGGAAAAGACAACAAAAGTAAACCACGTTGTCAAGCATTTCATAGATTATAATTTATCATAACTTAATTTTAAAAACTTAATGTATTCAATGGTTCTAGGTTTAAAAGTCTATTTTCTTCCAGACGTCTACCTACAACTACATATTGATTTGTGAAACTCCACATTCCGTGTGGGATTTTTGTAAACTTGGTTTTGTAGATTCCAGATAAAAAAATAATCACGTCAGAGTAATGTGGTGCTTAAATGATTTTTAAGATATTAGAAATATTGTTGCATATTTCTAAGTATCTAGATCGTAAGGTTTTGAATGTTTTAAGCACAAGGAAATGGGAAATGTTGGGTTGTGTCTTGGTGCATTCTTGGAATCCCAGCTTCTGTGAAGACTTAGTCAAGAGGCTTCAGAGTCATCCTGGAAGATAAAGTTTGTGATGATAGACATGCTAACTGTCCTTAAACACTGTACATATATACCTAAATATCACATTACGTTACAAATGTGAGATTATGTGTTAGGATTGATTAAAACCCAAGACTAGTCCCTTCTACTTTAAAGTCCTTATTTGTTTAAAATGAAAAAAACATCAAAAAGTAAAGCTAAAACTGTATGTAGTTACTGCACAGTTCACATGTGAGTATGAAACTTGATAATTTCCAAATAGATATTTTATACTGCAGAATTAGATCCATGTGACTCCGGAGTTAGGAAATGTGCTGAGTCACCATAGGATCCTCCAGCCCTGTGGAAGGTTTTAGGATTTGGAGTATGCAACAGAAGGCGAAGGAGATCGTAGATTACAGTTGACACCTGTAAAGTCATTCACAAGGTTAAGGAAAGAGTAGACAGTGTCTCCGTTCCTCTAGCCGCTTAATATTCTGAATTCGCCTAAGCTTGAGAATGCCAACTAAGCTATTTCTATGCAAGGCATTTGTGTCTAAGGTCAACACGGCTGGGAGATGAGTAGTGAATAAGACAATGTATTTCGGTTGCCAACAAGTCACCTCTTTTCAGGAAGTCATTCTGCAGAACAAGAATATGGGGTACGGATGGTGTAATCCAATGAGGTGAAATCAGAGACTTCTTCACTGAAGCCCATGCACAGGGCCTTGCCCCAGTACTAGGTAACTGATTTCTTCAGTCTCCGCTCGTTTTTCACACACCTTGTATTAATGTCTTAGAAGTTAAAGGACCCATCTTTGGATAGTAAAAAAAATGGACTCTTATATTCAGTTTATAGCACTTAAATTGTCCAATGTGACATCTCCAGCATAATTAGTTATTTCTTCTGATGATTTACTAGAATGGACTCGGAGTTATATCAGAGAGCATACAATATATTGCTCTAGCTATTTATTTGGATCTGTTTTGACTCAGCTACTGACGCTAATTTATATGCCCTGTTCTATATCTATGGTGATCACAGTTTAAAAGGTATGTGTGCTGAAGGAATGCCCATTCAGAGCCTGCCCCACATGTGGCCCATACATATACAGCCACCAAACTAGATAAGATGGATGAAGCAAAGAAGTGCAGGCTGACAGGAAACGGATGTAGATCTCTCCAGAGATACACAGCCAGAATACAGCAAATACAGAGGCGAATGCCAGCAGCAATCCACTGAACTGAGAATAGGACCCCCGTTGAAGGAATCAGAGAAAGGACTGGAAGAGCTTGAAGGAGCTTGAGACCCCATATGAACAACAATGCCAACAACCAGAGCTTCCAGGGACTAAGCCACTACCCAAAGACTATACATGGACTGACCCTGGGCTCCAACCTCATAGGTAGCAATGAATATCCTAGTAAGGGCACCAGTGGAAGGGGAAGCCCTTGGTCCTGCCAAGACTCAACCCCCTGTGAATGTGATTGTTGGAGGAAGGGCTGTAATGGGGGGAGGATGGGGAGGGGAACAGCCATATAGAAGGGGTGGGGGAGGGTTTAGGGAGATATTGGCCTGGAAACCAGAAAAGGGAATAACAATTGAAATGTAAATAAGAAATACCCAATTTAATAAAGATGGGGAAAAAAAAGAAAGGTATCTGTGCAATTATCCATAATACCATATATAGAAATAAAGCCAATGTTTTTAAATGAATAACATTAATATAGTTAATTATTAAAAAGTATACATGGAATCAACTGTAATGTCATATATGGATAAAGATAAAGTTTTTATGAATAAATTAATATATATCTTCATTTAAAATTAACTATTTGTACAAAAAATAAGACTATTATGGTTTTATGACATGAACTTCTGTGTGTAATCAAGACTTCAGTATTTGATGGAGTAATTAAGGCTAGTCAATATGTACTAGTTTATGCTATGAAAAAGATATCCAACTTAACCCCAGTTCACAGTGTTTATGAGTGAATCTGATAGTGTTTTAAAGGTTACTTAATATGAACAGCCAAGTCTTGACTCTTTTACATTTTAACTAATTAATATTTTCTCCTGTAAAAACATGTTTAATTATTCAACATACTTTAATGTTTTTCAGTAAATAACTTCTTGAGAAAATGTTTTAATGAACCAAGCTTTTAAAAATAATTTGAGCCCTAATAATTTTAGTTGTGTTTTTGCTAATGTATGTGTGTGTTTATATGCATTCATATGTGACTAATATTTGATTTATTTTATTAAATATACTACATTAAAACAGAAAACCAGAAAAAATTGTAGTCTGAAGAATTCTGTATAATTAGTCACTATTAAAAATTTTGAATAAAATAAAAATGTAAGTTGAATGCCATAAAGACACTTTTATTTTATTTGTAAGTTGATATTTAATACGTGAAAACATTTTCTTAAATTTAATACATCTGATAAAGCAGATCTTATTATTTTTGAAGTTCATTACATTGCATTATAGCTCTTAGCAAACTGTGAAGGTCCAACTATTACAAAGAGAGTTAGGGACTTTATTTTTATACACTAAAAAGAACACGTGGCTTAGACATCAAATATCTGCAAGTGTGGATGAGATCAATACATATGTGTATGTGCAAGAGTTTGTGTGTATATGTGTGCGCGCATGCGTGTGTGTGTGTGTGTGTATGTGTGTGTATGTAGTTATTAAATAGACATTGACTTTCTCTGGTGCATGAAGTTCTCGTAGTGTTAAAATACATATAAATTAATAAATATGTATACTGTCAGATTTAATGCAAACTACAACTATTTCTAACAGCCTTTGAGTTGGAAGAAAACTCCTCAGCTTCTCCCACCTTTGTATCTATATTGACACATATAAAATGAATATCAACCTTAAAACCTGCACCTAAAAGAACATGATATGATTGATAAGTCTTTTAAATTGCTTAGGGGTGTGTATTTAAAACACAGAAAGCCCTCTACAAAGCTTTGTTTTCTATCATTGCTGTGTTACAATACCATGCTTATAAGTAATTTTTCTTGATGAGTTTGACTAAGCAACATAATTGGTCACAATCTCTTTGTGTGAGAAAAAAGTGGTAGTATCGAATAATTATAGAATAAACTATAATGGGATGTGTTTGGTTCTATAAGAGGTTGCCCACATAAAATTAATACAAATGTCTTCTGTGAATTTCAAGTCAGAATGGAAATTCCTTGTTTTTATAATGGAGTTGACCATGGGAAAAATGACTTAGAATTTCTCTAGAGAAAGGAAGTAGTTATTGGCTCTAATTCAAGTTACAAATAGACATATTTACCAAAGGAACTATGAAGTATTAACTTCCAGCCATCCCACACTCCCGTGGAAGTCAGAGTCAAAGAGAGCATTTCCATTAACTGAGACGATTTGAAGTGCCTTGGAATTATTCCTCTCAGGGAAAAACAGAGTTCAAAACTGAGAAGTTACCAGCATAAAATGAGAAGTAAAATTGTCATCTAGCTCACAATGTAAGCATAAAATTTACTAAAATTCATGAGGTCATCAGAATAGAGTTAGAATTATGAAAACAGGACAATAAACAAGATACTTTTCTTAATTTAGTATGTCTTCTTGAGTTACTTCTCTTTGTCTTCCTTATATTCCTACTGAAAAAAATTGTTTCTTACCTTACTTAGTTAATGACACCTAGCAAGGCAGTATGGGATAACCACAATATGGTTGGAGGATCAGGAGAAAATAGTATATAGTGTATGTGTAGTTTGAGGGTAGCTTATAAAAAGGAACCAACCAATCAGAGCAGGAATGGTCTCTAATTCTGATTAATAACTGGCAAATATGGTCTCTAATTCTGATTAATAACTGGCAAAGATACCACTGCTTATCTGATCTTTAATTTATAAAAACTTTGAGGGATCAGATGACTTTGCTATGTATGTACATGAAGGTTTCGATCCTGGAAAAAAACAAATTACTAAAAGTGTTGTAAAAGAAAATTATAGCATGTTCAATCATGAAAAACACAGATATACTGCCTATATATGTATGTATTTAGTTGTATATGTATGTATGTATGTGTGTGTATACATGTACATGCACATACTGTGTGCATGAGTGTGTACATATACCTATATATCTGTATGCACACAATGTTACCTTGAGACAGGGTCTTTAACTAAGTCAGGGTTTCTATTCCTCCACAAAACATCATGATGAAGGAGCTAGTTGGGCAGGAAAGAGTTTATTCAATTTATCCTTTCACACTATTGTTCATCACCAAAGGAAGTCAAAACTGGAACTCACACAGGGCAGGAACTTGGAGGCAGGAGCTGATGCAGAGGCCATGGAGGAATGGTGCTTCCCCTGACTTGCTCAGCTTGCTTTCTCTTAGACTACCAGCCCGGGGAATGGCACCACCCACAATGGGCCCTCCCACCCTAAATCACTAATTGAGAAAATGCCTTACAGCTGGATCTCATAGAGGCATTTCTTCAAGGGAGGCTCCTTTCCTTATGATAACTCTAGCTTGTGTTGAGTTGATACACAAAACCAGCCAGTAGAGTCTTGAATTTACTATGTAGCTAATATTGGCCCTAATCTCTGAATAATCCTATCTCATCCTGGAGACTGTTTTAGTTTTGGGAGTGCGGGGCCATGTTCCTGCATATAATTTTAAAAAGCTGTAGCAATGAATATGCACAAAGGCTCCATGTTTTTCTGTTACTTCATTTTATACTCCTCCTGGCTAATCTCATTTTTACATTACTGATTTGTGAGTGTTGCTATGAATTGGTGGTCTACACCATGAATCTAACTAGCATGTTGGTTTTATCGTTAATCTTGTTGGTCATTCCATCATTTACTATTCATTACAGCAGGAGACAAATTGCACAGATGTTTAATATTGTTAGTTCAGGTTGGCTGCCTTCTTTAGAGACACTAATTCTACAGAGCAGTTGGGCAAAATCAATGTCTTATGCACCATTTATATTAAATTATGCTTGTTATGCAATCGAATCAACACTACATAGAGTTTTCTCCAGTTAATTGATCAACTCCTATAAAACAAATTAATATGATACATCAAACTTACAGCGTTGTTGTCTAAGAAAGTACATAAGTACCATCACCAAATGAGACTCAGCATTCTACACAGACTACTGAATGTTCAACCCTATGGAAATGCTGGCTAAAGATAGCAGCAGAGATAATGTGAAGATTCAAGGAGATGTTTCTAGACCAACTGAAGTTTATGTTGTGTGGAGTACCAGAATCTTTTGTCATTTGGTTGGTTTTCTTCCTATCCCTACACTTGCAGGTGAAGAGACATAGAATTTGAAAAATCCTGACAAAGGGTTTCAATTTGTATAATTGCGTAAATGGTTCTGGAGATAGCCTTCACCATAACAAAGAACATTGGTAAACATTCTGTGAACCAGTATGTTTTCTTAAATAAAGTACATTTTCCTATTGCTAAGCTACCCTTCTGTGAAAACAAAAGCCTGATCTGTGCCCCATGATGGGAGGCGTCCATGTGGACATTTTTCTCATTTCAATAGCATTCTTAAATATGGGTCACTCTAAAAATATATGCTACTATGTAACACAATATATTAGCATGCAGAATTTTATTCAATATTTAGTCCATAAATACTTTTTCATAACCAAATACTTTTATATTGGGAGGCATAGCCAAGAAAACTCTATACATGTAACCTAAAATGTCTTTTCTTCAGGACAGAATAACATATGCAAATGTAAGAATATATCTAAAGCCCATATGTTTATTAGACGTGACTTAAAAACACATAATTTTTAATTAATTAATTTATTTACTATTATCTCCCTTCTAGTACCCACTCTACAGGCCCCCTACTCCATTCTGCTCACCTTCACCTCTAAGAGGGTACTCCCTCAGGCACCCACCCACTACCACCTCACCCCTCTAGCATCTCCCGTCCCTGAGGCATCAAGCCTTCACAGGACCAAAGGCCTCCCCTCCCACTGAAGCCAGACAACATTTCTCTTTGTCTGTGTTAGGTGTGCTTAGACTAACAAGAACAAAAATTATGAAATTCTTGAACTGTCATCAGCCTCCATTGATAGCTAAGTGATAGGATACTCACTTGGCTACTTTTGCAACATACTTGTACAGAGAAAAAGAGGAGAAACTACGCTGAAAAAAATACTGTTTTAATCTACATTTATGGACAAATATGGATACATTTCACAGTTAATTCAGGGCAGTTCAACTTCTTTTCTCCACTTACTGGCACACTCTTGCCTTCCTTTATCCACTGATATCAAAGCGATTAAACAGAACATTTAAAGAACATGATGATTTATTTTGACAACAAGCTCTTTCATCTATTTTTAAAGTTTTTATTGATTTTTTGCAAATTTCTTATCATGCACCCCAGTCCTAGTTGTCTCCCAGTCCCTTCAGATCTGCCCTCTGCCCTTGCTACCTCCCCACTAAAAGAAAATAAGATAGGATAAAAAACAATCTTGTAGTGGAAGCTGGAGTATGTCACAGTGCATCCCAAAGTATCTTTACGTGCAGATGTTCATCACGATGTGTCATGGAGATCCTACCACTTTGGATCTACAGGCCTGGACATTCCAGAAGCTCCAGTAATACACAGATGGGGTAAATACAGGGTCAAATCAAGGTCCTGTATTTAGGCCTGGGTGTTAGCTGAGTTGGTCAGTTATCAAACAAGCATCTTTCCCACACTGACACCAACATGGTGAGATCTCCAGCACTATCACAGCCAGTTCACCCACACATTTTCATGTGTTAATTGCAAACATTAGTTCAAAAATCTATAACATTTTTACTTTGATTTGGAAATTACACAAGGTCCTAGAAGATGCAAATTCCAATTACTTAAAATAATAGTCATTAGAACAATATTTTAGTATTTCAACTTCTAAAAATTGAAAACAACATATTTCAATGTAATAAATTCATGTTCTAAATCATGTTATATATCTATAGAAAAACTGAATAAACTTACAACATTACTTTATATCTTCAATGTAGATTCAAAATGTGTTTAAAAGAAGCATTTTGAATTTTATGTTAGTTATAAGATATATTAAACATATAATTAGACTATAAATGCACAATGGTATTTCTAGGGGCACATCATTGATATATATATGAAAAACACCTCTATATGTGTAAAATTAGTATTTAATAACTGAAGAGATAAAATATGTTATCACTAAAAAACCTTAGCTAAGGGTTTCTAGCTGGCGCTTGAACCTCGCTGATCCTGGCCCACAGCTCCCTGCTCCCAAACGCTCTGGGAGAGAAATCTCATTGCCCAGATGTGTAGGCAATCCTGAGATTGCAGAGCAGGAGGGACTGCCACTTCTGCCCACCATTGAACACATCCTTGGCCCAAGAGGAAATGGTATAGGTCTCTGGGCACAGGAAGATAGGGGCAGTCAAGCTGCAGGAGCCCTGAGGTCCAGACTGCGCCCAGACCTGAACGGACCCGGTCAAACAGCTCCCTGCACCCAAATATCATGTAAGGGAAAACTAAACCTTCAGAGGGGCAGACAAGCCTGGGAAACCAGAGGAGACTACTCTCTGCCCACATTTCTGACTCTAGAGGAAAACACCTAGACCATTAGGGCCCCGTGCACACAGACACCAAGAAGTAGGGGCAGGCCCTTCTGGCTGCTGCCCTCACGGAGAGCTGAAATCCAGCCCCGAGAAGCAACCTCAGGCCTGAGACCAGAGGTAAGACCAACTTTTCTGCTCCAAGTGACCTGCCTTGGTCAGAGGCAAGGGCAGGAACCCAAGCAACAGAAAGGAAGACTACATGGCATCATCAGAGCCCAATTCTCCCACCAAAGCAAACACTGAAGATCCAAACACACCCAAACAGCAAGATATAGATTTAAAATCACAGTTGATCATGATGATGGAGGACTTCATTCAAGAAAGACATTAAGAACTCCCTTAGAGAAATGCAGGAAAACACAAATAAACAAGCAGAAGCCTATAGAGAGGAAATGCAAAAATCCCTGAAAGAATTATAGGAAAACACAATCAAACAGGTGAAAGAATTAAAAATGGAAATAGAAGCAATAAAGAAAGCACAAAGGGAGACAGCTCTGGATATAGAAAACCAAAGGAAGAGACAAGGAGCCATAGATACAAGCATCACCAAGAGATAGAAGAGAGAATCTCAGGAGCAGAAGATTCCATAGAAATCATCGACAATGACTGTCAAAGATAATGTAAAATGGAAAAAGCTACTGGCCCAAAACATACAGGAAATCCAGAACTCAATGAGAAGATCAAACCTAAGGATAATAGGTATAGAAGAGAGTGAACGGGGTTGGGGATTTAGCTCAGTGGTAGAGCACTTGCCTAGCAAGCGCAAGCCCTGGGTTCAGTCCCCAGCTCCGGAAAAAAAAAAAAAAAAAAAAGACATTAGAGATTGAAGACTCCCAACTCAAAAGACCAGTAAATATCTTCAACAAAATCATAGAAGAAAACTTCCCTAATCTAAAGAAAGAGATGCCCATAAACATACAAAAAGCCTAAAGAAATCGAAATAGATTGGACCAGAAAAGAAACTCCTCCAGTCACATAATTGTCAAAACACCAAATGCACAAAACGAAGAAAGAATATTAAAATCAGTAAGGAAAAAAGTCAAGTAACATATAAAGGCAGACATATCAGAATTATACCAGACTTCTCACCAGGACTAAGCCACTACCCAAAGACTATACATGGACTGACCCTGGGCTCCAACCTCATAGGTAGCAAATGAATAGCCTAGTAAGAGCACCAGTGGAAGGGAAGCCTTGGTCCTGCTAAGACTGAACCCCTAGTGAACGTGATTGTTGGGGGAGGGTGTAATGGGGGGGAGGATGAGGAACAACCATATAGAAGGGAGGATTAGGAGGATGTTGGCCTGAAACCCGGAAAGGGAATAACATTTGAAATGTAAATAAGAAATACTCAAGTTAATAAAGATGAAAAAAAAAAAGGGAAAAACTTTAGCTTAACTCCTTATATAAAACTTATGATAAATTAATGTCTCTAACTTTTGCTTTAACATATTGATATCCTTGTTGCATAATAACACAATGGTAACTTTCACAATGTTTTCATTACCCACAGAAATCAATTGCAAGAGTCGTGTAATCATGACACTGCAGTTTCTTGGTAACCATGATCAACCCTATTGGATCCATAGACATTGTAAAATGCAAGAATAAATTATATCTATCAAATCCAAGTATATATTATCTTTATAATGGTCTGACCATTAGAAGTAATTTAATTAAATGTGCTAAAAAGCTTTTCCCTCTAATTATTAGTTTAAATCTGAAGTGAGAATTTCATTATAGAGACCTGAGATCATCAGAATCTTAATGATGCTAAGTGTAATTATTGCAATCAGGTTGGCTTTCCTTTTTCACATTTCTTGGATACTTTTGATTTTCACTTTATGTTTACTCAAAACCTTTATTTTTCTGCCTCAGATCTACTCTTAATGTTTCATTATGTTTTAGTTAATTTACAAATTAAAAATTGTCACATGACAGTCATAAAAGTAATTTATTTGGGATGGTTCTCCTTCCACTCCTTCTGCATTTATTTTTTCAAAATCAGTGTGTATGTAGGGGATGTCATTTGTGTGTCTGTGTGCATGTGTGTGTGTGTGCGTGCGTGTGCGTGTGCGTGTGTGCGTGTGTGTGTGTGTGATTCTGCACACTGTAGATCTGTAGATGAACATATATCATGGAGAAGTTGTGGAGATCCGTTGTGGAGGACCCGGGGAATCTGACGTCATCTTGTACCTTATTGAAGACAAGGTTTCGTGTTGGTTTATCACCCTGCCCTCAATGCAGGGAGTGACCTGGAGCTTCTCTGAGTTCTCGGCCTGCTCCTCATTTCATGCAGTAGGAAGAGTGAGACTGGAGATGCATGCACGGCATTGAGCCTCACAGGATGGGGACTCAAGGTAACAAAGTTCTGTAGTTCCTTGTAAACTCCAGAACCATCTTCTTAAGGTTATTCCTACTGCATTCATAAAATGATTTAATGTTGCCTGTATCCTGGAACGGATTTTAAATGTTTACTTAGACTATCAGTTTAAAAGTTTGAAAACACCGGCTTGAAAAAAATAATGAACTTTTGTATTATTCTGTCATTTCAATGGCATTTGAAATACTTGGAGTTCTCATTGAAGATTACATACGTTTCATTGGTAGAAATTGGCCAGAACTCTATTACATAAGAACTCTAATCTGAGAAGGAAGCTACAAAATACACACTTATTTTGTCAGATAAATTCAGAGTAATTTCTCAGTGTGATGAGAAGATGGACTTGGGGGATATGGCTCAATGAATAAAACATGGGAAGGGAGATAAAGGCCTTGTTGCTGAAATGGCTCCTTTGTAGGACAGGATATGTAATAACTGCACCACCAATACTACAGTGTTTATTCTCAAAGTTACTTCATTACTCTACACATAGAATACATTGCGCTCATTTTAGGCATAGTCTGTCATGAAGCTAGAGTTACATCTACATAAGGGTGGTGGGTTCTTCCCATGTGGCAATGCCTTGACTTGAGGTGAATTTTTTTTTAGGTACTTAAGTCTGAAAGAAAAGTTAACACTTCATTTTATCTCTTACCCACATTATGCAATGTTTGGCAAAATACATGAATGAAGTTGCATTAATGGCCTTGTACTATTGCTGAGTAAATTATCTTACATAGTAAATTCATGAACTTGTCACATACTAGGATTAAAAGAGGTTCTTCTCCACACACACCTGATCTCACTTACTTGTAGTCTAGATTGAACATATACAATCTTTTTCTCTACAAATCAGAAAGACTTCATTAAAATAAAAAAAATGTTTCACAGCAAAAGTACTCATCGTCTTAGACACTGTAGGAAACTTCATCGGTAAATTAAATTTAATGTAAAACTAACAGCAGTATTATTTCAGTTTGTCTATATAGTCTAAGAAGCCAACTGACAATCTTTTAAATTCAAAAGTCACTTGAATATCTTGCCTGTTATATTTTTAATCCAACGTTTGTACTCCTAGTTTCATCTTTTAGCACCTTCTTACCAAATATGAGTTTATTCTTATCAAAACATCCATTTGGCAAAATAGTTACCCAAATAACTGACACAATGTAAAACATTTCTTATATTATTTCAAAGAAATTCATCTTTCAGGAAATCAGTGTAAAACATTTCTTATATTATTTCAAAGAAATTCATCTTTCAGGAAATAACTAGAAAGAATTTTATTTTAAGCCATGTTTAAAATGTTACAAATGGATTTATTTACCTATAGGTCTTACTATTTTAAGCTTTGTGTATTCCTAATTTTAGTTTGTAAGTTTATATCTCTTGTTTAAATTTCATGTGCATTGAAAACCTCCCAACCATATTTTAAATTTTGGAAAACATCTTAAAATAATTTTTAAAAACTCTAGAAAAATAAATTTAAATACATTTATATTATAAACAGAAAAATAAATTAAAAGCATTAGGAATGTATTTATTTTAATCTGGAGGTAATGAGTAAATAGATAAGTGGGCAAAAGTGAATGAATTTCTACTAAATATTATATAACAAATATGAAAATTATAAATAATCACGGAGGTACTTACTAGTATAAAATTATATCATTTATTTAGAATAATTTATCATGTTTAAGATGAATATGCCTAGGTTTGAGATAAAGCTGGAATGGTATATTCTGTGAAGCAGCACAAGGAAGCATGCTGAAATGGTCATTTTCATATAATTCTATTCATTGGTTTGTTTAACACAAGTTTTTTCAAGGTTGCCTTCAAAACTTTCTTAAAACTGGCTTAATTATTTTCATATTTCTTCAAGATAGCAACATGTAGCTTCAATGTAGATTTCTTTGCAGATGTTTCTTGAACTGTTCTTATTACCTTGCTCTAATATAAGGTGTAATTTTAAATATTAAATTACTGTCGTAGAATGCCCCAGTCCTTAGAAATAACTTGCTCAGATATCATAGGGATTTTTTCTGCCCTAACTATTAAATTCCTTAAAGAATTTACTATCTTATATTACCTTCTGCTGTTGTACCTATCATTTTCAGCTGCAGCGACTGATATAAGTCTTTTCAGTCTGATATAAGTTCTTTCCTCTGAGGTTTGTATATTATAATAGAATTTATTATTCTAGATTATCTGAGCAGAAATACAGGCAGAAGTGAAACAACAATCTGAAACCATGATACCAGATGTCCACAGGAAAAAAATACTACTTACATAGGTGGGGAAAACCAGAAACGGAAAAATATCTATTGCTTAACTCAACTTCTTTTTCTTTTTAATTTTAGAGATTATAACATAATTGCATATTTCTGCTTTACATCTCCTCCCTCCCATCCCTTCCATGTTCCCCTCTGCCTTGCTCTGCTTCAAATTCATGGCCTCTTTTTTAAGTCAATTTTTTTCTTTAGGTTTACATCACATAAAAATATATAGAACATTCTCTGAGCTCAAAACAAATTAGTTGGAACTTGAAATCTAAAAGCAACATCAAGTGTGTACATCTACGTGGTTGGCATTATTGAACAACGTCACGTGAGATTGTATCTGCAGTGAGCAGATAAGATGGCCCCTCTTCACATGGAAGGCCAGCATGACATGCTTTGTTTTGGTGTCACATGTAAAACAGGAAATTCATTTTCTGTGTAAGTTTATATTGCTATGACTCCCCCCCAGATGTATTGAATTAAGTGTCGCTACAGTTCAGGGAAGTTCTACTCTTGTCTTATCTAGATCTGGACACAAGAAAATAACCAAAGTTAGGATGATTGTATCTTTCCTTATACAAATCAGAATTTCCACAATAATGAGAAATGTTTCACATAAGACATATGTCTTTCTAAAGTTTTCCTATACTTTTTATAATCGAGTCCCTTTCAACATAACATACTCTATTTTAGTTGCCTATAGTAAGAATATATATTACTGTCAATAACTTTTATGTCTTCTTAGAAAATATACCAATTTTTCATATTTATACTCACAAAGCTGCTCACTGAACTGTTTCAGTTAGGATTGCTATTGCTGCATGGAATATCAAGTCCAAAAACAAACCGAGGAGCAACTTAAGAAGCAAATGTTTTTACTTTTCTGTTCTAATTTTTCACACCAATATTAACAGTATGGATAATGAGGAGGAAAGGGTTTACCTCATCTTAAACTTGTACATCAATGACCATCACTGAAGGGTGTGATGGGAAGAACTTGATGAATAAACGAGTATGGACACAAGAACCCAAAGTGTAGTACTCATCACTGCCTTGCTCCTCCCAGTTGCTCAGACTACTTTCTTTTTTTTTAATTTTTTTTGTGAGATAATTTATTTATTTAAAATTCATCATCCTACTTTTAAAGTGTCTGCACCAGTTTGCAATCCCATCAGCAATGGACTGGAGCACAACAGGCATAGCAGCCGTGGCAACTTGACATACCAATACATCACTATGCAACTATAACCTTTCTTTTCCCATTTGCCCCCAAGATGGTATGTTATTATTAATATCACATTATAAAATTGTTCCGTCACTTAAAAGTCCCAGCCTTTAAAAATTAAAACACTTGAAAAGTACAGTCTCTTTAAAACATCTAAACTCTTTTTCAAAGTTCAAACTTCTCTCTAAAAATCTCTACAAAATATTCAGTCTTTCTAGAATTCTACAATCTACATAGATATGCTCAAGCTCCAACTGGTGTGAAACACGATCTCTTCTGCTGCCTTCTGATCAGGATATAGACCTCTCAGCCCCTCCATCCCCATGTCTGCTGCACCCTGTCATGATTCTTGCCATGATCATAATAGACTAAACTTCTGAAATTGGAAGCCAGCCCCAAGTCAACATCAGCCTTTATAAGAGTCGCCATGGTCATGGAGTCTCTTCCCTGCAATAAAACTCTCACTACGACACTGAGTGTTTTGACCTTCTGAGGTCTGAGTCACAAGTTTCTATTTCAGATTCTAAGAATTTCCCAGAATCACTATTCTTGTTACGACTCTTGTGAAAACGGATTTAGAAATATCTCAGACCTGGTTTTCTTTCCATGCACATCTTTTCTATTTCCTTCATTTCCATTCTTCCACCCTTTTCGTCATTCTCTTCACTTATCTGTACATTGTGGACCAATTAGACCTCCTATTTCCTCCCTCGGTCTCTTCTACCTCTTTCTTTAGTGCTCCTCATGTGATTTCACTCTGTGTGTGTGTGTGTGTGTGTGTGTGTGTGTGTGTGTGTGTGTGTGTGTATCTGTGAGGGTGATGTGTATATATGTATGTGTACCTACATGAGAGCTCAGGAAGAGAATGTTAAGTACCCAACTTTGTCAGTCTCTCACCCTTTTGAGTAAACTTGAACCTTGCCCGATGTTTAGTTAGGCTTACTGACTATCACATTTAAGCAAGCATTCTGTGCTGGAGTTATAAGCTCAATGCTCTACAACTTATATGCCTGCTGGAAATCCAAACCCAAACCCTCATACTTGGACACAATCTTCTTTTAAACTCTGAGCCATCTCTCCAGGCCGCGTACATATTTATTTCATTCTAAGTGCATGTTACTCCTTGACATTTAGAGATTTATGAGCACCAACCTTAAAGTAAGCAATTAATTTTCAATGAGATAAAGAGGACCTCTGTTTTGTCTTTTAGTCTTTTCTTCAGAGCCCCAAAGTCTTGCTGCCACAGTATTGGTTAAACAGCACAATGCCCAGCCCTGATTAGGGGTTTTCAGCCTTACTTTCTATACTTTTTGCATTCTCTTCTACTTTTATACATGAATTTAACTCAGATATGATTTTTATGAAGTACACTTTAAAATACTTGCAAATCTAAAAATACTTCTCCCTTCCTTTTGTAGAATGTTACTGAAAAATAAACATATTTTCTTTGCTTTGCTTTTAGCCACTGAAAACCTATTTTCTCTACTTTCCGAGTACTTAAATTATTAAGATACATACCCTGGGGTACAATTTTTCATAGTTCTTCTTTGTGTTTTGTAGACATTTTAATCTAAATTCATATAATTTCATACTTTATAAGATTCTCTCTTTTATTACTATAAAGTATATCTTTATCCATTTTTCCAGTTTTTCATTTTTTATTGTTGAAAATCAATAAAATAAATGTGATCTGCAGACATTTTCCTTCCCTATCTTCATAGACACAAAATTTATTTATTCACTCGACTTGTTGAATGTTCACTTGTTTTTCTTGTAGACCTTTATAGACTTTACTTTAGTAGTGACACAGCTAATATTAAGCTCTTGTTCATCTTCTGTCTGCATTATCTTCTCAAATTTATGCTGTGTTATCATCCACTGTAGTGAGACTTCTGGACTCATGTAAACTTGAAGTTTCCCTTGTTCATCATGTCAAAGGGCTATGAAGTTATATAAACTTTCTTAAGTATTAACTTCCCAGTAAATACTGATTTTTATGGACCATAAAAATCTGTGGAATCCTTTAAGAATGATTAAAAATGAATATTTTATGGGCATTTTTAGTTGGCTTGTGCAGACCTACCTCTTCAGCCATTTCTCACACATGTCTGTTTGCCTCCTTATAGGCTACTCTCGGAATACAGAATCAATTACTTGCTCATAAAAGAATGGGGGTTAGAAGTTGAAAGGATGGTGTAGGGAACAGATGGGTTCCTTGCATGTTGAGCAGAAATTAATCTTATCCATTGTAAAAAATCAATACTGACTTTGTAGTCAGTGTGTTGAAAGGTTTGCAGGGCAGTGATCATTTCGTAGTACAGATTTTCTACTTAGGAGAGGATTGCCAGATATGGTGTTCAAAAGGTAAGCTGTGCAGTGGTATGTCACAGTCAGAATCTCTCCTTACATTTATAGCAACATATAGTAGACCAAAAGTTTATGTTTGATTATAAGCACATACATCTCAAAATTTTAAAATAGGAAACAGATGTAGGACAAAAAAATTTAAGGGTACAAAAAACCCCTACTTATCCCCACACTCCCACTATTTTCAAAACCCAGATTCAGAAGTATCTTGCATATTTTTTATGGGTGGAGAAGAATGAGAATTAAAAACTAAGTTAGAAGAGAATAGAATTAAGATGATTAAATAAATATGTGTGATAATTAGATATTACTTCACACACAAATCAGAAGAGAATCTATCTTTCTGCTAGGTTTCACTACCAGAAAGAAAAAAATAGGTTCCTATTCTGCCTGAAAGTGTGTATGTGGGAGGAAGATAGCGCCATTCTGAATGACAATTTTCCATATTTAACACATGATTTTCACCAAGTATAAAGGCATAGACAGGCCCTCCTTTTATTCAGAGGGCCCCCTTTAGTGCAGTTTCTCTGTGCGCTCCTTGGTCTTTCTGCTTATTTTAATTATTAGCTCAAAAGCTGGGCGAGAACTGCAGTAGGCATGAGTCTGGGTCAGGGGGCAACAGGCAAAGGTGCTTTGTAGACCCTAACTAATCCCCTACCCCTGTTGACTCTTTGTTCTTTTATCACTCAGTGCTATAAGACCGGAATCTGCAATGTCTCCCTCAGAAATCTTAGCAGCCTTCTTTGCTTCCTTATCCCTAGTAACACATTTGATCACATTCTCTTTATGTTGTAGTAATGTAGGCATCTTTTGTCATTTAATGGTCTATACCACCTACCAACCCTGGGTTGTCACATCTCTGCATTATTCCATTGGGTGTTAATTTCAATAAGAGTTGACAAAAGATGGGAAGCAACCACTATTACATTGCCTTTTGGGATGAAAAGCCAAACCCCTACTCCTTTCTGGTGTTGTTTTATTATTGTATTTTATTTTCTTTCTTTTTTTTTTTTTGTTAGAACAACTCAGCAAAATAAAATTCCGGTTTATTGTTGGACATTGTTTTCACCATACATCAAACAGGCCAAAAAAAAAACCCCTAGACAAAAAAAAAAAAAAAATCTTTTTATCTTTGGCCTTTTTAACCATCTCTACAAACCAACTACTTATTCCATTACACAAAAAAAGTTACTGGAATGCTTAAATTGTTTTTTTGTTGTTGTTTTTTTTTTTTTTCAAGGTTTTTTTCTCCTTTGAGAGTATAATGAACAAAAGATAGGGAGCGCTCTGAAGGCACCCGTTATCCTGACTAACAATATTACAAAAATTGTAAATAAAAAATACAAACAAATTTTCCTTTTAAAGTATTTTTTTTCTGGTTCTTTTCTCCTCCCATGTTGCCAATTCATGTTGTGGTTTTGGTAGGTGGTGAAGCGCATGTCAAGTGGTGAGGCGGGGCCTGCTTCTCTCAGGTGTTGTTTAAATTCTGACGGGAAGTGGAGGGTGAATAGGTCCCCGTGGGTTAGCTTTTCCTTTGCTGCTGTCTAGTTGGTCTCAACATCATCATCCTCATCATCCTCAGCTACCGGCTTTGGGAGCCTCAGCTTCCCCTCATCTTCATCCATCTTCTTTCCCCATCACCTTCTTCCTCCTCCTCTTCCTCCCCACCTTCTTCCTCTTCTTCATCTTTTGTCAGCCTCCTGCTCCCCATTTTCCTCATTTTGGGCAGGTCGTCTCTTCCATTCTTCTCCTTGTCCTTGGTGGTCTGGTGTCCACTGCGCGTCTGAATAAACGCCGGTGGTCTTCTGGTAAGATATTGGGAGTTTGAGGACTTGGCGCTTGGCTGCCGGAGTCAGCGTTGGAGGGGGGCGGTGGGCGCTGCGATTCTCTGACCAGGAACAATGCAAAGATGGCTTTTTAGACGGCCAGTGGGGCGTATTTTATTTCTTATGATGGGAGTGCCTGCTGCAAATAATTTTTCTGGGGAGAATTACGAACACGATTCTCTGCCATATTTCATCTTTCATTTTTCTGGTCTTCCTTTTGTCCTCAGGCCCAATAAAACTGACAATATATTGTCCCTTGTGTTGTTTCTCCTTCTTCTGCAGATTTTGGTGACTATCAGCAGTTGGGATAAATTGTGACCTTTAACATACCTTAAGAAAGTTGCCTTATATTAGCCATCGGAGACCTTTTCTCATGCACCATCCCAAAGGGAAAAAAAATGAGATGAGTAGAATTTGATGGATATTTGGGTTAACATTTGCTCCTCTGCACATGTGATAGCTATTTTTCCAAAACAAATTGTTCAGATAGATGACTCACAGTACTTAGAATTACCAAGGCTCCCCCTTAAAACTAACTCAAAAAACTACTTACATATTTTTGATAAATACCTTTTAAGAAAGTATGAACATTCTTGGAGATAATATTTACTAAGCATCTGAGAAGGCCTGGGTAAGAAGACTACCCATTTTCTGCATTATTATCTTTTGATAACCAGGATGATGTGGGCTAGCTTCATCAAACCCCTTTACTCAATCCCCAGGCAACTGAGAAACATTGAAACAGCCAAAGCAACAGCAGCTTCTAGGCACAGCAGTCCAGATGCTCATGTGAAGGAACCGAAACAGTAGCAGCATGGTCTTTCTTTCACAAGTGCAGGCCAGATGAGCTCACAGAGGGCTGAGGAGGGAAAGAGTAGACATATCTTCTATCTCTAACCAAGAAGCTTCATCTAAAGAAGATCCTTTGCAAAGAAAACAAATGAGATTTCTCCAATAAACTCACTGAGTGTATAAACCACACAGATGGATATGCCCCTTACCCAGAAGTAGTTTGGACAACACAAAATACACTCAATGGTAATCTTGGTTTTTTTGGTAGACATTTGCCATGTATTGCTTTGTTTGAGCATTTTTTTTGTCCTAGTGGTCTTTTACTTGTATTTATGCTTTTCAGTTTTCTGCTTTTATCTATTTAGGTATTCTTTTCTGTGTGTCTTTTTCATCTCTGTGTATGTTTCTTGTGATTATTTTCTTTTTATTATGGTTTGTTTGGGGTTTTTTGATTGTTGGTTTGTTTGTTAGCTTTCTTGTTTTCTGAAGAGAGAGAAAAGGAAACAGCTTGGAGACCTGTTTGTGGGAAGGATGTTGGAGGGATTGGGGGAGGCAAAACTGTTGTCAGGATGCATTCTATTCTTTTTATTTAATAAATAAAACCTAAAGAAAAATAAAAGGCATGTTTTTATAATTCAATTCTTTAAGCAGTAATTCTCCGATTCCCCAAAGGAAGAATGGCTAATTTGGCCTCTGTGTTATTTCAGACTTCCCTTGAGTGACAGCTCAAGACTTTGTCATCTCTTTTCTCTCTCTCGCTTCTTTCAGTTCACTCTGCCAGACTGAAGGATAATATATCACTCTAAAAATGTGCTGCTGTAAGTTTTCTTATGCATCAGACTTTTCAAAATTGGCAAAGACTACTGAGATCCCTTGTTGATTCATATTTCTGTTCACACATATACACTTTCGAAAAAAAAAATGTGTACCATTAAGTAGAACAAACATCAGTTTCAACTTTCATGAGATTTTTCTTTTTCTGGCTTATCGAAAGCATGTTTACATGAACAAACTCAGCAGGGTAAAGTTTCTAAATACTCAGTAGAACAGCATACATATGCCATATTCTGATTATTATCATGATCATCATTATTCTCCTTTTTATTTTTATTTTTTGAGACAAAGTTTCTCTGTATAGTCCTGCCTCTCCTAGTAGGCCAGGCTGCCCTTGAATTCAGAGATCCTCCTGCATTTGCCTCCTGACTGCTGGGATTAAAGGCCTGTGCCACCAGTGCCTGCTGATGACTAATTTTTAAGATGTATCTCGTTGTGTTAAGTTCTGTATTAATGCATGCCATGGTTAGCTTTGACACTGACTAAAACCACCCTCTTTACTTTTATTTAGGGAGCTAAATTTACTCTGATGCTATGTATAAGGTAAAAATTCTGTGGTTTCCCTTTCAGCAATACCGTTTGTTCTAAGTACTGAACTTCGTTTTCTAAGCCTCCTAAATGCTTCCCTTCTGTTCCATTTGGGATACTTTTCTGTTCTCTCTCTGTGAGAGCTTCCCCCCTATATTATAAATACTGTCAAGCAGTCAAAAAAACAAGAAGTTGGCTTGTGGGGGCCAGGTTCTACTAGCTCTGCTAAAGTCATTGGCATTTGCGATCTCATCCATCATTCTCTAGGAAACGAAGACTTCTCACTTGAAAGGACATAAGAATTATTCAGATATTGGACAATATCTTGATGATAAAAATGTTTTCTGGATCTATTTGTTTTAGCAAGCAAAGACTCATCAAAGAAATGACATGTTTATCTCCTTTTATACTTTATTTCTTGAGACCTTCTCACTGTCATCGTTTAAGTGGAAATGGTTCAATTTCAGAGGTGAGAATTACTTTTCAGAAAATCCTTTTAAACTGATTTGTAATACTAGTGCCTCTGAAAAAATTAAAACTTACATTTTTTCTTGGTGTACCAATTAATTCTGCCAAATGTTCCATCAATTGATCCATCATATGATAAATCACATCAGAGGAGTTTGTACCAATTGTAACTTGTTGGTGACTTACACATTAGTCATCACAAATCATTGCACAGATGTATGTATCAATGTAAAATACAGTTATTTTTAGCCTCTTGCAATAGCACCTAAAGTCATACCCAGAAAATATTTGTGGTCCCTACTTCTCTTCAGGAGAATTTCAAGAAATATTCATGGCATTTATCAGAATTGCCCTCTGTTAGTATCCCCAATGGTTCATATCCATTGCTCCGTGCAGTGTGCAATGAGATCTTTTTGATATCTCTGTTACAAAGCTGGCCATTGCTGAGGAATTTTATTTGCATTTGATTCCTTAAGCCCGTGCCACTTTGCATGATTAGGGTCCCAGTTTCCTTCGTATCGTCGCCCTGGCACATGGAACAAAGGCTGTATGTGAAGTGCTTGCAGCTAAGATTTTCTCATTCAGAGCTCAAAACACTTCTTGGTATTAAAGAAGGAAGCCAGATTGTAGAACTATCAAACCTTCAATGTCTCAGACTATTATCCGCTTACAAAACAAAGACAAACAAAATCTGGGCCAAGGAGAAAGATCAGTGAAGAAACTGTTTGCTTCACCGTCATAAAAGATTTGTGTGTGTGTGTGTGTGTGTGTGTGTGAGAGAGAGAGAGAGAGAGAGAGAGAGAGAGAGAGAGAGACAGAGAGAGACAGAGAGAGAGAGAGAGATTTGAAGTAGCTGGAACCCCAATCTTGCACAGGCACTGGGTAATGCAGGGTAAACATAGTAGTCACAGGGGCCCTACAGCTGGACAATGTGATCAAATAGTGAGTTAAAAATTCAGTGAGGAGCAATGGCGAAACATATGACATAGAAAAATGATAGAGAAGACATCGAGTTGTCAAACTCTGGCTTACACGTGTGTATGGATGGATGTGCATGTCCAAACAAATGGGTCCACTCATAAATACAGTACAAAAACAAACAGAACATCTATGTTTAATATTTCCATGGTCAGTAATTTGCCATGAATGTACCACCATAGAAAGATAAAGCAAGGACATCTGTGGGGGGTGTTAGGAATAAGCCTTTAAGGTTTTGATTCCTGGAGTTTTAATATTCCCAGTGCGATATTGTACACTTAAAACAAAACAATTGTACTGTCACTTAAAATGTAGCATAGTTCCATGATGATGTCCCTCTTAATGTGAGGTCTGTTTGAAATGAAAGTCACTTTTCCTTGCAAACTGTACTCCTGAATGTATTTACGGCTCACTCGTCCTCTACCTTATAAAGTACCGTGATTATCACTTGAAATGCATGCTCATTTCAGAGTAGCTTCATCCATGGACAGGCAGAATATACTTTTATATTAAAATCACAAAGCCAAAACATGCAGGTCCTAGAGACCTCTCTTGTATCCTTAGTTCTTTGCATTTGACCATGGGCAGTGAGATTTTGTCCTTGGACTCCAATGGTAAAGAGAAAAGCAAAGGGTTGCCAATTTCATTTTGAACAAACATATCCTGCTATTAGGAGTTCTTCGTGGGAAAATATATATGATATGCTATCAAAGACAGAGTTAAACATAAAATTGACACCTGAATAAACAAATGCCTAGAAAGGGGCCAATGAAGAAAATATATCAAATGTAACAGTAGCTCTCTTGAGAGTTAACAAGACATTTATTACTTTTTTAACCATTTTTTGGGAGATCTTAGTTTTTTCAAATGCTAATTGTAACATTTTTCATTATAAAGAATTAAATTATAAGAGCAAGTTAAAGCCTGTGGTTTAAAAAAAAATGTCTTATTAATGGGTCTGGGGTTTTAAAAGAAACTAAACAATGTCTGAGGAGAAGGTTAGTAACCTGACAACATGAGTTTGTTCAAATTATACCTGGCATCTTCTTTAGCATTACAGATTTTATGCAAGTTCTTCCCATCACTCCACGGATATGGTGGTTTTCTACAGGTCAATTTCAAGTGGCTTTGGCTTTTGTAGTTTTGTCTGGTCATTCCTTCCCTATCCTTCATTCCCAGAAGCATTACAGTATTCCTGTGTTTCTGAAGTACACTTCAATCATTTCCTGTAGCATTTTTCAGCATATTTGACTGTTTTTAGCATTTTCTTTCCTCTGTTTATTTCATTTCCTTGTGTGATTGAAAGTCCAGTCCAGACAATGACTACCAATATACCATCATTATCACTCCCTGTTGTTTAATATTGACTCATCTTTAAGGTAATTTTTGACATTCTTGTTAATGTAGGATTCAGACTTTTCCCCCCAGAAAATATTGAACATTTACATTCATAAGCAAATGTCATGTTTTTCTCATTTACGGGAGCTGTGCCTTGAAATTTCAAGCAAATCTTTTGTCTCCTTTGTCTGTGTTATCAGTACTGTTTGTTTAGTGTTGTTCTGTTGTCCAACCTGCTTCCTTGCTTGTCTTTCATTATTCTGGTTTATAATTTTAAGTATTGGCTGAAAAAAGAAAAAAACCCAAGGATCTGAATGTTTGTGAGCCGGACTCAGTAAATATCAGAAGTGAAGCAAAAAGTTCACCAGCACAGAGACGATCTAACTGTACATTCGCATTGGTTTGCTCAAGCTGCAGAAACCCAGAGAGCTTCTTTTCTTGTTCTGAGCTTTTGATCATTCAGGAGGCAAAATTAAGACTCTTGTGACATCACATATCCTATTAAATCTTAGGAAATGAAACTGTAAAAATAAAAGTAGTATGAATTCCTCAGAAACCATTGCACTAAGCCAAACGCATTGCATTCAGATTAGGCAAATTATACCAGATATTCAAGCACAGGATGTTTGTTTGTTTGTTTTGTTTTTACAACCAGCTATTGCTTAGTCTTCTCATTGGTAGTGTTCAAGTCTTTGAGAAGTTTGTATTTCTTGACGGACTTGATTAATATTTTAATTCTAGACCTTTAAACTTATAATAATAGAGACAATGTTTCCTAATCAAATCAGAATTTTTACTACTAAGAAAACTTTTCAAAAATAGTTATATTGCTCTTTAGAAGAAACAATTAGTTTTTAAACTTGTTTTTTTATGATGTGACATGCAATTTATTTGTTTATGTTTTTTTCTATATGATCTTTTATTTTTAAAATTAACCTATTGGTTATTTTGTTTATTTACATTCCAAATGTTATCCCCCTTTCAGGGGATAACACCCTCAGAAAACACCCCATCCCATCCCCTCTGCCTGCCTCCCCGAGGTTGCTCTCCAACCCACCCACCTACTCCCTGGCATTCCCCTATGCTGGGGCATCAAGCCTTCACAGGACCAAGGGCCTCCCGTTCCATTGATGTCCAACAAGGCCATCCTCTGTTACATATGCAGCTGGAGCCATGGTTCCCTCCATGTGTACTCTTTGGTTGGTGGTTTAGTCCCTGGGAGCTCTGGGGGGCTCTGGCTGGTTGATATTGTTGTTCTTCCTATGGGGTTGCAAACCCTTTCAGCTCCTTCAGTCCTTTCTCTAACTCCTCCATTGAGGTCCCTGTGCTCAGCCCAAAATTGTTTTAACAGAATCTTGTTTTCGCCATTTTAAGTTAAAAATGTGCAGCCTGAGACAAAAGGTAATTTTATAGGTAACTTGTTTATGCATAAAATACACCACATAAAGTGACTTCCATGGCAGTCCATGACATAATAATGTCTAGAGTTCTTCAGCGTGGAATCTTTATCTGTTTCCTAGGTCGGTGTTTAACTCTTCCACCACCAATAGGATTTTGACTCAATTTTGCCTCTCTAAACTTACTTCCTGTAACATTACTTATGGTTTTCTCATCATAAGATTTAAAGAACCATTTAACATCATTCTGTCACTTGTTCAGATCACTATCATATGGAAAACATTATTTGTGGAATAGTGTTACCTAATATGGAATTTCATATAAACAGAGTATGAGGTCTTAGTGGTTATTATGCTTCATAGCATGAGACTTTGGAGTTCCAATCAACGGTCCACACTTATATGTAAATTTGCCCTTTGTGGTTGTTGTTGTGAAGCTGTATTCCATATTAGCTTTTATTCTCTTATGCAAAATTAAATTGTATCTATTTTGATTCTTTATGGGCCTCTAAGAATAGAAGAGCAGTGTACATCTGAACACAAATCTTTTGGTTGACAGATATTTCGTTTCTTTCGGACAAACTGAAATGAGAGAGACTTCCAAGGGTAGGGCACTTATAAATTACAATGCACAGGGCATACCGAAGTATTTTAAAAGCAAGTTATATGCATGGAAAGGTGGGTGGCAGAGGGTACGTGGATGGAGAACACCCTCATAGGCAAAGGCAAGGCAGGAGAGGGCAGATGTGGAACTGGGGGGTTATATAGGGGAAACAGGCTATCATATGAGGTGTAAACAAATGGAATGAGTAAAAAAGGGGGAAAAAAGCAGATTATCACTTTTCATTTTATAAACTAATGGAACATGGGCGTGTATATAGGAATGTATATCCTGCATGTATAGTCCACATGTCTGTATAGCAATAACTAGTGGCTTTTTATTTTAAACCAGACAACTAACCCCCCTGAATATTTTAAATTTTTCAGTGCCTATAGCAATATCTTACTGTGATTTCTATTTCCCCAAACCCTGATTTTTGCTTCACATGTTGAAATCTGATTAGGTGTTGATTTATGATCCCTAAGTTTATTTTCAAAACATCTCTTCAAGTACTTTGTCTATGTTAAAATCATGTTGGCTCAAAATATTCATATATAAAACCTCATATATTCAACAAATAAATACAGATACCCAGCATTTATCGATGGGCAATGCATGCCACTCCAAATTATTTTCCTCTTAAGTAGCTCAAATTTTAACTTCTTAAAGCTTTAAATAAAGTTTAAAATTGTATTTTTAATTTAAATTATCGGTCTCCTTTTATATTCTGTACTTCTTTTTTGGAATGTAATAAAATGCTTTTTTTTCCCTTATTTTTCCTGTAGTAAAAATTTAAATATATCACCTATGATATTTATTTATGTGTACAATATAAAATTATAATAATATTGTGAAGTGCTGAAAATGTTTCAATATAAATATAAAATAGGACATGAGTTTAAATATGACTTTCAGAATATTGTAAGTGACTGACAGCATGTAGTGCTGGTGCAGAGCCTAGAACCCCTCTAAATCTACAAACACTAAGATCCACTCATTGTCTTCCTTCTGTAAACTGGTCAGCGATGCTATTTCTTTTTTCCCTTCTTAATGTATAGAATTAATATAGTTTCAATTAATGCAAGCATTAGGAGATGTAAAGTCTCAAAACTTTAATCTAAAAATTTGAAATAAAATACAGTGTGCAAGAATCTAATTCTTAGAGATTTGGACTAAACCTAATTTCACTTGCAAGTTTTTAACTCACTGCTATTTTAATTTAGCCGAGAAAAAAAAAATACCTTGTAAGCTGCCAAGATTTACATATTTAATTCTCTTCCCTTATATTACAGTGATAAAATCAGTTTGAGAATGCAGAAGGAAAAGGCCCAAGGAAAACATTAAAATTCAAAAGAAAATTAAACCATGTATTTTGTAGCTACAATTGATTATAAACTCTGGAGAACTATGCTCCTGTGTTTGGGATTCTCCAGACAGAAAATAACACAATGAAGCAATGGACCTGAATGAAATCAGGGAGCACAACCAGGATGGCTATCCAGGTCTTCAACTGCAATGCACACACCTCCTTTTTAACACTGAAAAACTACTCATGTATTATCATATTTCATAACGTTGATTTTGTCTATTTTCCATGTATAGTCTCAGTTACATTAATAATTGTCTTTTTTTTTCTTCCCGGTGTACATGGAATTATACCATGTGTTTCCACCTTCTTACATTTTCACTAGCAGTATCCAAAAAGGAAAGCCTAGGATCCTACTGCATGAAGACATCTGAATAGATAATAAAAGAGAAAATCTAGTATAAAGCTATTGAGTAGTGTAATAAACATGTTTTTCCTAAAGCAGTTATATTTAATTAGAAGGGATGTTTATTGAAATACTTCAACTATTCTCCATCCATTCCAAAAATGTTCATTTTGCTTTCAGTATCTTACCAATGTCATTGACTAGTTATACCCTACATATCAATAGTTCAGATCCTGTGGGTCCCAGAACTGTACATACTTTGTAAAACATACCATAGAATTCCTTGACAGGTTTTAATTAACTATCAACATTTCAGTATCCATTTATAAACCCAAAAAAGATCAATGAACTTAAAACTGAGATCACAAAAAAGCAATTCAACTTTCCTTAAAAAAATTGGTGCTAGCGAACTAAACATATCACTTACTAATCCTTTAAGTTCAAAAAAGAAAATAATACCAAGTATTTGTTTAGTTTCTTATGAATCATTAAAATGTCTTCCTGGTATTTCCACCCTGTATATGGTTAATATTTGTCCATGCAATTCTTCCTTCTTCTCTCGTTTTGCTCTCTCAAGTTAATTTCTTTCCCTCTACCAATGTGTTCTTTTCCCTTTACTTAGAGAAACCTGACCATTGCACATTTACTTAGTTTAAGGCAGAAATATAACCTTACATCATATTAAAATTGACATTTTCATAATGCATCCAATTTTATCAGTAATTTAAAACACAAAAGATCTGTATGGTTATCATATCTGTTAAAAAACTCATATGTTGATGGTTGAAATGTTTACATGTAGTGACTGAGTTTGTTTTGTAGCACTGACTTTTGATTTAATTTTTAAGGTTTGTGAACAACTCCATGGTAATAGGCAAATGAGAGTTTTTATATCAGATACTGAAATTCAAGAGAAACAAGACTTCTGCAAATTGTCATAGTAAATTGAAATATTAGATTTTAAGGCAGTTTTGATTTTTTCAGTAAGGGAAGACATACCTAACCATTGAGAGACCTGAGGCCTCAGGGAATGGGGAGGCCTGGAAGAGTATGAGGGGATCTGGGGGTGTGTGGACGTCCTTTTGGAGACAGGGGAGAAGGAATGGGATGTGGAACTATTGGAGGGCAGAATGGGAGGGGGATAATGACTGGACCGTAAAAAAGATTAAAGATAATAACAACAGCAGCAGCAACAAGAACAATAATAATAAATTAAATATGATACATTGTAGAGTTTATGTATAAAGTTGGTCTTGGATCTTCTTCTAGAAATGAGTCACTGGGCTTCTGTGTGTTCAGGATTAGTGTCTGGCTACCTTTACACTCCACAATGTCCTTTCCCTCAGCTTGCCCCCTCTAAGCTTGGAGGACAGCCTTTCATTCAATCCTTTACAGTGTACTTCAGTTCCTCATTCCCTTCTGAAATCTACTTTGTCTCTCTAGTTTCCTAATTAACTTGTCCAGGTCCTGTCTGTTCTCAACAGAGCAACTCTGACCCTAACTATCCAAAGACGACCAGCTTTCCCCCCTCCATGTAAATATAAGACCAAAACTAAAATTATCAACATATAATTCTTCCCTTTAACAAATTTAATCTTTAACGTATCACTTAATAGGATACAATCATCTTGCTTGGCAGGACTTCCATTAATTCCTTTAAAGTACAGAACATTGAAAATGGTAGTTAGAATGAAATGTATATGTCAGAATAATCTTTTAATCAGGTAAACTGGGCTTGTTTCCAGGGTAAGATGCTTGCCAGCTATTTGATTGTGGACAGTTGGGTAAATGTCTAGTTATCAGTATAGCTTTGATTAAGAGAATGTATTCTACACACTCATTGTAGCATAAGACCAACCTGTGATATTGGCAATAATATCCCTAAAGCAGTAATCTAATACAGTTTAAATAAAATTTGTATGTGATAGTAAGCAGAAATCATACCTATAATTTAGTACTATAATGTTATTTTTATGATTTCCTGTATGTATAGAGGTAAGTGATGGTCAAAAATCAGTCCTGTCCAGTTATAAAAAGGGTATCAAACACATTTATTAATTTGTCTATTCATATTATATCCCAATATCCCTCCTGCCCTCCCAGTACCTCATTCACACAGATTCTCCTTCCATTTACCTTTTACAAAGGGAAATACCTCCACCACCTCTCCTCATGTCACCGCAGGACTAAGTACAGCCTTTCCCACTAAGGCCACACAAGGTGGCCCAGTTAGGAACCTGATCCATACAAAGGCAACATATTCAGGGACAGCCCCCACTCAAAGATCCAGCCCATGCCTGCTCTTTAATGGAGTTCCTCAAGGGTTCAAGTTAGTTGACTTTCTTGATCTTCCTGTGGAGTTCTTACCTGCTTCAGTTCCCTCAATCCTTCCCCCACTCTTCCCTCAAGACTCCTCAAGCTCCATCTAATGTTTGGTTGTGGGTCTTTTCATCTCTTTCCATTGACTACCAGGTGGAGCCTCTCAGAAGACAGTTCTGCTAGGCTCCTGACTGCAAACATAATTAATAGTGTCAGAGGTCAGTTCTTGCCCATAGGATGGGTGTCAACATTGGCCAGTCATTGGTTGGTCATTCTCTCTGTCTCTGTTCTATCTTTGTCCCTGCACATCTCTGTAGGCAGGACACAATTTGGGTCAAAGGTTTTCTGGGTAGGTTGCTGTCCTTATCTTTCCAGTAGGAGTCCTGCCTGGTTATAGAAAAGTGGCCACTTCAGAATCCATATCCCCCACTGCTTGGAATCTCAGTTAGCCTCATAGACACCCTGGAGATTTCCCCATCCCAGGTCACTGTCATGTCCTAGAGACGTCCCACCAACCCAGATTTTCATTCTCCTTTCCCTGCTCTCACTACACTTAATCCTCCCCACTCAGTCCAGGTTCCTCTCTCCCAGATATTGGGAAAATATCAATAATACAATAATCAATAATTTGCTTAACAAAGCAAAGTCAAGGTTTCTGATTGAAAATAGCATCTTTAGGATTAGGTTACTATTGAATATTCAGAAGCCTGGCCATTTTTCAGATCTGCTCCTCAGGTAGCAGGCCCATGACCGTTTACACAGCCATATTAGGCTTACTCGGTATTTTCAGTAAGAAGTTGGTAATAACTTTGCAACAATTGTATTCATTTAACAATTTCTGGTTTTGTTTTTAAAGCAAATTTACAAAAGGGAAATCCCTTACTTTGCACGTGCTAATTAGAAAAACACTAGTTTAAAAATTTAAACTCAATATTTAATACTTATGGCAAAAATAAGAACAAGATAGTAATTCTAATTAGTTATGCTCAATTCTTACTAAGTGAGACAGATTTAACAGTCCCTTTGAACCTCTTTCAGAAAGTTGGTAATGAACATCTCTGCACACTCTTTTGACCTCCACTTCGACTATACAATCCCAATTTGTTTTAAATGCGTTCCCAGATACAGCCTTTATGATTAATATCTTTTGCTATGTTATCTCCAGGGCTAATGAAAAATATTGGGTGTTCTTTAACTTCACAGAATGCGAACGCAAATGAAAAAAATTTCACAGGTGAACTCCTTATGAACACTTCTAATTGCTTAGGAACAGTGTTTGAAAATCTCAAGTAATTTGCCATTATTATAATGAATAGCATAAACTGTAATTTTTCATAGTAATTAACTTGTGTCAGCACCATTATTTTTCATTAATTATAAATGAGAAAGAATGAAAGAACACCCACAGGAACAGATGTGCGGAATTGTCTCTTAGGCTCTGTGTTAAGGGATTTTTTTCCCCCTTGCCCAGTGTACTATTGTGCAGGAACTATGAAGCACAGAAAAATGGAGGCCCATGCTTTTCACAGAAGAGAACGTAGAGTACTTAAAGGGGCTTTTCCTTGTAATGTGCAGTGTTTTGTTAAAAAGAAAAAATTATCACTATTTTGCCAACCCCCCCCCCAAAAATAACTCTCAAAGCTTAGCAAACGCAACTCATAATTTCTGGGAATATATTTTGAAAGTTGTCTACACTTCTTTGAAGGTAAAAAGCCACTAATCTACTTTTCTAGCTCCTGAGTGTATACTAAGTTTAATTGACATCACTTTTAAAAGGAAGGAAGGAAGGAGGGAGGGAGGGAAGGAGAGAGGCAGGGAGGGAGGGAGGGAAGAAGGAAGGAAGGAAGGAAGGAAGGAAGGAAGGAAGGAAGGAAGGAAGGAAGGAAGGAAGGAAGACTGTGGGGATGCCCTGATCACTATCACTTGATAGTAGCATGGTTTAATGTCCTGTTGTTTTACTAGATAAGAGTTCTGAGGCTGCTCTCACAGGGAAAATGAAAGATGCTCAGAAGTCCATTTAATTCAGCCGTATAACACAATGAACTTAATTGTCATTTCCAAGGTTGGAAACTTCGGTAACCTACAATCAGAGGAAGTTTTAAAATCATCAACAGTGAATTCATTGGGACTTAAAATTCAGTGTGATTAGCAGGGACATTTGGATATATTTCATAGACTTGAGTCTTTACAGATTTTGTGCAGGATGCCCTGGACAATGTTTTACTCTATAAAACACAAACTTTTGTTTTTCCTCTTGTGAGTTCCTTGGGGTTGACAGAAGGTTGTCTGGTTTGGAAAAAAAAAAAAAAAAAGCAGAGATCCGATGTCCTTGTGAGTGAGAATTTGTAAGTTTACATGCATTTTATTGTTATCATTTTCCAAGATTTTCAAGTGAAAATGCTAGCTTTGATATCTAGCATCGCAGTGCCTCACTCTGGCTTTCCACTGCCTGCTGAGGCTATAGCTAAGCTTACCCTGAAGGACCTCCCAGTCATGGAAGTGAGAGGAGGGGACACAGTTCTTTCTCTGTCTTCTATCAGAGGTTGTTTGTGCCCAAAGAATCATGAGTGATGTGTGGAAAAGTCTAAATTAGGGAAAATGACATTTTCTGGTAACACGGTTAACCTCAACTGCACTTCCCGTTATTTATCCTCAGCTTAATGAATCCCTCTGAATTCACCTCACATGTAAAGTTCTGTTCGCTCTACTACATCTAATGGACGCATTCTTGCTTCTTATGACAGTTTTGGGAAAAAAAATGAAACTGAAAACTCAAATACAGTCACCACCGTATCTTCTTGTCTAGAATTGTTTAACCAAAATTGTTACTAATCTACCTATAAGAAAGAATTGTCCAGATAAGAGAAATATTATATTTAAGGTTCGGTTTTCACTATGAATGGTTTGCAATCGTGATTAGCATGAATGCTATATAAAATGCTGTGTAGTACCTGACTAAGCTTAGCCTCATCCTCTGGGCTCCAGGACTATTTATCAAAATACTTCCAACGAGTCATGATTTGGTCTTCTACCAAAGTTTCAGGTATGTTGAAATATTAAAAATAAAAAAAAACTTATGCTATATGGCTGCATAGGTGCCTGTACATTCTGTCTTTTTTTTCCTTTTGCTGTTCTATCAAAAAGCCATTGATTTAAATACTGAAATGTTCCCCTCCCCCCCATTGGCCCAGAGACCAGCTCTCTGAAGGCAGGATATCTGTAAGACCTGTTTCTTCTGTGTGTTCTTTTGGCTTCCATCTTCTGTTGGTTTCAGGAATTCTTTGGCTTTACAGCTACATCACTCTGGGCGTTCCCTTCATCCCTACAACTTCTCTGTTATCTCTTAAGTTGTCTTCCAATCTTCAGGGAGGAGCCTTATCAGTGAACCTAACCACAGTGAGATAATCCAGGATGCTCTCCTCTTAAGATTAGCAGTGAAAGGACGTTTGTATAGATTCCTTTCCCTAAGGAGACCACTGGTCCCAGGGAGCGGAGTGTTCCTATTGACTAACACACTTCATTTATGGACACTTAGTCACCTCCAGTGGACCTAGATTCCCTCCTTTACTCAGGTACAATTTATGAGGAGGGGCAGATGGTGAAAGTAATGTGCATGCCAGGTAAAAGAATTTATTTAAAGCCTGCAACTCCAGGTCGATAGTTCCATCACACATTTACTTTGCAAATAAGAAAATCGTGTTTCTTTTAGGTAAATGCTCACTGTGATAGAAATGAGAAGCATCATCATGTGACTTGCTTAATAGGATGCCATTGAATCACAAGACCTCAATATATATATATATATATATATATATATATATATATATATATATGCAAGTGCCCTACAAATGACATTATTAGAAATCTATTTGTTTGTGGCAAAAAATAAACCTGACTTTTATGGAAATAAGAGTATACTTGTAAGTCTACAAGTGTTTCTTTTTTAGGGATGCAAGAATGAAATGAGGAACAAGACTACTTTGTGGATAGACAAAATGCATTATTGTTTTTAGTCAGTAAACTAAAAGTACCATGTTTTATGTGGTTTATACTAATCAATAGGCCCTAAAATCATATGTAAATTTAATTTTTTATTGGATATTTCTTATTTACATTTATATTCCATTTCCTGGTTTCCCATCCATAAGCCCCCTATCCCATCCCCCTTCCTCTTCTTCTATAACGGTGTATTTAATTCTTATTAAATCACTTTGGATTAACTGACATGAAATTAATATAAGTACTATTTTTACAATGTATTTTATTCTCGATGCCTTTTGAGTATCTCTTATTGCTATCTGATTATCTCCCCATACTTCTTTATGGCTTCTGGACTGTTGCCTATATGAGGATATTTGCTGTTTCCCTTTCCATAGAATAATCTTCTCTGAAATGTTTCTGGAGCTCATTAGTCTACATTCCTAAGCATTTCCCAAATTTCTACACTCTTAGTGGCATTTTATTTAAAAGTGTAAGTCTTTTTTTTATGGATTTTTGGAAATCCATATTTATAATAATATTTTTCTTCATTTCTCTTAATATCTTTCAGTTCTGAATAATTTATAATATTCTATCAAACATTCTCTTCTTGACATCAAGAAGGTTCTGGTATGTGTGTTTGTGTGTTTATGTGTGTGTGTGTGTATGTGTGTGTCTTTATGTTTGTGTGTTTTTATGTGTGTGTGTGTATGTGTATGTGTGTGTTTATGTGTGTGTTTATGTGTGCGTATGTGTGTGTGTGTGTATGTGTGTGTGTGTGTGTTCTGAAGTGCTTTAGAAACCTAGTTCTTGCTCATCAAGCACTAGCTTGTCCAATCATTAGTTAAATCAATTTTAATTAAACAAATACCCCGTCACTAGTTTGTTCTTCATTTTATGGTAACACATCGCATCTTTTCCAACAACAAGGACTTAGAAATACTCAATTGGTAATTTCTATTATTAATTCAGTGTGCTACAACTGGCTTAAATAAAATGACATTTGGTTTAAATGTGTATGTCATAAATAGAATAAGTCATATTCTAATTTGTTAATAAACATGCATAGCAGTACACTTAAATACATGCCAGATTGAGAATCAGAATAAACTCAGTGTAGACTCCTCTCAAACTCAGTGTAGACTTCTCTCAAACTCAGTGTAGAGGCCTCTCAAACTTCTATCCTCCATAGAAAACAATAACTGCTAAAACTTCTGGGAAAGATGAAATTGGTCATGGTTAGTTTACAACATATCAAAAAAATTCTGAACTGTTTTTATTATTTCTGACTAAAATGATTGCAGACCAGGGATCACATATAACTTGGTGATGGAGTAAAGGTAAAGATCCACAGCCTATGCTTATGGTGATATTGTGGTTTCTTTCTTAAAATGATAAAATATTTAATATTTTCCTTATTGGGAAAATCATAATTTTATATATTTGTGGGCCTATTATGTTTCCACATGTATGTACAACATACATGTCAGTTGAAGTCATTACGCAGGTGAACGGAGGTACAGGATAGAATGAGGCCTGTAATTGGACGAGAAGGAAAGATGGGAAGGAGAAAAGAGAGGAGGAGACCGGGTGAGAAGAGGGAGCAGCAGAGAGAACACAGAGGCAGATGTTAAGCTTTCTCTGTACGCATTTACAGGTTGTTATGACTATTCTTAAGGGATGGATGTATACAGGATTTTGTGCTGTTTAGATGGACAATTATATCTTAGCAATTGGACCAGAGGTTATTGTGTGGTGTGTTCTCTCGTGTGGGGATTTAGTTGAGTTCAAGAGAGTGTGTGGTGGCTGGACACACTCGGGCCTCCACGGAATTGGGGTGTGTATGCCTAAAATGGTGACAACCTGCCTTGGGAACTAGGTGGGTAGAGAGATTGCTGCAGGGCTCAGAGAGTAGCCATTGCCAGTGTGAGCTAGGATACAGCTTAGCGGGTGAGACACTTTGCTGACTGAGATGAAAATATTCCACAGATGCCGTGTCCCCGTACAGTGCCAGCACTAGTGTGGGATAAAAGAAGCCTTTTATAAATTTACTACAACACATACAATGACTAAATTAAATCGATAAATGTATACTATATTGATTATTCTTTTAATATGGTATTTGAAATTACTTCCACAGGTGTTTTGAAATATATAACACAGAAATAGTTACGAATCACAATAGTCACTGGATTGTATGATTGGTTTTCAAATTTATTACTCCTAGTTATCTAGCAATATGTTCTGATATACTTATCCTAACTGAAAATATTGAAGAATGAAAATGAATGTAATACATATCACCTATTATAAAGTAGGAAAAAAAAGCCCTCCTTGGTGCTATCAGCCTCTGATCCACAGGAAGTCAGGAAACTGTGGTGCCCACTGCAGTCCAGCATCGCAGGGAGAATCATACTGCTGACCTCCTCCCCCACAAACGTGGCTCTGTGCTGCAAGGTACAGCAATTGGCCTTCTAGTGACAACTTGGATACCCACCTGCAGGCAGCATCATGATCGATCACAGATCAGCAAGCACACATCTTCAACTTCATGGATGTCACTTTCCCAGCCTCCGACCACCGAATCCTCCTAAGAGAACCACTCTAATAAGTGACCAGCTGCTTGCTCACATCCTAAAATCATGTGCTAAGGACCCATGTCCAGAGTCCCAGAGAAACCAGTGCAGCCAGAATAGAGAAATTGGGAACTTATTAGGGAAAAAAATCTTTGTTTCTTAAATAAATAGTTTAAAAAGAAATCAAGTTGGAGGACAGACCAGGAAGGGGATAATGACTGGACTGTAAAAAGAGATTAAATGATGATGATGGTGATGATGATGATGGTGGTGGTGGTGGTGATGATGATAATAATAATAATAAATCCAGGTGATTTCATCTGACTTCAGTTGTGGGTTTTGCCTGGGGCTTCCGTAGTATATGATTGTGTTCACCGAATGATTTTAGTTTGGTCACCCTCTTAGCACCCTAAATCGTATTCTCCTAAGAAGAAATACTCTCTTAATATTATGCAAGGAAGAAAATCACTGACAAAGTTTCACTTTCTGTGAAATTGGAGCACTTTAAAAAACAGCTTTGTCCTTGAAATAGACACTGTTTCACAGCCAGGCATCACATGGGATTGAGTGTTCCTGGCATGGCCGTGATTCCCCTGTGATGTCTTGTTTTAATGATAGTTGCTTGGGGATGACTGGAGGGGGCAGTGAGCAGGATGTAAAGTTAATAAGAAAAACATTTAAAATAACAACAACAACAAAGGAAATTAGGAATGAGACATTTAGACTCGCTATCAAAGATTAGCAAGGCCAAGCAAAGTGAGCCCTGCAGTGTATGGGTTTAGAAAATTTAGTATTAAAACATCCTCATGACGAGTATTGAGTGCATAAAGATGATTGCTGCAAAACTGAAGGCCAGACCTGGATTTCAACAATCCGTGTAAGAATAGGAGCAAACTGACAGAGAGACAGAGAGGGAGACAGAGAGGGAGACAGGGAGGGAGACAGAGTCGAGGAGACAAGATGGAGGCTACAGGAGAGGAAGAGGAAGCAGAACCACGACATCCTGGCAGCCATGAGTAGTGGGGATTTCTTAGAGAGATGATTAAGGAATATGTTGGGTGGGTTTGCCCCATCTAAGTGTGCAGGTCGTGCTGATATCAACTGAGTTTTAAGTTCTTTGTGGGGGCGTTTGGTGGATTGAGAATTTACTGGTATAAATCTGACTGATGAATTACAAAAATAAAAAAAGGAGAAGACTGATCGCAAAGTTGAGCTACAATCTCACTAATGCTATTACATATGCACTGAACCCGATTACCCCAAATCACAGTTCACACAGACACACACACACGTGAGCACACACACGTGAGCACACACACACGTGAGCACACACACACGTGAGCGCGCACACACTCACACACGATCACACACACACACACTCTCTCTCTCTCTCACACACACTCATACACTCACACAGGCACATACACATAAACGAATGATCAATAAATAAAGTTTGAAATAGAGTGTTACATATTTTCTTAAAGATTTAGAATATGAGTGTTGTGTGAATTTTCTCAGTCTCTTGCTCAGGAGGGTATGAAGCCCGAGAGAAAAAAGATTTCCTTTTATTCTGGATTGCTTCAGTATTCTGGATTGCTAATTCATGAACTTAGATTTTAATGTAGATTTATTTCTCTGCAACAATAAAGATTTTCTCGGGATATTTAGTAGATTCTCTCTTAAAAATGAACTCTTATTTTCATCCAGTACAATCAGTTCTACAAAACCAGAGGTTTTCATGTGTATAAAATAGAGCCACATGCCCAGGATTAGGGGAACACCTTAGTAATTTATTCCAAAATTGGATGTTTTTGTGGATCTCCTATTATGAATTTCTGTTTTTTAACCTTTGATGTCCAGAAGTCTGAAAGAAATAACTAATGTGCTTGAAGTATTTTTTGTAGCCTAAGTTAAAAGTTCTTTTCATTACAGGAAAAAATGAAAATAAAATCTCTCATACTGCAGCTTTTGATATGGATCTGCTGAAATGACCTTATGATAGTCAACTCACCCAGACTCAGAGACTTCCTCATTCTTACTGCTGTCGGTTTACTCTATAATTTTAATAATTGGTTTTTATTTTTTTTACTTTACACAACAGTTTTGTAAAAAGGGGATAAGTAAAGTTTATGAGATGCCAAGATGTCATTGCTACCAAATCTGTTATATCACTGAATTTTCACTGAATAATTTTAAATTATTTCACATGTATATTTGGAGAAATTCCCTATTTGATGTGCAAACAGAAAGTATGCATGTAATATGAAAAATTTAAGTATGTGGTCATTTCAAGGTTATACATATGTTTAATAACATTTGTCTTTGCTATCCATAGATTTTCATTACTCTGGATTTTATTTCATTTTATAGTACTGCTTTAGCTCTTTCTTAAATTACATGTATTATATTTTATAATTATTATGTCGGTTTATATTTATATTGAGTAATTTTTAAAGCTTTTATTGGATAGTTCACGACTTAGAGTGTGCACTACAACTATTTATCTTCATATGTATATATATAATTGCACTAATAAAATACAAATAGTTTAAAAGAATATATATACATATATGTACATATATCCCACTTCAAGGTAAAAATACTTTCGTTTTATTGCTGTTCATGGGAATCCAGGGAAACCCTTCCTAATATAGGGCATTGGGAGTCCAGGAAAGCCCCTCCCAATATCGGATATTGCTATGGGTCTTGGTTACATACCAGAACACAAATCTAAGTCCCTATTGTAGAAGATAATACCTGCTTCAGCTACAGAACTTGCAGAATTCAAACTGGAGCTATCAGGGGCGCCTCCATCCTTAGGACAAATTCTCACAGTGTTAGAATGATATGCCAGTTGCCAAGTTATCAGTGTCCTACCTACATATAACACTTAGGAAGCACAACTACAATAGCAGCTGATTCTCTACGGGTGTAATAATTGTACTTTTAATGTGGATGCAGCCAACGGAGGCCTAATGGTCTTATAGCTTGACCAATTGTAGCAAACTTATGCTAGGTACTACAAAACTATTAAGAATAAGTTCAAACAATTTTAAGAACACGGAATGCAGCTGAGTGACAAGTGACTCTATGACATTTATGAAGGCTTGCACTGGGTCTCTAATCCTGATTAACAAAAGAACAAACACAGTAAACAAAATATCTTTCAAGACACCACACCCCCAAAACCTAAATACATAATATATTTTTTAAAACAAATATATTTTAAAACATATTGTTTTTGTCAGGGTTTGTATTTCTGCACAAAACATCATGACCAAGAAGTAAGTTAGGGAAGGAAGGGTTTATTCAGCCTATGCCTCCATATTGCTGTTCCTCATCACAGGAAGTCAGGACTGGAACTCACATGGGGAAGGAACTTGAAGGCAGGGGATGATGCACAGGTCACAGAGGGATGCTGCTTACTGAATTGCTTCCCCTGACTTGCTCAACTTGTTTCCAACCCAGGACTACCAGCCCAGGGATGGAACTACCCACAATGAGCCCTCTCACCCTTGATCACTAATTGAGAAAATGCCTTACAGCTGGGTCTCATGGAGGCGTTTCCTCAAGGGAGGCTCCTTTCTCTGTGATAACTCCAGCTTGTGTCAAGTTGGCACACAAAACTAACCAGCACATATACTGATCAATAAATTTAACTCAAAAAAGAAATATGTAAATGGTATTTTTTAGATATATACAAGAAAGAGAATATTAAGCTTTATATTTTTATTTCAAAGGATTTTTAAATATTTGGCATTATTTTTTACTTATGTTGGTCTGTGTGTGTGTGTGTGTGTGTGTGTGTGTGTGTGTGTGTGTGTGTGTTGTGTTGTGTGGCATGTGTGTTCAAGTGCCTACTCAAACCAGGAATCCCTGAAACTGGGTTATAATTGATTGCAAGATGTCTAATGTCATTGCATAGAATCAACTTCCGGTCCACTGGAAGAATACCAATGTCACTCAACCACTAAATTATCTCTCCAGCTCCTGAAGAAGCATAAATACTGAGTAAATTAGATGAAAACAATACCTGTGAAAAATGGAAGATTTTAAGGGAAAGTTTAATAGATAACACTAGTTTCAGGATAAAGATCCTCAGTTCAATGGGATTTGATAAATAGAAGTATATAGCTGTGTGGAAACAGAGTTGAGAAATCTTTTTTAAATTTTTTATTAGATATATTTCTTTACTTACAATTCAAATGTTATTCCCCTTCCAGGTTTCCTGTCCATAAGCCCCCATCCCCTCCCCTCCCCCTCCCCCATACGGGTATTCCCCCCATGCCTGCAACACAAAATGCTAACATGCAGAAATTCCATGTTCATGATTTTCTTGAGTATTTTGAAGACTAGAGTACTACTAGTTATTAAGAACAATCTCATGGAGTTCACTTGGCAGATATTGGTCTGAAGGAATTCTGGACAAAGGCGATATTTTCAACATATGTTCAAATACAGGAAAATTTTGATGCTTATAGCATCAATTTGAATTTTCTTTTCTAATTGTTTTATTTTTTATCCACATTTTTTTAAACTTTAAGAATGGTAAGTGCACATATCAGGGATGTAGATGCGTGCTGTAAGCGTAAGTTATAGCATTCTAGCCATCCTGGGTACTTAAGGGCACGGTTATTCCATTGTTTATGTCGGACAAATTGAGTGCAGTAGTTAGGGAAAAGCATGTTTCCCCTTATTTTCTATACTCATCATTTTCCTGAATGTTTCACATGTAATAGGCTTGATTAAGATAAAACTGGTCTTAAGATAAAAAGGATGTTCTACTTATTAATATTTCTCAGAGGTTATTATTTGGTCTTTAATTTTTAAATTAGTTTTACAATTATTAAGCTGGTTTTGTTGTTGTTGCTGTTGGTTTGAAGAAATCACCCATTATGCAATAAAAGCATCATTTAGAAAAAGATGGCGCTGGCACAATGCTCATTAGGAACATTAAGTTCAAAGCAAGAGGTCTTGGGTTTTTGATGGCCCTTTATGTTTCTTTTCTCTCCTTGCATCTAATTTAGACCTCTATTTACCTGACCTATAGAATATAATTAGATAATCTAACAACTTTAGGGCATGAAGAAAACAATACACCGTAGAAGCTCATTATCCAGATATGGAAGATACATCAAAAATAATGAAAATAAAAAAGGACCTTGTTAACTACTATTAAAAAAATCCTTCTAGATATTTGCAAATTCAAACCAGAGTGTTGTTCAACTAGTGCTCTGGGATTGGGAATGGCAATTCAGAGCCTGCCTCACCTGGGGATCCAGTCCATATACATACAACCACCAAACCCAGACAATATTGCTGATGCCAAGAAGTGCATGCTGACAGGAGCCTGATATAGCTGTCTCCTGAGAGGCTCTGCCAGAACATGACAAATACAGTGGTGAATGCTAGCAGTCAATCATTGAACTAAGAACAGGGTCCCCATTGAAGGAGTTGGAGAAAGGATTGAAGGAGCTGAAGGGGTTTGCAACCCCATAAGAACAACAATACCAACCAACCAGAGCTCCCAGGGACTAAACTACTACCCAAAAACTATACATGGACAGACCCATGGCTCCAGCTGCATATGTAGCAGAGGGTGGCTTTGTTGGGTACCAATGGGAGGAGAAGCCCTTGGTGCTGCCAAGGCTGGACCCCTTCCCCCCCACCCCCAGTGTAGGGAAATGTCAGGGCAGGGAGACAGAACTGGGTGGGTGTTTGGGTGGGGGAACACCCTCATAGAAGAAGGGGGAGAGGAGATGAGATAGGGGCATATGGACAGGAAACATGGAAACGGGTTAACATTTGAAATGCAAATAAAATATCCAATAAAGAAAAAAAGAGGCAGTTCCTCACTTCAAAAATAAAAAATGTTTAGCGAGGTCTGAGCACTTTGTTAACTATGGATGATTAAGGAGTTTCAATTAAAGAATGACGGTTGGCTTCATGCTTTGGAGAAGAGTGAATATTATAAGACAGGTTCTAGAGTTTGAAAATTAAGCTTACGACTGAGGTGTTTGCTTTCAGGAATGACCATTGGTATTGGGTAACCAGCTCTTAGGCTTTTCCTTGGGGAAGACTGTTTGACTTCTAGTTGTCTGTTGTCCTTTGAATAGGGAGGACGTCTCCTGAGCTTTCCCTCATTCCCGTAATATTATACAGACAAAACAGTCGTACTGACATATTTAGGAATGTATAGGTCACAGCCACAGAATAAAAGGACCATTCAGATACAGACCCTGTAACCTACAGCGTTGAGCTGCCTGTGAGCTATGCTGATGTAACCATGGCACAAATGTTGAGTGAGGGAATAGCCAAGCACGCTCTGGTTGTGCTCAGGTGAACTTAAGGCTCATTCTATGAGATGAAACAAATGCCCAATGTAGGTTGGCTGGCCTGAAATATGAGACCAAATCGGTTATTCACCAAGAGCCAAGGCAAATACTAATGTTCTGCTAGAGGAACAAAGCAATATCAAATGATAGTCTTCTATAAACATAGTTAATTCCCCACATATACCATCAGAGCAGCTTTGTTGCAGTAGATGGGGACACAGATTCACAGTTGGAAAAAATGCAGAGATGGTGGAATTGTGGAACCCTTAGTCTTAGATGGGATGTCTTCATGAAACCCTCTCCCCACTAAGAGCTCAGGGAAGAGGAGGTGGAAAGAGTGTGAGAGCCAACGGGATGAATGATGCCAAGGGAACAATTTCCTCCAGACAGAGAAAGTACTTGCCCTTTACTCAGTGCTAATCACTTAATAGTAAACCAAACAGATGTGGTCCTGCAGAAAGAGGAATGGAGATGGTCAGGATGACCTTTGTGTGCATGGTTCATTGCCAATTTGACCTGGAACTTGGAATCATGAGGAGACACCTGTACCCTCCAGTCCACTGAGTGCCACATTGATTAGCCAGGGTGAACTTGGGGACATCAAGGATAAAGAGTTAAGTGATCTCAAGAAGAAAAGGTATTGATAGAAAAACGGGTATTTACATGTGATTTAGGAGTAAATAGTATTAGAAGGAGAGTACTCAAGGCTATGGGACTGCCATATGAAGAAGTGAAGATTAGAGAATTTAAGGATGATGTAGGAGCATATAAAAACGTACTGCTCTGTTTTTCTAGCTGACTGAAAAATTAGAGATGACAATGTAAGGCTTTGAATGAATGAGAGTAGAGAGACCTATCTGCTTTACTTACATCAATTTTAAAACTTTGCAATGAATCATTTTAATTTTAGGAGTCTGTCATCTCTCTGTTCGTATATGAAAACAGTTACTAAAAAAGACTGCTGTACCAAGAGCTGTGCCCAGCCACCCATGAAAAACAGGCTGTGTGAACCTATAAGAAAATGTGCTTTTGCTTTGTGTTTAGTTCTGCTCTAAGGAAACAGGGGTTGGTACTATTGATCTGGGACTCAGGATTTATACAAATTTAAGGAATTTTGAAGATTATTAAGAATTATCAAGGCCTTGATGTAACTTTGGTCAATCAAAGACTGCCTCAGGCTCTCTGGATGAGAGAAGGCAAAAGCATGGGGAGAAGGAAGAAAGGAGAAGACAGAAGGATGAGAATCCTTAGGGAACTAGCAGTTTGCATCTACTCCTGACGCCCAGTCATTATTGAATCAGCGCTCTTCCCATTCCCGCGTTTCTCAGGACCATCCTCAGGCTGAGGCTGAACCTCGGCAATATATAATTTGGTACTTCGGTGGTTTGTTTTTTTATTAATAATTTATGTTTGGGGTATGTGGGGGAGAGAGGGAGAGAGAGAGATGGAAAAAGGGAGAGAGGAAGAGGAAGTAAGAGAGAAGGAGCGGGAACGAGGAAGGGGGAGGAGGAAGGGGAGGGAGAGAGGGAGAGAGATTCATGTGTTTGTGAGAAAGAAAAGGCTACAGGTGCATCAGTACAGTTGTAGAGACATTTTGGGGGGAATTAAGAAGGGAAAAATCAGGACCAGACTATATTGTATAAAAATTGGTTTTCAATAAGACGGCAAATCAAAACCAAGAGGAGAAATGACTGAAAATTCCTATGCGTTGTTCCATATGTTACATTCTTCAAAATATTTGTTATTTCATCAAATCCTGTAACTAAATTAGGACGAAAATCTTATCTGTGCCCATCAGTCCCCAAATAGTGGATACCAAGGCTTATTGCATTTATTAATAAGCTGCAAGCCTAGGCAAGTAGCTATGCACCTACTTTAATCCTTTAAATTATCTAGTTCTCAGCCGTGAGGTCCTTTAGCTTCAGTCGGAGTCCTGCCCCGGTTTGCTCTGCCCCATGTGTATCCTCAAGGAGAACCCCTTGGAGACCTGCTCATCAGGACTCTCCGCTGCCTCCTAGCCTTCTCTTTGTTTCTCTCCACCATTTCTCTTCCTTCTTTCTCATGACCCTTCTTCTACATCCTTTTCCCTGGGTCCTCTGGCTGGGATCAGAGGACCAGCCTTCCAATCTCCTCTGTCCATTCACAGACTGATTAACTCTTTATCAGATAATTGGGGAGCATGCTTCACATAACACTGATGCAAGAATTGTTCTAACAATCGTGACAATGGTAGCATCCACACTGTAACCAGATCGCTGGGCCCAGAAACCAGCATCTGGATATACATTGCACAAGACCACCCCCCAAGAGAAACCTGTTTTTTTCTCAATATTATGGAAAATCTTCTCATGAGAGCAGAAATGAATAGCAATACTATTACTGTTTTAGAAAGCATACGTTATTTTGATGTGGTAAGAATGACATGATATAAAGGATGGACAGATTCATTCATATTTAAAAATATTATCAATAAATAAGTTTATCTTCCTTTCTTTTGCACTTATATCACAAGTTTATGTGTTTTATGATTGATATTACATGCACTAATATATTGACTGGCCTCCAAAATTTCTTTGCCTAGTGAAAAATCCCAAGTTACCATGACAAAGTCAATATTTCAAGTGACTGCACCTTGGCCTCAAGAGATTAGAAATTCACTGTAGGGTCTAAAGCTTAATTATCTTATGCAAATAGGTTTCCTAAGATTTTGCTGTATATCCTCAATAAAGTCTTTCATTATTTGAATTAATTTGAAGGTTTCTGTTTTTTAATTAAAAGAAAATATTAAATTAAATTAAGAAATATATAATAAGTATTTATGGGAATCAAGTATCTCTATTTAACTGTCATCACAGTTTTATTAGCAATAAGAAATAGTAGCAACTAAATGCCTATTAATGAAGAAAAAATATAAGTTCATTTGATAGAAAAATTAACGCTTTTAAAAGTGATTAGACTCATCTGTAACATCAATGATCCAGAGTGAAATTGCATTAAAAAAATCAGAGTATAGATATCACATAAACTAAATATTATTCAAATTATATGATGAATTGTCCAATATTTAAATTCCAGAGAGTCATGGAATAGATGAATTAGGAAGGATGAACGAGAAAAGGGTTGACATAATATACAAGGGGCCAGTTACATATGGTGAATTAGTCACAGAGAGATCTCACTAGACATCCTTTTTAAGTCCTGGATGCTTAAATTCTAAAAGGGTAGCTTTTGAGTAGGCTCATCACCCAAGCAAACAGGAAGTAACATCAGTAAAGATAACCAAGGGACCTCGTGGAGATGATTAAAAAATTTATGTAATTGATAAATGTTGTCACTTCCTGGTGCACACCTGTTCAAAATCAAACATGTTGTATACATAGTACATGAAAGTATCTTCCAGTAAACTATGCATCAATAGATTCTCCTTCTTCTTGACACTTGGTGCTTGGAAAGATTTTTGGCGTATAGTTTTACAACCTGAATATATCAAAGTTTTCACACCATTATAAGATGTTCATTGAATCCAGATATGTATCTACTATATTGGATCCAATTGTAAATTTCCATTGACTGTGTTATAACTGTGAAACATAAAACATACAACACATTTTCAAGTTCATTAAGAGGAAGTTCACACAGTACATTCTTTTCATTCTACTAAAGTAGAATATATTTACTTTAATAGACTATACCTTACCACTGGTTATATAAAATAAAAAAATTGAAAGATAGCTATATATTTTATCAGACACTACAATTAATTGTGGAGTAAATGTAAGAATGAAATGACTCTTAAAAGCTTTGAAAGGGAATGAAAACCCATCTTGGAAGGTCTCTATCCTCTTCTGAGGATGCTTGTCTCTAATAAGTCTGATTTAAAGAGATTCTCCATTGTTCTTTACAGGGCATAGCTTATCCTCTGTGCAGATTATTTTCAATTCTTCACTACCATTCTTTAACTCTGTTTTATTTCTACTCAAGGAACTCTGGAATTGTCTCTTATGTTTCTCCTTTTCTTCCCTTCAGTTCATATTACTTAAGTGAAGGTAAATTCTCACATTGATAAGCATGTCACTTTGACATTTTGTTTCCTTCTTTTTAAATTAGTCTCAGGGTTTTTTAAAATCTTTTTTTATTGGACATTTTCTTTCTTTACATTTCAAATGTTCTCCCCTTCCCTGGTTTCCCCTCTGGAAACTCCCCATCCCATTCCCTCACTCCCTGCCTCCATGAAGATGCTCCCCCACCAACCCACCCACACCCTGCCACCCACCCACTTCCTGCCTCCTACCTACTCCCTTCCACCTCCCCGCCCAGGCATTCCCCTACACTGGGCCATCGAGTCCTCACAGGACCAAGGGCCTCTCCTCCCATTGATGCCCGAGAAGGCCATCCTCTGCTACATATGCAGCTGGAGCCATAGGTCCATCCCTGTGTATTCTTTAGTTGGTGGTTTAGTCCCTGGGAGCTCTGAGGTGTCTGGTTGGTTGATATTGTTGTTCCTATGGGGTTGCAAACCCCTTCAGTTACGGCAATCTTTTCTCTAACTCCTCCACTGGGGACCCCATTCTCAGTCCACTGGTTGGCTATGAGCATCTGTCTCTGTATTTGTCAGGCTCTGGCAATATTTAGTAGATTTTGATCAACCATTGTCCCATTTTCCCGCTTTATCTTCATTCGATTTATTCTAATTACATTCTGAATAAAGGGCAATAAAAATGGAGAAGAGCTAATGTGAGACCTGTTTGAAGAAAATGAAAGTAGCTGTCAGTTCAAGAAAAACGTGGCATTAAACTTGGTACTCTTTAAGGTTGCTTGGCACTGCTTCCTTGATTCTTCACACGACACTACCTACCTCTTATGTTGTCTTAATATTCTATTATTTTAGAATATATAATATGCAGTAATATTTTTTCAATTTTTAATTATTTTATTTATTTACATTCCCTCCATTGCCTCCTCTCTATCCCTATCCCCTGCCACAGTTCCTCATCCAAATCATTTACCCCTTGCCTCCTAGAGGGTGCTCCTTCCCCCATCCCAACAAGCCCCCCCTCCCTGGGGTCCTAAATCTCTCAAGGATTAAGCACATCTTTTCCCACTAAGGCCTGATCAGGCAGACATCTGTGTTATTTCGAACTGGCCCTGGTTGCTGACTCAGTGTCTAGGAGCTCCGTGGGTTCTGGGTAAGTTGAGACTGCTCGTCTTCCTATGAGTTCGTTCTCCCCTTCAGCTTCTTCAATCCTCCCCCTAATTCAACGATAGCGGTCTCCGACTTCAGTTCAATGGTTGGGTGTTAGTATCTGCTTCTGTTTCAGTCAGCTGCTGGTAGGGCACCTCAAGGGACACCCATGATAGGCTCTTGTCTCTAAGCACATTATAACATCAGTAATAGTTTCAGGCCTTGGTGCCCTCTCATGAGATGGATCCCAAGTTGGGCTAGTCATTGGATCATCTGTCCTTCAGTCTCTTCTTCATTTTTGTCCCTGAAATTCTTTTAGACAAGAACAGTTCTGGATCAGAAATTTTGACGGCGGACTAGTAACCCGGTCTACCTACTGGAAATGAGCGCTTTGAGTTCCTTCTCCCCAATGTTGGGCATTTTGACTATGGTCACCCCCATTGAGTCCTTAGAATCTCTTACCTCTCAGGTTTCTGGTACTCTCTACAGGGTTCCCACATCTCCCACCCCTTCAGGCTGAATATCTCCATTCATTCTCTTGTCCCTCTGGGATTCTCTCCTGCTCCCCCCAACCCCATACCTGATCCTGTTCCTTATTTCTTCTCCTTCTCCCACCCAGATCCCTCCCTCTGTCTGTCTCCCGGGATAATTTTCTTCCCTCTTCTAAATGGGATTGAAACCTCCTCAATTGGGCCTTTCTGTTAGTTACACTTAAGTTTGTAGGTCATGTCCTAGGTAATCTGTACTTTTGCGTTATTAACTTACCAGTGAGTACATACCACGCATGTCCTTTGTGGTCTGAGTTACCTCACTTAGGATAATATTTCTAGTTCTATCCATTTGCCTGCTAAATCTGTGCTGTCCTTGTTTTTAATAACTGAATGTACCACGTTCTTTGTATCCATTCCTCTATTGAGGGATAACTGCTTCCAGTTATTGTAAGTAAGACTGGAATGAACATAGTGGAGCATGTGCCCCTGTGATGTGGTGGGGCATCTTTTGGGTATATACAGTTGGATCTTCATGTAGAATTATTTCCAATTTTCTAAGGAACCTCCAGATTGACTTCCAGAGTGATTGTACCAGTTTGCAATCCTACCAACAATGGAAGAGAGTCCCTCTTTCTCCACATCCTTGCCAGCATCTGCTGTCACCTGAGTTTTGATCTTAGCCATTCTGAATGGTATGAGGTAGAATCTCAGGGTCATTTGGATTTGCATTTCTCTGTTGACTAAGGTCTTGGAACCTTTTTTAAGTGCTTCTTGACCATTCTGTTGTGAATTCTCTTACTTTGAAGGGTTATCTTTTTTCACAATCATCAGACTATTAAAGTATTTGAAAATAAATTTTAAGTGTAACTTGTAACATGTTGCCTATTATTCTATAGTGCAGTATATTTTTCATAAAGATTTTAACAGAACTTGATTTGAGGCTTTTGTTTTTCTTTTGTTTTCCATTTTAGGTGTCCTCTTTATGATGAAATAATTACTATGGAACTTTGCAGAACAAATACTGAAAGTTTATAAACTTTCTAAAATAAGTCAATGAAGAAAAAAGTTCCTGAAATTATGTGAGGGCAACATTTCCATCAAATCTTTTCTTGAAAAAAAAAATCACTGTTCATCAGAGTTAACATCTCACCAGCACAGAACAGGTTTTCCCATGATTAGAAGCATCAAAAGCTGTGCTGAAGTCTTTGGCATAACTCTAAATTATATGCCATTTATTTAGCAGTTACTGTGTAATTAGTGTGTCTTAATTTGAACATTAAAAATGTATTGAGTTCTGCATGCACCATTTGTAATTACAAGATCAATTTGTGGTTAGTCTAGCTCACTGCTAAGATTTTGGTAATTGGAATATTTGTATGCACTTCCAGACTTCAAAGAGCAGGTAGTGTCGGAGAGTGTTTCGGTAAAAATAAATCATTTGCGTTTTTCAATGAATTGCTATTGAAACACACAAAATGCAAAATCTATGAAATGACTAAACAATGCATTCAGAGTAAACTATTACTTGATAATCTTTCAAACATAAACACACACACACACACACACACACACACACACACACACACACTGGTAGGTTGAAATGCTCTATTTATAAAAAATAGCACTATTGTTGAATTTTAATTTTACTGTTTTATGTAACGCATTTTATCTCATGACACTTAAAAAGTATTCTTTGTTTCTGTTCTTCTTCCATTCTTTAAAACATCGTCATGTGCAATCCCAGCCAACTTTAAACTCACAATGCAGTCGATAATAACCTCCCACTTGTAAGGGTTCTACAGTGTGCTAAAGGCTACCCAGACATGTGCAGTGTTCAATCTGAATCCAGCTTCTGGGAATGCTAAACCAGAATTTGACCAACTGGGCCGCTGCACAGGCTTACTGAAGTTTAATGAATTTTCACTAAAGATTTATTATATTGTCTACAGTTTTAAAAAAAGGTTCAAATTAGTGTTGTGGGCGAGTGTGTTCATACACAGGAACTCGTGTGCTCAGGCACCCATGTAAGTGTGAGCACAGAGGTCAGAGCACAACATTGTAGAACCTATTAGATTTTTTCCAACTGTCTGTGTGTTGTGGGCATTGAACTCAAGTCACCAGAGTGTCTCAGAGAGTGCCTTCATCCATTGAGCCATCTCACTGCCATTGTATTTCCCTGCTAAAATAAACATTTAATCTCGTACTCCATGGTCATTGCTTAAATTTCAAAATGGTGCAAGGACTAGTGATCAGATTGTGTCATGAAACAAAAATGTATATATTTGAGTAAACATGATAAACTGATTTTCCAACAAGGTAAAAAATAAATGAAAGAGAAAAAAGAAAGCTACTTCATTGCCTATGTAAAAGGTTCAATGCAATATTGTTTAGGAAAGATTGTTTATAGGTACTAATACATGGATTATTGTGTTAATTTTCTCTTTAAACATATATATGTATCTGTGATATATAAATGTGTGATATACATATATAAAACTATATTTGATATGTGCAGAAATATATGTGGTATTATAAAGATATAAAGATATGATAAATGTGTGTGTGTCTGTGTGTATGTATGTGTTTGTGTGTATGTAAAACTCCAAAGACATTTCTTTTTTATAATTTTTGGGTTCCTTTAATTAGCATATACTTATTGTTAAACACAGTAGGTGCTTCTATAGTAATATTTCCACTCATGTGTATAATACAGTTTGGTCATATTTACACCCATTATATTCTTTCATCTCACTTCTCTGTTCACAGTCGTCCTCTCTTCTTCATTTACATCATTTTTAGCCCTGTCTTCTACATTTACATCATTTTTTATGTAATGTGTGCACATGAGAAAACAGTGCGATAGTTATATTTCTGACTGTGGCTTTTATATTTTTAACTTTATTTTTCTTGGATATTTTACATATTTAGATTTCAAATGTTATCCCCTGTCTCCCATACTCCCTCTTCCCCTTGCTTCTGTGAGGGTGCTCCCATTCCCACCTACCCACTCCAACCTCAATGACCCTGACATTAACCTACATTGGGGAAACGAGCCTTCATAGGATCAAGTGCCTTTCCTCCTATTGATGCTGGACAATGCCATTGTCTGCTATATATGTGGTTGGAGTCATGGGTCCCTTCATGTGTACTCACTGGTTGGTTCTTTAGTCCCTGGAGGTCTGGTGGGTTCTGGGTGGTTCATATTGTTGTTTTCCTATGATGTTACAAACCCTTACAGCTCCTTCAATCTTTTCTCTAACTCCTCCATTGGGGTCCCCCTGTTCAGTCCAATGGTTAGCTGCAACCATGCTCATCTGTATCAGTAGAGCTCTGGCAGAGCCTCTCAGGGGACACCCATATCTAGCTCCTGTCAACACATACTTCTTGACATCAGCAATAGTGACTGGGTTTGGTGGCTGCATATGGGATGGATCCCCAGGTGGGGCAGTCTCTGGATGACCTTTTCTTCAGTCCTTGCTCCACTCTTTGTATATTTCCTACCGTCAATATTTTGTTCTCCCTTCTAAGAAGAAATGAAGCATCCACATTTTGATCTTCCTTCTGCTTGGGCTTCATATGATGTGGATTTTTTTTAGGTATTCCAAACTTTTGGGCTAATATCCACTTATCAGTGAGTACATACCATTTGAGTTCCTTTGTGACTGGATAACCTCACTCAGAATGATATTTCCTAATTCCATTCATTTGCCTAATAATTTCATGTAGTCATTGTTTTTAATGGCTGAGTAGTAATCCATTGTGTAAATGTACCAAATTTTCTGCATTCATTCTTTGGTTGAAGGTCAGCTGGGTTCTTTGCAGTTCCTGGCTATTATAGATAAGGCTGATATGAACCTAGTGGAGCATGTGTCCCTGTTATATGTTGGAACTTCTTTTGAAAGTATTCCCAGTAGTGGTATAGCTGGATCCTAAGGTAGTACTATGTCTAAGTTTTTGAGGAAACTCCAGACTGATTTCCAGAGTGGTTGTACCAGCTTGCAATCTCACCAATAATGGAGAAATGTTCCTATTTCTCCACATCATCGCCAGGATCTACTGTCGCCTGAATTTTTGATCTTAGCCATTCTGACTGGTATGAGGTGAAATCTCAGCGTTGTTTTGATTTTCATTTCCCTGATAACTAAGGATGTTAAACATTTCTTTAGGTGCTTCTTAGTCATTCAGTATTCTTAAGTTGAGAATTCTTTGTTTAGCTCTGTACACCATGTTTTAATAGGATTATTTGATTCTCTGAAGTCCAACTTCTTGATATATATATATATATGATAATTTGATATTAACCATATAAGACCTAATAACAATACTCCTCAAACTATTCCACAAAATAGAAACTGAAGGAAAAGGACCCAATTTGTTCTTTGAAGTCACAATTATGCTTGATCCTAAACCACACAACGACCCTACAAAGAAAGAGATCTTCAGACCAATTTCCCTCATGATTATCGATGCAAAATTACTCAGTAAAATTCTTGCCCACTGAGTCTAAGAACACATCAAAACAATGATCCACCATGATCAAGTAGGCTTCATCCCAGCGATGCAAGAATAATTCAATATACTGAAATCCATCAACATAGTCCACTATATAAATCAACTCAAGGAAAAAAAGCCCACATGATCCTCTGATTAGATGCTGAGAAAGCATTTGACAAAATTCAACACCCCTTCAAGTTTAAAGTCTTAGAAAGATCAGGAATTCAGGGCCCATGCCTAAACACAGTAAAAACAATATACAGCAAACCAGTAGCCAACAAGAAACTAAATGGAGAGAAACTTGAAGCAATCCCACTAAAATCAGGGACTAGACAAGGCCATTCTCTCCCTACCTATTCAGTATAGTACTTGAAGCCCTAGACAGAGAAATTAGATGACAAAAAGAGGTCAAAAGGATGCAAATTGGAAAGAAAGAAGTCAAAATATCACTGTTTGCAGATGATATGATAGTATACTTAAGCAACCTCAAAAATTCCACCATAGAACTCCTACAGCTGATAAACAACTTCAGCAAAGTGGCTGGATATAAAATTAACTCAAACAAATCAGTAGCCTTCCTCTACTCAAAAGATAAACAGCAGAGTAAGAAATTAGGGAAACGACATGCTTCACAATAGCCACAAAGAATATAAAATATCTTGATGTGACTGTACCAAGCAAATGAAAGATCTGTATGACAAGAACTTCAAGTCTCTGAGGAAAGAAATTGAAGATCTCAGAAGATTGAAAGACCTTCCATGCTCATGGATTGGCAAGATTAATATAGTAAAAATGGCCATCTGGCCTAAAGCAACCTAAAGATTCAATGAATTCCTCTTCAAAATTTCAACTCAATTCTTCATAGAATAGAAAGAGCAATTTGCAAATTCATTTGGAAAATCAAAAAACCCAAGATAGCAAAAACTTATCCTCAACAATAAAAGAACTTCTGGGAGAATTACCATCCCTGAACTCAAGCAGTATTACAAAGCAATGGTGATAAAAAACTGTATGATATTGGTACAGAGACAGGCAGGTAGATCAATGGAATAGAACTGAAGACCAAGAAATGAATCCACATGCCTATGGTCACTTGATCTTTGACAAAGGAACTAAAACTAACCAATGGAAAAAAGACAAATGGTGCTGGTGGAACTGGAGGTCAGCATGCAGAATAATGCAAATTCTCCCATTCTTATCTCCTTGCACATCTCAAGTCCAAGTGGATCAAAGACCTCCACATCAAACCAGATACACTGAAAGTAATAGAAGAAAACATGGGGAAGAGCCTCGAACACATAGGCACAGGAGAAACTTCCTGAACCAAACACCAATGGATTATGCTATAAGATCAAGAATTGACAAATGGGACCTCATAAAATCGCAAAGTTTCTGTAAAGCAAAGGACACTGTCAACAGGACAAAACAACGACCAACAGATTGGGCAAAGACTCATTTCTAAAGCACCATATGGTGTCAGGAAACTTGTTTGCAGTTCATTTGGGACTCAAAATTTTGGATGCAGCTAATGATTTGAGCAACAAAGACATATTTGATAAGAATGATTAAAGGACAGAAAAAGAATGAGTGATCATCAAAAACACTGAAAATGAAAACAAAGTCAGTAAAACAATAAAAATATAGCTGTTATAAATAGATTAGGATATTTAACTCACTTTAATTTACAAAAGAAGCAGACATTTGTGGAAAATATTTTAACAAGTATAAAATTAAAATATTAATAATATCAATATGTCAAACATCCTGATAATTTCTCTGTTGGCAGAATAACACTTTCATCCATCTCTTTCACCATTTCTGATTATTGCTATCCAGTCATCTGATTGTTAAGTAATCAGACATTTTCATGAATCAGTGTTCCCTTCCAGGAATGTCTTAAAATACCCAAGTGAGGCAATCTGGGTCCATCTCTTTTTGTTCCCTAAGAGTTAAAAGTGAAAGTGAGGAGGGAATAAAGAGAGGGAAAGCAAGGGAAGAGAAAAGAAAGGAGGAAAAGGAATAAAGATAAGTTAGGAGAGGGGTGCTTGTCTCTGAAGTGAGCTGTATTTTTATTACAAAATGTACTTCAGTGGTTCTACTGTCAGCTGCCCTGAAAATATACAGAAAGGCTTATTTTTAAGAGTGAAGTGCTTAGTAGAAATTCTTTAAATAATGACATTAATTGTCTTAAAAGCAAATTTGTCTTCTTATATATAATATGTGCCATATAAATGCCTCAGGTTTTATTAGAAATGCTAAAATAATTTTAGCACTGGTAAATTGAGCTTCATTTAGAAATGAATATTCAATAGACGCCGAAAATTGTGGAGGAAATACTTCAAACCAATTAATACTTAAATAGCATAGTAAATGCATCAGCATTTAATTGAAAATAACAAGACAATCAATGATTTAGAAATTCTAGAGTTAACATATGTTGGGAATATCAGCCACAAAATTTGATGTTAACAGCACATGTGGTAGGATATTTGCAAGTTATCTGGGAATGAAGGAATAGTTCATTGGTAATGGAGTTTGCTTCTAAAAGTTAGTTAGGGGCTGGAGAGCTGGCTCAGAGGTTAAGAAACACTGACTGTTCTTCCAGAGGTCCTGAGTTCAATTCCCAGCAACCACATGGTGGCTCACAACCATCTGTAATGGGATCTGATGTCCTCTTCTGGTAAGTCTGAAGACAGCTACAGTACATACATAAAATAAATAAATAAATCTTTTTTTAAAAAGCTAGTTAGTTCTATATCATCATGCACTATCACTCACCATGCTCTGATATAGCGACAAGGCCCTCTTCCAAGCCAAGCATATGTTGGCACCATAACACTGATCTTACTAGCCCTTTTGCCAAAGTTGATTCCTTCTATGTTATCTGGTTTCAGGTGTTAAGTTACATAAAACAACGCACTAACATACACAAGAAAAAAATCTCATGAAATACATCGCATTGCAGAAACGGTTTGTATTTGAGAAAGTAGAAACCACCCCCAAGGCAATAGGGTAACACAATTAGGAAAGACAATTCAAAATATTCAGATCGAAAGGCTTTTTATCCATCTGTAATTTACCGCAGTTCACTCTTGTAAGTATAAGTCACCACTGTAAATTACAGCCTGTGAAAAATTGGATTATTGAGATTCAGCAGTTTTCAATCCATTTTCTCATAATGACATCCATCCACTTGCAATTTCAATCTGTAAGTGCTATCTGTATTTGTTTTATATTAATGGCCTGGCACAATTTCATGTTGCAATAAAATTCTTTATTGATAACTTCTTCCAAAGAGCTTTTGGACTAAGAATTCTACTTTGATTAATAAGAGCCCAGGTCTCTGTTAAATATCCCTATTAATAATCTGCTAGAGGTTCACTAAAGACAGATGTTAGTGCCCCATCAGTCAACACTTCATCTTGGAAGTATCATCTTCCATAACACAGAAAAAATACAAGTTTGTGTAGCACTATGGTAGGAGTTCAATACCAGTTGTCCAAGGTAAACAGTCAAAGCAAGCAAGAACAACAACAACAACAACAAAAGTACAACAAGAAACAAAATAGACCTTGTTTCCTGGCAGTAGGAGCAACATAACTTAGGAATATTTCTCAGGAAGTAATAGAAACTGAAGCTCAAATATTTTATATTACACCATCTTTCAGCTTCATTGAAATAGATAAGGAGAGGACTACTTAATTTAATATTATGCTTGTTTTGAACTCTGAGAATGCAGAACATCATTATTTCTGTAGTTTAAAGACAAGCACAGCAACATACTCCCGTACACATCTATCATAGGATTAAGTGATTGCTAAATAAATGTAATAAACATTGAAAGACTTTCATTGTGAGTTTAAACAACTGATATTATTTGATTATCTATACTGCCTGTGTTTCTTGCTTCATTAAAAAATCATTTCTCAGATTAGTCTGAGAGAAATGGTGTTTACAAATAATTGATCACAAACTGGTCACAGGTTTCCTTTGCTAGACATAGTGGCATGGGCCTTTAATAACAGACTAGAAGAGGCAGAAGCAGGAAATGCTTGCTAATTCTGAGGCCAGTGTGGCCTCCATACTGATTTCCATGACAGTCAGTATGTAAAGAAACCTAGTCTTTGGCTTCCATAGTTGTTTCCAGGTCAGTCAGTATGTAGAGAGACCCAGTCTTTGGCTTCCATAGTGGTTTCCAGGACAGCCAGTAGAGAGACCCAGTCTCAAGAACAAGATCATTCTCTATAACTTTTTTTGGCCAATGTCATAGTCAGCAGCAGTGACTGATACTGATTCCAGTCACATGTGTAAATGTGCCACTTTCCTTCACCAGTTCTCTATCATTTCTTGTTTATGTCCTTTCATGTGAACATACCTGATGAGCCCAATGCTATATCGTTGGGCCGCTGTCCTCAAAAAGATTTGCTTTTTACTGAGACTTCTATAACTATCTCTTTACAGAACACAATTTTCTTACATTATAATTTTATTTATTTATTTATTTATTTATTTATTTATTTATTTATTATTAAATCTCAACCTCAGTTATTTCTCTTCTTCCCCACGTACCATCATCACCACCATGCCCCCATCTACCCGTACTCTATTTTCTTTTCAAAAAAGAGCAGTTCTCCATAAAAGGATCATTAATAAGAGTGTCACAAGAACATCAAGTTAATGTCCATAACAAATGTACAGAAGACACCGTCTAGACCCATGCAGGACCCCTGCTTGCCCTTGCAGTCTCAGTGAGCTCATGTTATCCCTGTTTAGTTGATTCAGTGAGCCGTGTTCTCCTGGTGTTCTCTATTCCCTCTGACTCCTACAGCCTTCCCTTCCCTTCTTACAAAAGGGTCCCTAATCTCTGAGGTAAGAGACCCAATGGAGACCTCCAGTGTAGGTTCTCTCTCTCTCTCTCTCTCTCTCTCTCTCTCTCTCTCTCTCTCTCTCTCTCTCTCTCTCCTCTCTCTCTCTACCTCTCTCTCTCTCTCTCTCTCTCTACCTCTCTCTCTCTCTCTCTCTCTGTCTCTCTCTCTCTACCTCTCTCTCTCTCTCTCTCTCTCTCTCTCTCTCTCTCTCTCTCTCTCTACCTCTCTCTCTCTTTCTCCATGATGCCGGGCAGTAGATCTCTTCACCTGCCTCCATCTGCTGCAAAAGGAAGCCTCTCTGAGGACAAATAGACAAAGTACTAATATGAATGAGTATAGCAGCATTATCATGAGGAATCATTTCATTAATTTTTTTCTAGGAATATTTGATTTTTCAGCTATCTAGTTTCCAGTTCCTGGACATTTTTACAGTATAGGTAAGGTCATAGGCTCCATTCTGTGTCATGGGCCTCAAGTTAAACCAAGCTTTGGTTGGCCCTTCTCACATGTTCTGCAGTCATTTTCCCACTAGATTTTGCAGACAGGACAGATTGTAGGTGTAGGGTTTTGAGGATGGGTTGGTGTTCCAGTGTCTTTTCCCATAGCCTCTCGACTATGTTCTCTTGACACTAGAGTGTAGAAGTGAAGGCTCCGATCCCTCTGTAGACAATAAGCTGAGTGCAAACAGTCCTCAACAATGGTGTCCTGCTGTCAGTTTCTCAGAGTGACTTTCTTTTCTAGGATCAGTCTGAGTTGTTTAGGGGTCTCCAGGGGACCTCCTTAGCCAACAATTAAACTGAATGTTACTCAGTTCCTCCATTGGAAACTTTGCCGACAGTAAATTATGACTAGTTCAGACTCTGGATTTTCCTTTACTAGAATCCACACTGGGATCACTCTCATGGGTTCTAGGAAGTTTTCCCTGCACTTGGTTTGCACATCGCCTTTTCTCCCATGAGACCCCATTGCAGCTGTCTCTCCTCCACTATATCCCTCCATCCTTCCCACCTCATCTCTCCAACTTAAAATTCTGTCCCAAGTGCATCTCTTAGCTGAAATATTTTCTCTGAGAAGAATCAAGAAAACAAAACTTTGAACTCATAACATTTTAACTTTTGAAGATAATGTTCAGTAAATAACTTTTTGACTATAGATTGTTTTAAATTTCATGAATACTGCTCTAAAATTTGTCCTATGGAAATAATTATTACTATTTAAATGAATGTTATGAATATTAAGTAAAAAGTAACCACGTTTTTAAAACAATACAAAAGGTGTCACATACTTTCATACGGCATACATCAAATACATCCTACAACATAACAACTATTCTTAATATCTACAGAATTTAAAGAACACTCTGATACCTATCTATCCACTGTGTATTAAATCTGCCTCGAAACAATTCCTGAGTCAACAAAATGTATATGAACTCATGGAAATCAAGGAGGGGATTTTAAACTATTTTTTTAAATAAATAATTGACAATAAAAATGCAATAGACCTAAACCCATATGATGCAATGAACGTGTTTCTAAAGCCAAGTTCATCACAGGTCTACATAAAATCACTGAAGAGATTTCATATCAGCAAATTCAGGGTCCATCAAAACCTTGAGAATAACATGAAGAAACAATATCCAGTGACAGTCAACCAGAAATAATCAAACTCGGGGCTAAAATAAATGAAAAAGACACAATAAAAATGCTACAAAGAATCAATGAAATGAAGAGTTGGGTTATTAAGAAAATCAACAAAATTGATAAAATTTTAGCCAAATTAATAGAAAGACAGAGAGAAAAGACCCAAATAAAACAAAAATTTCAGGTGAAAGCAAGAATGTTCTAACAGACAGAGGAAATCTAGATAATCAATAAGGCATGCTTTAGAAATCTGTACTCTAGCATTCTGAAAAACTTAAAAGGAATGTTCTTTTTGTAATACATAACATACCAAAGGTAAATCAATCTAAAAGGACCTGGAACCCCTAGTGCACTATAAACTATAACCAAAATTCCCCAACCAAAACATTCCCAGAGATGGTTGAACTCAATACATAATTCTAGCATATACTTAAGAACTAATGACAATAGCCTTCAAATTATTCTACAAAATATAAAGGATCATTTCCTAATTCTGTTCTGTTGCCCTGATACCTAAACTATGCAAAAATTCAACAAGAAAACAAAGAAACAAACAAATGAACAACACAAATCCATATCCCTTATGAATATAAATGAAACTAAAATGTATTTTAAGTAAAATATAAATACATTGCCTCAATTTTCCCTACCTCCAATCCTTCAAATTTTCCTCCCTGCAAACCCCCTCATGCATCCCACTCTCAAAATGATAGAATCTTTCTCTGATTATTTTTCCATTTGTATATATGCGAATATATATGTGTGTGTATATTAATATATATTCAAATATATATATTTGAATGTATGTGCAATACATTCAAATAGAGCTTGCTCAACAAATTTCCCAATAAAATACTTGTAAATCATATCCACGAACACATCAAAATAATTATCCACCAGATCAAGTTGTCTTAACTTTAGAGATTTAAGGATGTTCTAATACTCATAAAACCAATAAATATAGCTCACCACATAAACAGACTAAAGATGAAATGTGCATGTTCCTCTCATTAGAGACAGCAAAGTGCCTATGATATAACTCAATACTTTGTCATGTAGCAAACATCAACCTAAAGGGAGAGAAACTCAAAGTGAATCCAGTAAAATCAGGAAAAAGACAAGGATGTCCACTCTCTCCCTACCTATTCAATACACTACTTAAAAGTCTTTGCTAAAGCAGTAAAACAATGGAAGGAGATTAAGGGAATAGAAATAGAAAAAGAAGAAGTCAAGTTAATCTCTATTTGCAGCTGACATGATTTTAATACATAAAATATTCCACCAGGAAACTTCTATAATGGATGAACACTTTGAGCAAAGTAGCACGAAACAACATCAGAATTAAAATTTTAACTTAAACCTGTGCTTAAAATGATTTGATTTCATATCTATAAAGCCAAAGAATTATACAGTAACATTTTTGAAAAAAAATCCTGGAGCAGGGTGTGGCCGTGGGAATAGTAGTGGCTCTGGAACAATTTAGGGAAGTCTTGGGAGAGAATATGACCAAAATACTTTGAATACAATCCTCAAAGAACTAATAAAAATTAAGAAAAGAAACGAAACAAAAGTAAAAGGTCTTCAAATGAAAAGGACCTCATCAGTGGGTGGTTGAAGACTTTATTCTCAATGCTGAGTAAGAGGAAGGTCAGTGTCACCAGTCAGAGACCAGCATAGAAAGGCTGTGATGAAACAAAGAAACAAAGGGACAAACAAAGACAGATTGTACTAATTCTGATGATTTGGGTTTTTTGTTTTGTTTTTTATCTTTAGGAGGTGGAGGATGTTAGAAATGTAACAGTGGCTTGTGATTTATTTTTCATGAAAACAGTTTCTTTTTCCTCTTTCTGGGACACGATTTCATTGTGTGGCCCTGACTGGTATATTACTCAATAGATAGACTGCTGGCATTGAATCACAGAGATACACCAGCCTCTGCCTCCATAGTGGTGGAATTCAAGGGGAGCGTCACCCCAATTTTCAAAGTATAGTTCTTGAAATTTATTAAAAACTTTAAAATACATTCTACCCTTCCCTACAACTTCATTGGCAAGTGTTCCTGATTCAACGTCGATAGACAGTAGCTTACAGTAGTCAGTGTTGCCAGAGTTTTGCACGGTATTTGATCACACCATGAACCACAAAGTTGTTTCTAGTTGTGGTGCGGCTCAGTCCTTAGCCACACCTCTAATCCCAAACAATAAGAGAAAATTGGTTTGTAGAAGAAGAAGCCATATTTATAGTGATGCCTTAGCGATTGGGAGACAAATAGCTTAATCAGAGAAAGTTTTGACAGAGTAGGATGTGGCCAACTGTCCGGAAAAGAGAAAGGAAAGTAACCTACTTCAGCGGCAGTAGAGACAAGAAAGGGGATGGAGAAAGGCAGTTTTATTGGGAGTTTTACAGAGTAGTGGGTTTGAGAGAGGTCATTTGCTCATTAAAATGCATAGTGGCTTCTGGTTTGAGTACATTTTGCTTCCTTCTGTTTTGTTTTGTCAACTTTCTATAAGAAATGATCTTAGCAAATCAAGAGTGTGAGGTTTTACAGCACGCTCTTATATTTCCACTCCTCTTTATTGTTCTCTAGTTTTATTAACTGGTATTGTCAAAATAATTTTGGAAACTTCAACTTTTCAAAGAGATTGTCTCTTTTTAATTAAAAATGTATATACATAGTGAAGCTACTGGCTGAGATGAAGAGGAATTTATCAGGAGTGCAAGGCATATAAGATATTGAGAACTCAGAACTCATATGATTAAAACACATTACATATTGTAAAAGTATCATAGAATAAACAGAAGTAAAAGGGTATTGTATATTGAATAATGAATATTTAATTTTTTTATGTTCCATTCTTATCATCTGTCCTTATGTCTTTCATGCTACCACAATCTTTCCCAACTTTTTGGATTATTTTTATTCTTTCCTGTTTTCTGATAGACGTTACGCTTGTAAATATTTTAAATTGTATTTTCTTATGTAATTTTAGTATGATTGTTCATTCTGCAAGCTGGACTCATTGAACAAAATATTTCTAATCAAATATGCAGAGTGTGTTTCAGTCTCTTTTACATAATTGTGTAACTATATTTATTTATATGTATGTGTGCAAGTAGGTGTGTGAATGTGTGCATGTGCCAGACTGTTGGATGCCACAGGAGCTGGGATTGCAAGTGATTGTGGAATACCTAAATATAACTCAATCTTCTGTGTGTACCCTCAACCTCTAAACCTTCTCTCCAGCACGCACTTTCATATTCAATAGACACGAGGTAGCTGAGTTGCACTTTCATATTCAATAGACACGAGGTAGCTGAGTTGAATAGTGTTTGCATATAACTTCAATATTTGGGGACATGAGGCAAGACATGGAAGATGTCTAAGTGAGCTTGGAATGAAAAACAGCGTGTCAGATGTTTCTCTGATTGAAGTAGCAGAATACATGACAAGAAAAGATTTAGAGAAGAATCTTATGGCAGAGGTATGGCAAGGAACGGCATAGCAACCAAGGATTCCTCTGTGTAGTGAGAGGTTGTTGTGTGCCCTGCTGTGTCTGTATGGATCAGGAACTTCCCAAAGGTCTTGGCCATACCAGGATGGCTCTGTCCCTACAGTTCTGCTCTTATGGCCCTTCTTCTGTCACTTGGGCCTCATGTGGAAGAGGTCCAATGTGTGACAAAACAGCTCCTCTAGCTGGGGTCAAAGGGCTACACATACTCCAGATTTAAGCCGAAGCACGATATTTCCCAAAACAACAAAAAAGGCAAAACCAAAAATACAAGGATAGATATGACCCTTTTGTGAGTATAACTGGGAACTTGTTGCCAGTAAGTTAGGGAAGGCATGCTGCTTTTCTTTTCTGAGGCATCGTGACTGATGCTGCAATAAACAATTTGCCTCTATGAATAGTTGAAATGGTTATGTATTCATAATTATCAATATTAGTATTACTATAAAGTTTTTGGAAGAACAATGTGCTCCATTTCTTTTTCTAGCGTATTCACTACAGCTTACCAGTGATGTGCTCAGACTATTTTGTATTTCCAGAATGTTCACATATATTCAACCCAAGATAATCATAAACAAGGAAAAGGTTTACAAGGTAGAATGAAACAGTACTCAGTTTCTGAATTTAAAATACTCATATCTGGAGTCTGTGTCTATATTAGAATTTCAGAGGACCAAATACCACTTCTTTTTCTGAGACTTGATATTCCTTTCAAAGTAGTAAAGCAAACATCTTTAAAATTAAGAGTGTATTGATTCAGCTGGTAGACAGGCGGCTGGCCCAAAGAGTCAAGCATATGTTCTTATTTATAGTAAAGTTCCTCAATGCTTGTCTCTTGGCCTTAGTGATTACCTTCCCATCCTGCTCTTCAAGAAGTCAAAGCAACTGCAGCATGCGGTTGCCAGGATACATGCGCAGACATTTTGGTGAACGTGTATTGTAACAGCTTGATTTGTCATAAAAATGGAGAACTCTTGAGGACAAATGATTAGGAACAAATTCAGTGGAAACTAGAATTTACAAATTGGATTTTGTACTAAAGGCCAAATCTGTACAATATGAACATATGTGCTGTGTGTTGATATATACTTATAAAGATATTTATTTAATGTGAATGCTACATCCAAAGAAATAACTAAACACTGTGTCTAAATTTTCATTTCTTAACTAGAATCAATACATCATGATCATATTGTTATTTTGTTCTGTAGTATTGTTTTTTCATACCAGTTTAATTATGCAAGTGTGTTAACTGGTATTTTTTTAAATAGCTAATGAACACTATCCTGCCCTAATTTTCAGAAGAGAATCCCTGACTGCTGAGTTTGACATTTTCTATGCATGTCTAAGGCCAGTCCTTAAGTGTTGAGCTGTATTTCTGGTATTCATTTCTTTACATGTTCTGTTTATTCAATGAAAAAAATGGAAAGCAATCAGATGATTTTACATGAGAATGGGAGGGCGTGAAGGAGGTAGAAGGAAACTGGTAGAAGGGAGAAGAATATGGTAATAAAGGACAGAAGATGATCAAATTTTATTATATACACACATGATATGTCATAACAAAACCCATTGTAGGGGTCCGTGATTCAAAATGAGGGTTACCCCAGTCTCAAATAGTAAGCAAGAGCAAAGAACGTTTATTCTACAGAGAACCTGTATCCAGGGGGCTACCACACTTTGGGATGGAAGACAGAGGTGTAGACTTTGCAGGGTCAATTTAAAGCCTGCTAGGGTGTGAGTTGGTAACTTCTCTCTTTCTTTCCCTGGATAGGTTGGCTCTATCTCCAAGGGTATGGGGGCCTTTATGATTGATTAAAGCTCTGGGGGATTTGGGGAACTTTTACTGATTAACTATACTTGACTCAAGGCAAGTGAAAGTGTAGCTGCTACAGCTCCTGATTGGCTGCCCGTGAGGTTGGTTCAGGGTAGGTGGTAGGGTAGCATCCTGATTGGCTACCCATTTGGGGTGGCTTTTTCATGGAATTGACTTGTTTCATACTTTTTCAGTTGTGGGAAATAAAAACTTAGGTCTAGTCTCCCAAACTAGTATGCTACATGTCATGGAGTCAGCCTGAGTCTGGCTGACTCTGTCCTCTCACCACAATTTTCACAATTAAAACATTGTAATAAAATGGAAAATAATCTCACTGAAGAATTTTATGCCATTCTTAAAACTGTGGTCCTTGCGCCCCAACTTCTGTAGCAACAGAAATTATAAATATGGGCCAGTAGGCATGTCCTCAAAACATAGCATTTTATAATACTAATGTAAAGTGAATCCCAGAATATGGCATGATTTCAATGCTGTGTGCTGTGTCAACACATCTGTATAGTCTAGTCGTGAAGTAATTATCTTTATCTTTTATCTTTAGGTACTCCAAAACCTGAATGTCATGGGTCTGCTAAAGCAAAGTGTTTTCAGATGTTTAGAAATTATTTTTGTGAAAAACTAAAACACTAAGATATTTTCTAATTATAAATTGAGTAGTTTGTGATATTGTAAATAGAATCCTCTTAAACTTTACTAATGTAGATAGCATTTCTTTTCATTTTAACTTTCAGCCATGTAGAAGTGGTTAAGGATGATTAATAAAGTAAGAGGAAGAAGGGAACACAGCTTTTATTATACTAGGAAATTGAAATCTTAAGGGAGGTGTTAAATGACTTATGGGCCATTTACTGTTTAAAATTTGAAGTCATTCTGTAAATTAAATATCTTAAAATTTTGTCTTTATCAAGTTCCCCCAAAAAAGGCAAAATAAGGAGATAGTTTTCTTCCTTAAATGAAAGTAAAATTTTGCAGTATTTCTGAGTCGCCAGCCACGTCTGTTTCTAAGCCTTATATAACATATAGATGTTTAATTGAGGATATTAATTTCCATGCTCTAGATGCTGACACATAACCATTCAACATTTATGTCAGTGACAGATATTTATTTCGGCACTGCTAGCTATAAGGTATAAAAATTTAATTATGGATATTCATTTCCTTCTATTAGGCCTGATGTATACCCGTTTAACAATCACATCATACATACGTAGATTTGCACCAGTGGGAGCTCTGAAATGCTCAACTCAAACTGTGAACCCCTATTGAGTTGTTCTGGCTCCAAGAACAAAAACCCACCAAAATGTAGGGAAAAGGATATCCTACTGTCAGAACACTTGTCATAAAACATGCTTTTCATCATCACTAAGTAAATATTTAATCAAAGAATAACTGCAACTATAAATTTACATATGAGCAATTATCCAACAAAGGACACTATAAAATTAAACTAATTTAAAAGAAGTTCAAAAATAAAAATGAAGTTAATGAAATATTGCTTTATAAAAATGAAGCAACTGTGAAGCATGTCAAATGGTAGAGAAATGGCTTATGGGAAATAAATAAACGTTGACATCAGCAAAACATTGGGGTTTGGCATCCTTGTGGTTGAATCCAGGGATCTATCTTCAGTAGGTAGGCGCTCTACCACTGAGTCAAATCTTGATCATTCTTTTTCTTTTTCTTTGGCACTCTTGCTTTTTACATGATCTCCCAGCTATCTGCTCCAAACACTCTGCCTGGCACTCAATACCATGCTTTCTGATCATTATCTATTCTGACGGCTCTAGAACGGTCAGCTTAAATAAACTCTGTCTTCGATGGGTTGCCTTGGAGATGAGTTTTAACTCAGGAGCAGAAAAGAAAGCAATGGAGAAGATGACGTCAGAAGTGGGGAGTTGTTCTGAAGAACATGACTCTACTCTTCCGAAGGGATGTGAAAGACTTTGGAAATCTGAAGATAATTTTGCTGACAGCACATCATGAAGGCTCACTCAGTTCAAGAAATTTTAAAAGGGAAAACAATACCAACATTCTTCTTATCTTTTAGCATAAATTCTAACCATGTTCTAAGAAACAGACTGAGGCTAAATGTAAAAATTAATGGGCTAATTTCTTTGGCAGAAGAAATTTCAAGACAGCATAACATTGAGTCTCTTCTGTGATTATTAGTAATAATGCATATGCAGCTCAATAACTAAGGAGAGGGAAAGCCTCAAAATAATATAGGAAAAGAAGTTCTAAGAAAGCCAACACTTGTGCAGGAGAATACCATCTCAAGGAGTGCTCCTAATTTGCAGGAGATCAATAAGAAAGGTAATCTGATAAAAAAAATCCAACTAAGCTTATGCTTCATGGAAAGAAAATGTCTAAGGAAGAGAGAGAGAGAGAGAGAGAGAGAGAGAGAGAGAGACAGAGACAGAGACAGAGAGACAGAGAGACAGAGACAGAGAGACAGAGACAGAGAGAGAGACAGAGACAAGTTATTACTGCTTTTCAAGTGCTCCAGGGTCCATACCAACCCTGCAACCAGTGTGGCAGTGTTGTCCTCATGTGTAATTTGGGACTCATGAAAGGCATAAGGATGCTAGAGTCATACATATTTTCTCCACAGTTTTATATTGCTGCTGAGGGAGACACATATTGTCTAGCAGAGAATCTTTGCAGAAACGTCCCAGGAGACCATTTTACGAAACAGTGGAACTGAAGCAAGAGTTGCAATTGATCCTCAAATATCCTGTGATGGCAGAGTCATGAGGCTGCTGTGCAGAAGACCTGCATGCAATGCGAATCTGACTCAACAAAGACATGGGTGTTGTAAGCTCTGGAGATGGGAGGACAGAACCACCCAAAGTGTCAAACACGGAGCCTAAACCTACAGAATGTGATGTTTGCTCCAATGGGCTTTGGTTCAGTATTTCCCAGTTTTCTGCCTTTTCTTCCCAATTTCTCCCTTTGGGATGGTAATTATATTCTATGTGACTTCGCGAGGAGGAGGTATAATTAAAACACTGCCTTGAATCGCAGAGGAGTGTTTGAACTTTAAGGCAGTGTTGAGAACCTGAGAGACTGGGATGACCTTTCAAAGTAGGCCCAGCAGCATTCTGTACTACGATACGCCTGTAAGCCTAGGGCAGTCAGGGAGTAGAATGCATTTGGATGAGAAATGCTCCCCATCGGTTCTAGTATTTGTGAATTTGGCCCCCAGTTAGTGGCAAGCTTTGGGGAGCTGGGCCAACCTTGCTGTGATTTTTCACTCCTGTGTGTGGAGGGAAAATGTGATCAGTCAGCATCCGTATGTGCCACATGCCCTGCCACCCCTACCACTGTGGAGTATTTATCTCTTTGACGTTTTAATCCACAATAAGCCCCTTCACTATAACTTGCTTTTGGTTATGGTGTTTGTTCTTAGTGCCATTCCTCCTACATCTCTGCTTTTCAACCCATGACTTCAGATTCCTCCTCGGAGTTCCTGCCCACAGTTGTCTTCATGACGACCTGTAACTTTAAAAGGAAATAAACCCCTTTTCGCCTCAAGTTTTCTGTTGTTCCTGACATTCCTCACAACAACAGAACTGAAAATATTTCGGCACAGTAACAGAAAAGTAAATGATGCACTCGTTCAGTAGCCCTTGAGGGAGGAAGGGTTTAGTTGGCTGAAAGCATTGGAGGAATATAGATAATCATGGGAGGAAAGCCCGGGTGACAAGAGTGGGAAATGCCTTGTTATGGTGTCTTGATATTTAGGAATCGGACACAGCAAAAGAAGTAAGGATGGGAGGGAGCCCTCAAGGTTAATCTGGTGACCCCACTGTCTTTAGAGAGGCTCCACTTAAAGCCCTATTTCCATCTTCTAACCCAATGTTCCAAGACCAGAGCCTGTGGAAACACTCAGAGACGAATCTCAACATTCTTATAAATTACTTTATTCTTTCCATCACCAGGCAGCTATCACTTGCTTTATTGTATCTTAGAGACAAGGGCTGAAGCAGAGGTCATAGAACCGTGTTGCTTACTGGTATGCTTCCCCTGGTTTGCTCAGTCTGCTTTCTTTTAAAACCCAGGTCAACTAGCCCAGGGACGATACCACCCACAGGGGGCCGGGCCCTCGCCCATCAATTCCTAGTTAAGAAAATTACGTTGCAGCCGGATCTCATGCAGCATTTCCTCAACAGAGGCTCCTTCCTCTCTGATAAGTCTAGCATGTGTCAAGTTGACGCAAAACAAACCGGTAAATACAGCTTTCAGTTACATTGGCAAGCTGAGCAAGATTAAGGTTACTTGTATATTCTAGATTATTTTTTTTTCTTTTCAAAGAGTCTTTACCCCTTGCTTCCTGGTATAGTTGTGCATGATTTGCTCACCTAGTATTAACCAGTGGATCATATTTATTACAGAAGCATTCTAAGTGCTTGAAATTTGCCAACTAATTTCAAGGTCATCTTTCTACGAAGAAGTTGGAGTCAGAGAACTGAATGATGCTTGTTTGTAGGAGAATCTGAAATATGAGTCATATTTTTTAAGCCCCTAAGAAATGCTTAAAATTGGAACAGATGAATTAAAAATCACAGTTAAATCTGATATTACAAATAGATTAATCGACTGAACACAGAAAACACTTAATTATAAAATAAAGCTTTATTTGAAGTAACTCCATTTCATGATGATATTCAAACAGTAAATAATTGAAACGAAAATTGTTAACTAATTTAGCATAAGGTTAAACCATGTTTCATTGGCTTGTGTCCAGATGGTGGATTTGGTTAAAGGCGCAGGGAGCAGTATATCACTGGAGACAGAGAACAATTAGGAGACTTAGAGAAGAGCAGATACAGGATGTTTTCCAGAAGGAATCCTATGATTCCTAGGAAAACGTGCAATATGAAATATACAATAGTAAAGCTATTGGCAGGGAAGAAGAGACTTGCCAAGAATTTTTAAATAAAATACTAGCTACTTGACTCACCCACAAGAAGTTACAGTAATAGAAATAAACTGATCAAGACTCTTCAGTTTTGAATTCAGATTAGTGGAAATGTTTTTAACCTTGAACAAAAATTTAAGGTGAAATGTTTCTTTCTCAGCCAACAAAATAATTCCAAAGTTAGAGTGGTTTCCTTGGAAGTACCAAATCTAAGATGCTACCAGTAAAATATAACCCTGTCGACAAAAGTCAAACCAATGTTCCAGCTGCAAGACTCTTAAATACAATGTCTTAAAGAGAAAAGTACTAAAATATCTTAGTGGTAATGCTTTAAAATCACCATAGATTAAAAAAATCAGATATAGATTCAAACTGATTTGTGTACATGGATGTTTATCGAGTGCAGGGAGTTGTCATTAATAATATCGATAGCAGGGTTTAGTCACAACAGCAATACCTTAGAGCGTATCTGAATATATATGATTCTCACAGAAAGAAACAAAAAAGCAAAGGAATTTTGGGCTCCAGTAACCATCACAGAGGGAAGGAATATAGAAACTGAGTACAAAAGTGACAACCAAACACATTGAGTAGGTCACAGTTACACTGTCATTTGAGTCTTGGTTGACTTGTCTGAGATTAGTAAGTAAAATGATTTTGCAACTTCTGATTGTCTAGCCTCGCTCTAATATTTTAATAGAAGTATTTAAAACAAATTTTTGAATTTTGACTTAAATTTGAAAACTACATCCTTCAGACCTGGTCTCCATTTTTTTATTTCCTTTAACAACACCATGGTTTTTAAAGGAATGGAACAAGTCACGTGGTTTCAAAGTTCAGAAGGCAAACAAGTGCTCGCATGCTCAACTTTTGATTTACATGAAGGAAAATGATCAAGAGTACTGCAGAGGTATGCTAGTTATTATGAAATAATTCTGAGATACCTAAACAGAAAAGCCTCACCCCAGAGGGCAACACCTTCCCTCTTACTTATCTTTGTGTCCTACAGTGAGTGTATTTACCCCTTCCATTCTTTATTGACCTTATTCCTTGGTCCCTTTAGGGTCTATCCTGGACTGTTCTTAGCAAACTAGTAGACCTTGGCTGAAATGCAGTACTTGGCAATGGCCCATAAAGTTACAGAATCACCTGATGTGCCCATTATGATTTTGAGTTTGGTGTTGTGTCAATCATAAAACCACAAGGTGAGTAATACATACATACATTAATTGATTAATGGAACTGAAGTAGTATATATGTAATCAGGATCTTTTAAGTTCTGAAGGCAACGTATAAAACACAGAGAACTTGTCAAGATTACTTTGCTTACTGCTCTTACTAACATTTCATTTGTCAGCAATCATGAACTTAGGCTCTCATGGCATGTGTCCTATACTAAGCTGAATAAAAAAGAGAAGGGCATGGCATGGTTTACATATGGTGTTACACACAGCACAATTCCTGTCTCTTTATGGATCAACTCTGAAGAATAGAAATGAAGGGAAATTTACTAGTAGGCAGAATATTTTTCAATTTTCCCACATTCGCATAAAATGAAGTAGTCATATTGTGATTGTATGCTGATTCATGGGTTATAGGAAAAGTTTAAGTTGTACAGTGATTGAAAAATTGGTGAGAGAAATTTCTCTGGAAGGAATATGTGAAGCTATTTATCACAATGGTCAAAGGATTTGAAAATTCTTGGGGTTTATGTAAATGTTTATCAGAAAGCGATCTCATCCTGGGAATGGTTCAATAATCAGACATTTAGAATAACCTATACTGGTAGTAATATTAGATCTATTTTCTTTGTTTGCTAATTAGTGATAATAGCCAACTAGCAAGGTTCTAGCATATCGTAGAAAACAAGAGTCTGGATAAATTTGTGACAGATTATATTGATTAGATTAATGAGTTGTGACATATTACTTTAATTCTGGGTGGCATCAGTTCACAGGCTGGGATCCTGGACTAAATAAAAAGCAGAAATTGAGCCAAGTACTAGTTACCAACTCACTTATTTTCTAACCGTAGATGCTGTGTGATCTGCACACTGAATGTCTACCCCCTTACGTTCTTGGCCTTGATCGACTGCACCATCATATTTACATAAGTCCCAAAAGTCTTCCCACTTTTTGACCACCTTGAGAAACAGACCCATATATGCCTTCCACAGAACTTTCCTTCACCGGTTTTTCAGTCATATTCACTCAAAGTCTTTGCTTATACAATTTCACCTTTTACTATAGCCCACCAACCAATGTACAACTACATGTGTACTAGCTAGTTTCACGTCATCTTGACATCAGCTAGACTCATTTTGGGAAGAAGTACTCTCAATCAAGATAATGCCTCTACAAGCTATGCTTGTAGGGGACTCTATAGTGTATTTTATTGTTTAAGTATTAATATGGAATGACCCAGCTCATTTTGTGCAGTGCCACCCCTGGGATGGTGTTTCTGAGTGCTCTAAGTAAATTGGCAGAGCAGCCATGTGGAGTTTGTACCCTGCTTGAGTTCTTGGCCTGGCAACCTTCAGTGATGAACTTTTACCTAGAACTATAAGCAAAACCATGCCAGATCACAGTAATTGAAACACTAGCTAGTATAAAACAGTAGGGACCAGATTCCCCAGAGTTGACCTAGTGATAGTTGGTGTTGTGTGATAAATTTATTATCACAGGAAAAAATGGCATGGAGCCCTAAGTGTGACTCCTGGTGAAAGATTTACTATTTTGGACGACAGTAAATAGGCCACTTCTATTGGCCCATTTCTATATGGAAATTATTTGTTCTTCATGGAATTTATACTTGTAAATTTTGTCATAAAATTCCTCTAGTGAAGCTACTATCTAGTGGAATCATAGAATATTTTATCCACTGGTATGGAATTTTGAATAGCATTACTTTTGATCAAAGGACTTAACTCACTACCAACAAAGTGTACTTGTTCACAAAATTCACAATTATTGTCATGGTGCCCAAATACTGAAACAGCTGGATAAATAGTATGATAGAATGGCCTTTCAGAACTCCATATACCGTGTCAGATAGGTGGGAAATATCTGCAAGCCAGGAGACATTTTCAGTAGAAAGATGCTGACGACTTAGTTTTTCTGGTCTAGAATCTCTGTTTCTGGATTCTGAAACCCATAAGTTACCAGGTTGAAAAAGGCTCGCCATTTTCACTTAAGTGATTAATTCAGACTATCAGGGAAAATTGGGTTGATTTTCCAGCAGGATGTAAGGAAGTACATGTCTGAAGTAAAGCGTCTCCTTTAGGTATTCCTTGCTGTTGCTAGGTTATGTGATTAAGTTCTGAGTGCAACTATAATGACACAATCCAGGAAGAATGATAAATGGAAGAAACCTTTTATTAATGAGGGAACAGTTTTCCCCTCCGGGTAAAAACCTCAAACCTGATGATCTACTTAGTGAGGGTGGAGGGAACATAGAATGGGTAGTGAACTAGGATAAGCCATGTGATTGGACACAAAAATGAATTCTGCTATTGTCAATTTGCTTCTGACCTAATTTATTAAGAATAAGATTGTGGAGGCTTTCAAATTGAGTGCTGGGGCATAGGAGGGGTTGGAGGCATGGCAGCTGGGAGAAGCTGAAGGGAAGAAAGTGGGGGACAAAAAGTGATGTAATTCTATTTCAATAAAACGATATTTAAAACTTCATATATATATATGTATATATATACTCATTTCTAAATATATATTTGTCATTTTTTGTTGTTATTGTTGTATTACTTTATATCATATATGACTGAGATACACATTAGCTCTTTGTTAAATCCATACTATTTTATATAACAGGCTGAGCATTATGTAAGGGAATTTTCTATTTATTCTGGAGAAATAAATAGTGTCTATGTTAAGTGGAATTATTACATAATTACCGTTTTTCTGGTAAGTGTGAAGTTAGCCAAGGGTAAGATTGTGATGGTTAGTTTGGAAAGTCAAATTGATTGGATCTCCAACCAAATAAGAGACACACCCCTACACGGGTGAGTCATACTACTCTTTTGGGTTCAGAAATTATTGCTCAAGAATGAAATAGAATGGAAGGAAAGTCAGAGATTAAAACTAGAAAGAAGGCCTGAAAAATGCTGTTTTCCAACCAATGTTTTTATGACTATTTTAACAATTGTGGGTGCCTCCACTAGGGTTATAAAAGTACAAAAGCTAGGACCTGTCAACAGGAAGTACATGACCAAGAAAGGGCTTGAGCTTTTGGCTATGGGTGTATTTGAAGGTAGGACAGTTGTTATCTTTCTTTTTGTACCTTCAGATGACTTCATCAGGCTCCAAAGATCTTAAGAAGCCAAGGATACTACAGACCAAATTCCCTGTGGCCAAACAAAAACTGACAACCAAACCCAACCAAACACAGCAACAGCAAAGGCATGAATTTGGGAACTTGATTTGGAGATTGAAGAACATTAATAAGGGTGGAGGAGAGATTCTTGAGGCAATGACAATAATGAGAATACACACTAAACATGCATAGACTTATCAAAGAAAATGCTCAAAGAAACTTAAAATAACAGTAACAAAATAGGAAAAAAGAAGTCATGCTTGTGAGGAAAGGAATTGTGGGGAGGAGGAGGAAATGAGATGAGAAAAGCTAGAGAAAGCCAGAATACAGTTTACATATGTATGAAATTATTAAGAATTTCAAAGTTATGAATCTGTTCTATTATGTTGTTTTTATTTTGCCTCTGGATTTTACTTTAATTATGTTATCTTCATACTTTTCCTTCTATTTTTTCTTAGCTTGGTCTTATTTTGCTATTTTTTTAACTTTTTGTATTTTATGTGTCTTTCATTATTTTCTTGGTTATGAAATGAAGTTTACTTTCGTTTGTCAGGGTAGTTGTTTTCCTGCATGCCTATCTTATGATAGTATTTAGTGTAAATACTATCATGTATAGTATTAACATGTTTCACTGTTTAGTGTAAAATTCTTTTGAATACTTGATTACTTAGAGAAATGAAATAATAACTAAGAAATGAAGCTTTATTAACTTGATAATTCAAAAGAAAAATAACACAGTTATTAAAAATGATCAGAATAAAGTGGGAAACACTATATAATTTTCAATACACTTTATATAACATTCATAAATATTCAATAAGCATTACAAACAAAATATGTACAAATATATAAATAGCCTTAGTTCCTTAATTAAAATGTTCAGACAGATATATAGAGAATGCAGATATATGGATGGACAAAGATTAGTATAGCAAATTTCAGGATAATTACTATATATAATGATACATGGCCTATGACATAATAATATCTAATGGCTTTGTAACAACAATTCTACCAATAAAGATGTTATCTAGAAAAATTATTGCCAAGGAAGCTTCAGAAACTGTGACACAGATCAGCTGATTTAAAATATACTTGAGAACGTACTCCAAAATGCACTTACTTCTAAGAGCTCATAGAACTTTCTGTAAAATAGATCACTTTTTATACCATGTAGCAATTCCTAAGAAGTACTAAAATGAATTTTAAATAATTTCTTATATTTTTTTGATCATGACCCAAAAACTAGAAATCACCAGCAATAGAAACAAAGAGAATAAGCAACAAAACGGTCACTGAGTGCTGCGTTAGTGAGCGGTGTCTCATTGATGAAGTCTAACATTAATTTCAAGGAATTCTTACAACCTTATGAAATTTAAGCTCATAGCAGAATCGATAAGACATAATAAAGGGCATGCTGTGAGGGGAGATCATAACTTAGACCATTTACTTATATTTTAGAAGTCACAGGTATCTCAAATAAATTAACTAATGTTGCATGGAGGGCGGTCACAGAAAAAAACAAGGAATTCCAAATAAGTAGAAGGAAGGAAGAGATCAGAATTGATGTAAATGACATGGAGAGACCAAAATAGCAAATAATCAAAGAAACAGATTTATTCTCTAAAAATATATAATTGGCATCCTCTTAGCATAAATGAATAAATAAATATGGAAAATAAAGTAAAACAAAAACCTCAGTATCAACCTAAATTAATAGAATGGGGGTAAGCAGGAGGATGCTACAACACAAACCATGAAATCACAAGAATTATTAAGAAAACTTTGGAAGCTTTTCATTAAAATAAATTTGAAAGACAGTGGATAAAGTTCTATACATTTATTGTAGGAAAATGCAGTCAATGTAAAAAACAATAAACATGTCAAATCAGCAATGAGTCAAAAGAAGTAATAAAAAGTCTCCAAGTATTAAAACATCATTAAGCATTGATTTCCTACTGCATCCTGCCAGACTAGGAAAGATACATTAAGTTCAATAGAACTCAAACTATTCTATACAATAAAAGATATTTTAAAAAAATTGAATCAATTCTATGAAGCCAGTATTACCCATACACAAAACTGAACTAAGACGCAACAAAAAACCACAATTATTGATCCATTTCCTTAATAAACACACATGCAAATTTTTTCAGGAAAATACTTAAAAACTGCATTAACAAGTGAACTTAAATTATCATAGCAGCCTTATTTATAATAGCCAGAATGTGGAAAGAACCCAGTCCTTCAACAGAGGAATAGATTCAGAAAATGGGGTACATTTACACAGTAGAGTACTACATGGTTCTCAAAAACAATGACTTCATGAAATTCTTAGGCAAATGGATGGAACTAAAAAATATATAACCCAATCACAAAAGAACACACATGATATGCACTCACTGATAAGTGGATATTATCCCAAAAGTTCAGAATACCCAAGATACAAGTTAAGGACCACATGAAGCTCAAGAAGGAAGACCAAAGTGTGTAATCTTCTGTCCTTCTTAGAGGGGTGAACAAAATACAGGAGGAAACATGAAGATAAAATGTGACTGAAGGAAAGGCCATCCAGAGACTGCCACACCTGGGGATCCATCCCACATACAGACACCAAACCCAGTCACTACTGCAAATGCCAAGAAGTGCACACTTACAGGAGCCTGATATAGCTGTCTCCTGAGAGGCTCTGCAAGAGCAGGACAAATACAGATGTGGATGCTTGCAGCCAACCATTGGATTGAGCACGGGGACCCCAATGTAAGAATTAGAAAAAGGTCTGAAGGAGTTGAAGGGGTTTGCGACACCGTAGGAAGAACAATATCAACCAACCAGACCCCCGAGAGCAACCCATGGCTCCAGCAGCATATGTAGCAGAGGATGGCTTTGTTGGTCATCAATGACAGGAGAGGCCCTTGGTCCTGTGAAGGCTGGATGTCCCAGTATAGGAGAATGCCAGAGCAGAGAGGAGGTAGGAGTAGATCAGGGGAGGGGGGAAGAGAAAGGGTGTTCCCAGAGGGGAAACTGGGAGAGGGGGTAACTTTTGAAATGTAAATAAATAAAATATCCAATAAAAAAAGAAAGTTGTGAACATTTTTTAAGTTCAAATTTTACTACTGTGAGATAAAACTAATGCTTAATTCTCTCCTTACCACAATATGGCTTTCCTAAAACTTGATCTTAGTAATGTTTACAATTAAAAATATTTAAAACCAAAAAAAAAAAAGAAAAAAAAAGAAAAGAAAATCCTAGGGAGCAATTTGAAGCTAGAAATGCACACTCTTAATAATTGAGCTAGGGACATTTTGAGGTCAGAGAACAAAACTATTGGCACACTAAGTGGCATTGGCTGATGTGAGTGTTGCTAAGACATGACTGACATTTTAGTTGATAATTAATTTTTATATCCATTTTTACCCTCATATTCCTTGTATGATTTATTAAATTTTCTGAGGAGTATGTCTGTATTCTGAGGATTTAAAGTAGAAATGACTGATTTTTTTATATAAAAGTTTAGATTTGTAATTCTTTTAAGATTTTTATAAACTCATACTATAAGTTAAAAATTATGTAATTGATTCTTTCTTTATAACTGCAAATTGCTGCCCAATAGTACCAGAAATTGGCAACTGAAAAAGTTATTTTGCTTGCATACAGTGTTAACCTATAACAAGGTGCTTAATTTTGAATATACTTGGGGTCTTGGGGTCTTGGGAATAATTTGTTTTCTTTATTTGTACTATGTAATGTGAAAGTGTTAGGGAACATATGGTTTTTCACAGTCATTCTCTAGAAGAAAAATAATATGTACATTGTAATGTATAAAATAAAATCACATTGTATTTCTTTAAAAAAGTTACCATACATGTGACCATATAGTTGGGCATGCTTTTAATTCTAAATTGAGATGCAATCAAATATCTGTGATTTTGAAATCAGGGGCAGGCAGAGAATTTACTGTCCAGGAAAGACAAAAGACTGAAATACAGAGTAAGAACATTAAAAAAAAAAAAATCAGGATCTTTTGAAATAGGAACAAACACCTGTAGAGAAATTTTAATCCAGCAATATGGCTGTTCTGGCAAGGGATCACATCCAAAGACCTTCTAAGTCTGTGTGATCTGTCTGGAATGACACACGTTTAATCCCAAACAATGTCATCTTATTAAGGAGCAGAAGGCAAAGTGATAAATCAGAGAAAGATTTAACAGAATGGTCAGAGATAGGATATACCTAACTCTTGTGAGAACAGACAGAAAAGAGAGGCAATTTCAAAGTGGTGCAGGGAAAGAACTGGAGTGCAGTTCACCTGAATGAAGTTCAGTTGATGCACTTTTGTTCAGATCGTGCAGTCAGGGCAGCAGTGCAGCTCCGTTCACAGACTTCAGAGGCAGTCTTTCCAAGCAGAGCAATTCAGTGAGAAACTGAGAGAAGCCAGTTTCAGTCAGTTAGCTTGGAGAGAGTTTGATCCAGAACAGCTGAGTTGAAGTAGCCAGCTGGAGTTCAAAAGGAGCCAGAAGTCGAGTGAGTTTACTCAGTAGTAAATGTCAGGGGCTGAAACAGTCTAGGCCTAGTTAGCAGACAAAGGCTTGAAGCTGGTGCCTTGAAGGTCCTGGTTTACAGAGGATTAGATTGTATGGGGACTAGAAGCTTCCAAGCCTAGCCCTAGAGATACTTAGATGGAAATGTTCTGAGCTTAACCCGAGCCATCTATTTACAAAGCTTGGTTCCAGCTCTTATCTCATACCTCAATCTGGGGATATAAAAGCAACATTTCCGTACAGCCCTACTTGGTAGGACTGTCATGTGCTTTACTGAGCCCCATCATCATCCCAATATCCTTTACTTCTCACCCGAATGTTTGTCCCTGAGTATGCCTTTCCTCCCTGCTGTTTCTCTTTTATCTAAGAAAGTGACTATCTTACGATCCTGTCTATTCTCATTACACCTTCTAATAGTTCTATCTTGAAACTGACAACAAATGCAGCGGAGGGAGAGAAGTTTAGTCTAGTGTTCGCTTTCCCATTCCTGGTGGGGGTTTAAGACTAGGAAGTTAACAGAAACTAATTACTGTGTGATTGTGTCTTCTGAGGACATATCAATTCACAGGGATTCACTCTTTATGTGTACTTTAAAGAAACCCTGGATCCTCGACTTTCTTCTCCCAATCGTACATCTGTGGGAGGGTAAGTCTTTGCTTGACTGTGATTTGGATGAGAAGTTTGGCAAACGTGTGTGTGTGTGTGTGTGTGTGTGTGTGTGTGTGTGTGTGTGTGTGTATATGTTTTCCTCCTCTTCATGCCCTTATTGGACTTGTATTTTAGGATTCAATGGGCTTGGTTCTATTGCCTATTACTGCCCTAACAAGAAAAGGGTTACCCCTCACAGTTACAGAACATCTTGGGAGATATCCTTTAGTCTCTTGGAACATAATTGAGTTTGGAGCTCATGAGAGAAAACATTCCTTCTCTTATTTTTCCGACCGCATTAGTATCTCTTCATTGTGTGGTTATTGAACATGAATTTAAGTTTTACGATCTGGTATATTTAACTATTATATATACTGATATAAAGCTTGGGAGAAACTAAGCAAGCGCATAGATTCTGATTCGACATGCATTTTGTTCTTTAGGCCAATCCTTATAATTATTTTAGAGAGTAGACTAATAACTCCATTGATCAAAGAAGGATTTTGACTTCAATGGATTGAACTTTGACATTAGAAATTTTAATATTACATGCATCATCTGTAAGCTTAATGTTTTATACACATATTTTGTGCAACTTGATCAGAACTCTGTAAGTTAAAACTTTTTTGATTTTTTTTTCCATTCTGGAATAATGTAGCATCCATCTTTCTATCTTCATGAACAAATATATACTAAGAAAACTTTGTTTTCACAATATATTTTAGTTACTATATTTATTAGTAACATAATGAAACATAATAATATTAAAAATAAATTTACCATATTTCAAGGGAATTTTCTCCCTGAGAAAGACAAAGATTTACTCACTAGTCTCTTGTCATACAGTTTGATTTTGTTAAAGCTCATACAAAGAACATATACGTTTCTTTTTTTTTAATTGGGTATTTTTTTAATTTACATTTCAAATGTTATCTCCTTTCCTGGTTTCCAATCCATAAACCCACTATCCCATCTCCCTCCCCCTTCTTCTATGAGCTCTTTCCCCCACCTAACCACCTACTCCTTCCCACCTCCACGCCCTGACATTCCCCTACGCTGGGGAATCCAGCCTTGACAGGACCAAGGGCTTCTCCTCCCTTTGGTGCCCAACAAGGCCATCCTCTGCTACACATGCAGCTGGAGCCATGGGTCTGCCCATGTGTACTCTTTGGGGGAGTGGTTTAGTCCCTGCTTGGGAGCTCTGTTTGGCTGAGATTATTGTTCTCCTTCAGCTCCTTCAGTCCTTTCTCTAACGCCTCCAATGGGGACCCCGTTCTCAGTTCAATGGTTTTCTGCGAGCATTTACCTCTGTATTTGTCATGCTCTCAAAGAGCCTCTCAGGAGACAGCTATGGCAGGCTCCTGCCAGAATGCACTTCTTGGCATCAGCAATATTGTCTGTGTTTGGTGGCTGTATGTGTATGGGCTGGATCCCCAGTTGGGGCAGGCTGTGAATGGCCATTCCTTCAGTCTCTGCTCCAAACTTTGTCTCCAAATCTCCTCCTATGAATATTTTTGTTTCCCGCATTTAAGAAGGACTGAAGCATCCTTAAGATTAGTTACACAGCAAGGTGAGAGATTACTAGTGAGCCTGATCCAAAAAGCAGTTGTACCTGGAAAGTTAATTAAGTACAAATAATGATTTTGTCATATATGCCTAGTCTTCTCCAGCCTTTATATTCTCGTTCTCCACAAACCATAAGTGCAGTACTGGATACTTGGTGGCTCTCTCTGCTACCCTAACCTCCTGTGAACGAATATCAACAGTAATAAATCTCAGGTATTTATCATATTTGCCAGCGAGAATAGCAATATTCATGAAAACGGCAGTTCTTTTGTTCAGAAGACAATGTAGAACAAAAAGTTGAATCCAAACTACAAATGTAGGGTAAGGGAACAAAGCCAAAATCTTCACAACCATGTAATTGTAGTTTAGTGGGTAAAAAAACATCCACTTCTTTCCTTGTAACTATGGTAGGAGCCTGAAGGTGTGATTTCTAGGTTTCCAGCCCTTGTAACATTTACCAATATCTAGAAGAGATTTATGGCTACACTCTTTTGTGTTGTTTCTTTTTCTCCCTGAGGACTGAGTAGGGATTGGTTTGGACTGTCAGGTTTACTTGATCTTTATGCTGTCAGATTCCCCATATGCTGTTCTAAGGACTTTTTGAGGATGATTTCATATTTGTAGAGTGCTGAGAATTATGTACCCTGGGTTTGCTTTGGGATGAATGTAAGGAGATTAGGAGAAGTAGCAGACATGCATCAAAGCACCCTTAAAAGTATGTTTACCACCCCCTTACCCACACCAGGAATCAACTAAGAAATCCTTGTAACGCTATTACATTGGAGAGACTGAGTTATGTCTTTCAGTTGGAATTGTTGAGAAATTTCTACTTCTTGTTCTCTCCAGGAATGAGCATCCCATGAGAGACTTACAATACAGAGATCTTGATAATAAGCAACGGTATCTTCTGTTGGAAATACTTTTCACCTAAGCTCTCATTCAGGAAGAACAAGATACTCTTATGCTGTGCTTTTTGTTTGGTTGGTTTCTTTTCCTTTGCCCAGCCATAGATTTTGGAGGCCATTTTTGCCCAGGACAGGTGCATTGGAGGACACATTGAGACAAGCATAGTTGTATTTGAAGTGGGTAGGCCAAATTCCACATCCAGAGCAGCGTCTTGGTGACACAGAAGGGCACAGAGGTGCTGCAAGTGTAGTCACTTGCATGGGGCACCTGCTACTCTGTTAAACTAAAAATACCAAAAGGAACATTTAGAAGGATCAGACAACAGAGAAGGAAACTTATATTTGGACAGGAACTTGATTTTGTGTCTAGTAACAATGGATTGGACTCAAAGCATCTGTCTTCCTTACAACTGCCGTAGACTTGTCCGAATGGGCCTTATATGCTGCATTCTACAGGGACTCAGAGAAAAATAGAAAGCATTTTGTTCCCTTTTGGGAAGAAACCAAACACTTATTTTTAAGTGGTCAACATCTGATTTCATTTTTATGTTATAATATTATGTATGGACATATACACCTATGGTTAACCAGGATCCAACTGATATGAGCATTGCCTCCCCCAGTGTCTAATTTGAGATCTTCCTTGATTAATGATCAAATAACTGCCTGAAGCCATGTGCATACAATCAATGCTTGTGTGACTGCCAAGGAAGGCAGACTGCCAGAAAAGTTAGTTCTTCCCCTCCTAAATGGAACACAAGTTAAAGACACTATAGTAGCTTTACTTTCTCCCTGGTGAATGGATGTCAGCTAAGAGTAATTAGAGGTTTGACATTTGTTCATTTGTTTGTTTGTTTGTTTATTCATTCGTTCATTTTCCATTCTTCTCTACACGTGACTATGGTGACCATTGACATTCTAAGAATAGATCATTCAGAGGGACCACCTTGCGTCTTGTGGAAACTTGCATCTGCAAATTTTGCTAAAGAGAAGGTTTTGTAAAATAGGCATGCCCCGTTTTCCTCACTAGAGCATGCAAGTAAAACATCCCAGAGGGCATACCTCCTGCCAGAAAAAAAGATTACAGCCATTTGTCTATCTCTTCGCCCGGCGTTAGAGAAGGTCGCTAAGTGGTGACTTCAGAGTAACAGTGCCTCTGGATTGTCCCATCCAGAATGAGATGGAGAAAGAAGGTGAGAGAAACCTTGCCTACATTTTCTAGGTTCTTTGTCATATTTCCTAGCCCATCTGTAGCTAGGGCATCTCCAGCCTGGGCCAGCCAAGCAGCGGCATCTAGCCCAGTTATGCCAAGGACATGGTGGGATGTCCACTCTCAAGCATGTCTTGGGAAGTGTTCTTGTGATGGTTTGTGTATGCTTGGCCCATGGAGTGGCACTATTAGTTGTGGGCCTATTGGAGTAGCTGTGTCACTGTGAACGTGAGCTATAAGACCCTCACCCTAGCTACCTAGAAGCCAGTCTTTCACTAGTAGCCTTAAGATGAAGATGTTAGGCTCTCAGTGTTGCCTGCACCATGCCTGACTGGATGCTGCCATGCTCTTGCCTTGATGATAATAGACTGAACCTCTGAACTTGTAAGCCAGCCTCCATTAAATATTACCCTTTATAAGACGTACCTTGGTCAAGGTGTCTGTCTGCAGCAGGAAAACCCTAACTAAGACAGTGGTCTCACATTTTTCCCCTCAGTTCGTTTTTAAGGGCCATTCTACCATTAGGCCCTTGCCTGTCGGTTCTCATACCCTGGCCATTGAAGATCTTTCCTGTCTCAGATACTTTTGAAATTGTCATCTCCAGAAACTGAACATCTGCCACCTGATGTCTTGGGGGAATATCTTCAAAAATAAAGTATGGGTAATTTCAAGTTTGCACACTGTTCAGAAAGGAAGCGACACATGTCATCTGTGGACTTAGAGGTTTCCGTGTAGAAAAATGAGTGCGCCAGCATTAGGGATTGTGAGACATAATCTGTCTTCAGAGAAAGTGTTAAATATCTGACGGAAGCCAATCTGTTGCCATGATGACAATGTCTTCTAGGCATCTTCGTTCCCGAGATCACACCAAAAAATGTGGGAGGCAGACTATAGTTGAGTCAACAAGAATCATCTGGAAAATGGGAGAGTAATGATGGGTAACAAGCCAACAGCAATAGGGGCTGTATAATGTGCAGTTGGCAGAAGGTCCAAATTTGCACTAGATGTTCAACTAATGGTCTAAACTCCTCATAAATCTTGTCCATGTTTTATGAAAACAGAAAACCCAGCATACCAGAGGCAAAGAAGGAAGTCAACCTATGATTAAGATAAAGATGGGAATCCTCCCTCTCAGGAGTGTGGCCTTTTTTCTGAGCACAATGGGCAATGCCTGTTACATACTGACTGGAGCACTAAACTCATGTTGATTGTCCAGAATCCAAAGTATTAAGGCCAAACTCGCTTCTTCCCTAGGAATTAGGTCTCTTATCCTTCCTAGACCCCTCAGAAAGTAAGAGGGACTGAGTAGGTACCTCAACCATGGACACAATGGCCAGGGGATTTCGCTGTTGACAAAGGGCTACAGGATGCCAGATAATACCTGTCATTCTTGAGACCTTTATTTGTTTTCAATCTGTCCCACTGAACTTGAGCAAGGATCTTCCTATGTGGTGGCAGAACATCCAGGAAATGTAGTAGAGATGTTAGCAATAGCCTATTTTTATCCAAGTAACAAAGAATTAACTGTCTTGGACAGGATAAAGACTAAAATTCTGGAAAGACCAGACAGCAAAAATGGAAAAGAACAGTCAAGGGAGCCATTTTATTGGAAAGAGGCTAATGGCTCCTGTTAGGAAGAAAGTGGGTGGCATATTTAGAAGTTCACCAGTGCCCTCTGAACTGGATGTTTTACAGAGCCCTGTGGACTTCCCATTTACCTATTTATCTTGCCCAAAGTGTTCCTGATGTGGCTTCCCTTCCCTTACTTCCCCATGGGGAAGGATATGGCCCCTTCAGAGCACAGCCTGAGTCCTCCGTGTCTGCCTGACTCTCCTGTTGCTCTCTCAAGTTCATATCTTTTAATCACTGATCAACAATGTAGCTGGTCTTCCTGAAGGTTTTGGTCAGAAAGCAAAATAAGTTTCATTTTTCACTGAGGTATAATTTATATAAGTTTTGTACATTCCTATAACTGAACTGCCTTTTCTCTCAGTGGTATACAATAACCCGGCATATTCTTATCATCTTCACAGAGGTAAAATAGAAATATGCATGTTATCGAGTTTACTTCAAACTCCAATTTCTGGACCCCCCAAATTACTTTTTATCTTTCTGGACCCCTGTGTTTTTTTATAATTTCATAAATACAATAATAAAAAGTCTGTCCTTCTTTGTTTGATTTCTTCCTCATGACAAAGTGTTTTTCAAGTTTCCATATTCGTGTGCTTCATGTCACCCAAGGTGTCAATATTAAAATGACTAAATCTATTCAGATGAAGACGTGGAGACTCATGTATTGCTGGTGGCCATATATGCTATGGGAGTTCATTCCTCAGCTAAAAGTCTACAATTCCTTTACATGTTAAATATACAGTCATCTTTTCATCTAGCCATTTTAATCTTAAGTTTATGAAAATGAAAAGATACAATCAAACGAAGTTTACTGCAACATTATCTATAAAAATGAACATAAACCGAACATATGCACTGGTAAATGGGCAATGTGTGCTCTATGCAGAGGAGAAACGATATGCAGAAGAGCAGAATGGGCAAAGCACATGTCTCTATGGACCATGGTTTGCCTAGGGCATAAAGTATGAGCTGAGGTGCTAGCCGCATTTAGCTCCCAGCTCCTAATAAACTTGTCTTACGTGTCTTAAGTGGAGAACATGAAAATAAATAAAACTTTAGAAATTTTGCTAACTAAAGGCTGGGTTAGTTAATGCAGTTGGCAAACAGAGAAAATCATTTTGAGAGATTAACATGAAACTAAAACATCCATAATGGAGCCTCAAATTTGGGAAAGACATTGAAGAACACTTACATGGGTATAGTCGTATAGTACCCCTGATCAAAATATGAGCAATTGAAATGTAGGGAAACAAGTAGGCCAGTAGGATAACAGCTTGTTCTAATGTCTTGGAAATGAAACTTCTTTTTGACAATGACAATGGTTAAATCACACACACACACACACACACACACACACACACACACACACACACACACACACACAAAAGATAGAGCAAATAGGATGGAGTATAAAGGATTCAGAGAAGTGACAGTTGGGTGGAGTTAAGGGCAAAGTCTAAGGACAGGAAGGTTCCCATGCAGGAAAGAGAAAACTATCATGAAAGTTGTCCTTTAATCTCTATGTGGGTACCTGTCCACACACACTAATGTTAGGGAACCTTGTAAGGTAGCAGCTCCCGAGGATCAGGTGAATTTTTGGGTTTGACACAAAATGATGGACCCCCTTTCTCAGTGAGGCTGCTCTGCTCTGCCTGTCTTTGTCTGGACAGCATCCCTGGACACATTTGGCTGGCCCTGTCTGAAAAGCGACCTTGCACACAGGTCCCATTCTGTCTTCCCGCCTCATGATAATTAGGTATTTAACTCTAACCAACCTGTCCTTTTTCCTCACTTCATGCCATGACCAATTATCCACCCATTTTCCTAAAAAAAAAAGTCCTTATTTAAACAACAAAGAAGACTTTTCTCTTTGCAGTGGTCTCTAGACATCGCTCTGCAATTTTCACTGCTGCCTGAACGCTGGCCTCTGCCTCTGCACCCTTTCTTCCCTCACTTTGCTGGCCAACCATGTCCAGGAAGAAATGGGGGAGGCACTCACAAATACAAGAACACATATGGAAATAAAAATAATATATAAATACACGTCAAAAGATAGGAAATGAAGATGAAATCATGAATAACCTATTCAAATATCAAGCCAAATCTATATCTATATATTTGAAACTGTTCAATATTGACAGTTTAGGTCGTTGAATCTCTGTCTAATTTTGCCGGAACTGAGTATAAGTGATGAATGTAAATATAAGATGGGTCATTGAATGAAACCCTAAATATAATGTAAACCCTAGTATAAGGAAAGCATTTAATAGGGACTTACTTATAGTTTCAGAGGTTTAGTCCCTTGTCATCACGGTGGGAAGCATGGTGGCATTCAGACAGACGTGGTATAGAGAGGTAGTTAAGAGGTCTACATGTGGACCCACAAGCAAAAGGAAGAGAAAAAGCCACTAGGTCTGGCTTGAGTTTCTGATACCTCAAAGCCCACACCCAGTGACACTTCCTCCAATGAGGCCACACCTACCCTACAAGACCATCCTAATAGAGCTATTCATTGGTGATCATTTTGGGGGATCACTTTTATTCATCTACCACAAACAGTATAAAGAGACCACTAAAAATTCCCATGCCTCTTAATATGAAAAAGTTAATGCTCAAACCAGTACCTGTTTCTGCAGGCAGAAAATGCAATGTGCAAAATAACATAATAATAGAATAATGAAAAGAACCATTTGATAATCGTTGTATTTAAAACAACCATGATAACAAGAAAAAAGTCAGCAGAAGAATTGATGTTTTCTTTAGATATGTGTAAGATTATTCCTGTTTGACTTTATCATGTATTTATGTAATATTTAATATAGTGCCATTAATGTGGTACTTATAGTATAGCTATCATAAACCTTAAGCACTGGCAGACAGTGATGTTTCAAAAATCAAATAAACAAAGTGCCCTATATTAAGTAGATTTTTAGACTTATATAGAAAACACAACATATATATATATATGCATATAATCCAGCATTATATTAAGATTATAATACATGGAGTAAATCATCAAACACAATACATATGCAGTAACTGCATATATCTTGAAATGAATACATTTAAAGATGTTTAAATTAATATTCAAGATGAGTTCAAGATTGAAATTAATATTCGAGATATTGAAATTAATGAGAGGGTAAGAAGAAAAATGTGTGTGATCTGAAAAGAAGAATGCCTGTAAAAGAAATAAGGCACAAAATAGTTTATGATTGGGCCATGAGGAATGGGAGTGGATTGCATCCATAAACAGATTTGATGTAGTCTCTTAAACTAAGGCAGAAATATGGTAGGTTTTCTATCATAAATTATTGCAGAAGTGTTACATAAATTAGGTATTCGAGTTACAGACTCTTCCAACATCTGTGTAAAAATACGAATTGGGTTGGGGAGAACGGCTCACATGCGGGGCATTTATATGCTAACGTGTATGAGAGATAATTGAATACTACACTTAAGGAAAAAAGATCTGGGGTAGAGACATAGATAAAAGGGTCATTCATCATTATTTTTCTAAATAGTTGGTGTAAATTACAGTTACATTTAGTGGTCTGTGTATATGTGCATGCACACAGGTCCCATATTTATACTTTGGTCAGGTCAGGGTATATGAATACTCAGCTGAGTTATTTAAAATTTAGTGTTTAAAAGGAAATAGCAGTAAGTAAGGATACCTCAATATCGCTTAATGTTTTATAGGAAATTTTCCCACGGGAATATTTTAAATTAAAGTTTCAGTGTTGTTGAAATGAAGGTATAAAATCTAACATTGAAAGTACTTGTGTTATTTAAAATACAAAGTGTTTATGTGAGCTTCGCATTGTCTGTAGACTTTATTATTTTTGCTCATAATAGCTTTAGGAGGTAGAAGCACTGTTTGTGTGGGGTCTCACAATAGAAACAACGATTCGTCTAAAAATCTGAATGGGGGCCATTTTATTTGGTGCTCTGTATTTGTTACCCGTGGGCCTCGAATTAAAATCTTTTGAATTGCAGTTATCTCTTTTCATTGAGATGCTTAACCTTTTGGCCAACATTTATATACTTTTAATGCCTGTACTAGAGTTAATTTGCATGTCTTTTTCGTATTCAGTATTAAGTCTTTTGGATGTGGGAATTTCCAGAAAGAATTTGATGTATAATTCATGAGCATTCACTTGGAAGCTCCTGCTCAACAGATTCTGGGGAAGATAATTACCAGAAGTGAAAGATTGCTTGTGGTGTATTTTCTATATTAGGAAATATGCTTTACATTAAGAACTCATCAAATATGCAGACTGCCTTATTAAGGTCATTATTATTATTTACTGAAGAGATACATGGGGTTGACTCCCTTTTAGAGATTCAGGATATGCGCATTAATGGTTTAACACTTAAGTCCTTTTGATACTGCATTGAAGTGAACTGTTTCATTTTAAGAAGTGGTTTTGTGAATGATTTTGCTGATTAGGGTTTTAAAGAATATAGAAGGGAATTAGGGGAATAATATAAGGAAAAGACTAATGGCCTCATTAAAAGCAGTTTTTGCAGAGACTGCATGCACTAAAGTGCACACGGTAGCTACAATTAGTTGAGCAAATGACCCTTGTATGTGAGTCTCTTACTTCACCAGTAAATTCTGTCAGCATCTAATCTGTGAGGCACGGTGTTACCTGCTAATGACTCTATGATATAGTTCAGTTGATTTTTTTTGCACAGGAAATCAATACATCCTGAAAGCATTTAGGCCTCTCTTAGATCACTAATATGATGAAGTAAGAAGGAAAGACATCCAGAATATCTTCATGTCTTTTAATTGCACTAATGACTTTTAAGTAAACCCGAAAGGGATCTCTTTCTTTTTTTTTCTGTTTATTTGGTTTTTGTTTTTTCATTGTTTTTTTTTTTTGTTGTTGTTATTTTGTTTTCAAGAGGAAGTAGGTTTGGGCTTATTTATGTAATAAGTTACCTGTCATCACTAAAAGGAACAAGCTACCAATACATTCAATAACATGGATAATTTAAAAAAAAATACACTAACCAAAAGTAGGTAAATCAGTTGCATGTTCTAAAACTAATGTACTGTAAAATAAAATAAAATAAAATAAAATAATAAAAAATCAGAACAGTGGTTGAGGAAATGGGCTGACAGCAAAGGATGGACAGGACATGTTTACAATAGGTGTGATTGGGTTTCATACATTATACTTGTTTTAATTGAGGCAATCCTAGGCTCTGTGTTTTTAACCACACGTAAATTAGATCTCAATAGAGAAGTATCTCTTTCTTAAAGGGCAATTTGATACTTCTTACAGTTACATTTTTGGGCTATTCTTAGAGTTTACTTATATGTAATTTTCATGGTTTATTGCAATGGCAATTCATAGTGTGTAAGACGTGTCAAACATAGCTTCCAGGTTGAATAGAAGTACCATAGATTACAACGCAATTTTTCCCAGGGCATAACCAGCATTGCACATTGAGATGCTTGTAAGGTTTACTCTACTACTCTGTGTAACTAAATATCGAGATGGTTTATATTATGTTTCTCTTGACCTTTGATTTTTCCGACTTTTGGTAATTTGGCTTGTGACCTTGCTAACCTGTTGCATATTGCCTTAGTCCATATCTGTGTGATGAATTTATATCCAAGTTTTCAAGTACTATTACCTGCTGCTGACTCAATGCAAAATTTATTGTTGTCCTTTCTAGAAAACTCATCATAATTTGTGACTGGACACCCAAAAGAAGATTCGTTTTTTTTTTTATAGACTGACCAGTATTTTTTGTAAGATTTTTTATGCACTTAATTGTAGCTCAAGGGAAGCAATATAAAACACTACTTTGGTAATAAACCTTCAAGAGTCACTTGAAAACTTTTGCTTTTGACGTTCTACCTCACTCTTCTCTTATCACACATGTCATTTCCTTTCTCCAATTCTGAGAACTCATTTGGTAAAGCAGATTTCCAAGCTCATAGCAATTAGTCATAATAGAATAGTTCAGATACTCAGAGGAACATGAAACACTGCCTTCATTTTAAAAAATATAGCTTGTGTGATGCATTCTCCCTGTCATTGAAGTTGCTAATGTATACTTGACTTAGTCAACACTTAATAACATGTCTGATTATTAGGGACAATTTCAAAGCTCTGAAATTCATCATTCCTACCTCCCTGTATATCTATTAGTGACATGAAACATCCTTAAGTATGTCTTCACTGAACACAGAATTGCATGTTCCTTGTCAAGAAATGTGATTACATAAAGCTAAAAAAAAGTCTATAAATGTGATAATCATTAAGACGTGCTTCCTTCTATTGTAAGTTGTCTGAAGTTGCCATTCAAAAATCATAAAATACAAATATTTTGCATGCACCAAAAGTTTACTAAATACCTACCATGTCATTTATTTTAGATGCTATAAAGAAATAAGAAATAAGAAATATTCTATAAAACATAGATTTTGTTTTAGGATTTTGTCCAAGGAAAAACAGTAAATGCTCTCTGTATGTGTGATGTGTGTGTGTGTGTGTGTGTGTGTGTACACATATTCTTGTATTGTTAAAGTACATAAGCACATTGAGGCCAAAGACTTCTGCAATTTCTAACCATCTTATCTTTGGATGCAAGGTATCACACTGAACCTGGATTTCATTACTTGGACTGGAATTTCTGGTCAGTGGGCTACAGAGATTTGCCTGTCTCTGCCCCTCTACCTCCCATTGCTCGAGTATAGACTCACATGTACTTGAGAACAGAGGATCTGAAAAAAAAATATTATCACTCTTACCTGCCTTACCTGACAAATATTATATTCCAGAGCCCTCTATCAAGCATCAATAAATGTATTATAAGTAGAGAGAAATTAAGTTAAACGTGTTTGTGGGGTAGAACTTCGTTCACAATGTAGAAACATAATAAGGGAAAGAAAAGGTTCCATGGACGTTATAATAGGACTCGTATAATTCACACAAAACAATAAGTACCAGAACTACTATTTCTGTTGTGAGAACAATTCTGAGAATGAGTTTACAGAATTTAGTAGCTAGAGAGGAAGAGAAAATATGTTTGTCTGAGACAATCATCGGATTTATTCATTTATTATTTCTATGGATTAGATTACCACTCACCTGTTAAAGAAAACGAAGTAGAAGGAATTTGCCAGGGATGATCGTGAGTTTCCTTTGGGAGGTTTAGTTTAAGATGTCTAATTAAATAGCTGTGCTATATTTAGCTGAGAATCTCGCCATAGTTATCGAAGTCATGTGTTTGGAGGATATTTTCCACAAAACTCTGTGCCAGAAAAGTGACTAATGAAGAAAGATTGGAAGAAAATAACATGTTACACAGAAAACTTGTTAGCAAATCTGCTTTTCACAGTGCACCAAGAAAAATAGTTTTGAGTTTTTTGCTATTCAAGAAAAGCAGAGGCACAAAGTTGATAGGCAAACTTGGCAATAAAAAATACATTATTTTATCAGAATAAATTTTACAGTTTGATATATATCAAAAATACATTTCTGAAAGGGAATTTAGTGATGGAGAGGAGAAAAAAGCAGTATATTTATTTTGCTTTCATAAATGAGAATAAAATAAAACATGAGAATGCAGAGGCCAATACTGTCACAGGAATCATTAGACCAACCTCGACACTCTTGGAAACTCAAGATTTTCCATTCTACCTTCCTTCTAGAATCGAGAAACCCGAGGAATAGTTTTTGCATAATCTCCAAATAAAAGTTAATAGTATCCTCGACACTTTTAAATAGTGTGAATCTGGGTTAAGATGGGGTTTGGGAATTGTTGCTGTTTGTTTGTTTTTTAAATTCTACTTTGTTGATGCAGAACAGTCCTTTTAGATAACTAAAGGCCGAGCCAGGAAGATTGTAGGTTTAAAGTTAGCCTGCAGTCCATTATAAGTTCCAGACTAGCCTGTGCTATGTAAGTAACTCAAAAGGTGCTCAAAACATAGGCTAAGTGATTCAAAGTATGTCTAGCCAACAGAACATCATCAGTCTTGAGTACCTAAACTCTTTATCTGAAGTGCAGTGGCAGATTCCCCATAAAACTCCCCATAATAATTTAGCTTCAATTATTTCCTCCTTGTTCCCCAACCCCTCCCCCCAAAATTCCATTGGAATACAGAAGCAATTTTCTTTCCACTACACATTTAAAAGGTCCAACCAGAACTTTACATGTGAAACATCCTTCTTCCTTCCAAGGAACCCCTTCTTTGCGATGATGAAATGCACCCATTAAGTCTCTTTTGCTCTTCAAATTCTCTAGTTTTAGGTCTCCTAATTAAGACGACTTTCTTCCTAAATCAGAAACAGGATATCAATGGATGGTTCCCTATGAAAACATTTAACTCTCGTTCTTAGCATTGTAGAAAAATATGTTCTCAGGCCTCTGTCTAGGTATGAATGTGCATCTTTCCTCCATTTAAATATTAATAAAAATACCTTTACCACTATTAAATATTATTTTATTATTGAAAGAAAATACGTTAACTATTTCTATGGCACACCGAACAAGATATGAAGCTTAAGGTATCTAAGGGCTCTACTATCTAAGACATACTTAACGTCTCTGAACTAAAACATCAGTTCTCTTCTAGGAGCAAATGGTACTCAGGCATATAGTGGCTTACTCAGGAGGCAGAGGGAGACAGATCTCTGCTAAGGTCCTTGGAAAAGTTAGGATAGTAAGTCCTGAGACAGGCAGGCATAGGGGATAATTTAGTAACCTGGGCCTTTACATGATTTGAGTCATGCATCTCTCTTAGCAGCCTAAGTCTTTGTCTGCACGCACTGTGTGCACATGCACCCCTCTACAAACAGTGTACCCTCAGGACTCTCTGACATACACCCTTTACATCAGAATTCACATCTAGAATAACAACCAATCTCCCTCCACCTCTAACAGCATTCAACTAGGAACAATTTCTGTTTGCATACACTCCCTAAGAATAGCACTCTGAAGATACAAAGATTTACTTATCCTGAGCTGGTTTGGAGCAGGCACACACAGTAACCCAAACTTTGCCCTCCAAATAAACTTTCGGGAGAACCGCACCCCTTTCACCGGCTTATCACTGAGCGTAATTTAATATCCATGTGGTTAAAATCGGAGTCCTTCTCGGAAAGGCCAGCACAGTAAGACAAATGAAAATATCACCTAAGCTGTCAGTCAAAGCAGAAAGCCATCCATGCAATTCAAACAGATTGCAATCTGAGGTCCTTACGTTCCCTTGATAGTTGGCTCAGTGTCAGTCTTGACAGTATACCCCTCTCTGTTACATCACTTTAAACAAATCCACTTTGCTTCTTTTGCCATTCTGGGCAAGCCATTGTTGCATCAGTCCTTTGAATAAAATGCCCAGAACCTAAAAAGAATTCCCTTTAACCAGAGGACCCATAATAGGATCCTATATTTTTAAAAAATACTAGCAATAACAATAAAAATACTCTTGGAATATGCTGAACTCAGTACATGCTATTCGGTCATATGGGTGAATTTCATCCTTAGAATGCTGTGGTATTGTTTTCTGCTCATAGAACTAGACGATTTCAAACTCCTTTTAGGTAAAAATCAAACCGAAACAAGCAAAACAAACAAAAAGGAACCCCCCCCCACACACACACAAAAATAGAACAAACCAAAACAGACAAGCAAACATTTATGTTTTACATGATGTGGCATAATGTTGCATGAAAAGCACATGATACCAAATGAAAGAAGCAAATTTCAGGCAGTGATGGCGCAAAACGTTTATCCCAGCACTTCATGGGCAGAGGCAGGCAAATCTCTGTGAGCGAGGCCAACCTCATCTACAAAGCAAGGCCCAGGACAGCTAAGGCTGTACTGAGAAACCCTGCCTTGAAACAAAACAAAAGTAACAAGTAACACCCTTTGGATAGTACGTTTTTGCTTTTCTATTATTGTATCCAATAATTAAATTAAAGTCCTAGGGCGAACAGCAACACTTAAGACATACCTGCAGACAGTCCTGTTTCATGGTCTTTACTTGTTGATCTTTGTTTTTTTAGACAAATGTCACAAACTGAAAGAAAATTTTTCTATTGACCAAATAATGCTTTCAGACTTGGAAAACAGAGAGAAAAGGGAAAAAGTTTAAATGAATTCAAACACAAAAATCTCATAAAATGATCTAATAGTAAAACATTTTAGTATTCATCTGTAATAAATAAAGAAACATTTTTGAATGTCATATGTGTAAAAGAGTGCTCATTTATTAATCTGACCCAATTTATCTGTATTTACCTCTCTGGCCCCTCGATGCGTGTGTGTGTGTGTGTGTGTGTGTGTGAGAGAGAGAGAGAGAGAGAGAGAGAGAGAGAGAGAGAGAGAGAGAGAGAGAGAGAGAGAGAGAGAGAATGTGGAGAATGTGTCTGCATGGTATATTTGTGCAGATGTCAGAGATCCTCCTGGTCCTTGCCTTGTTTAAAACAACACACATTATTCTCTGTTACATATGCCAGAGTAGCTGGCACAGGACCTTCTAGATATTCTGTTGCATCCACTTCCCCTCTCACCGGCAAAGCACCGGGTTACTATTGTATCTGACTTTTACCTCTTTGTTGTGGGTTCTGGAGATTTCAACTGAGTCCTCACAGTTGCCAAGCAAGCCCTGTGTTACCTCAAGGACCCAATTCCCTTTTGGACTTTCCCTTCATGATTGTATCTTTTATGTCTCTTGCTATCGTGGTTAAATTTGTAATGAAATTTATTTATAAGGGACCGCTCAAGCTTCATGAATTTGTACGGTGGAATTACAGTTTTTTTAAGTGTGTATCTATTAGTGTGCTTAGGTAACAAGTAAAATCCATAGGACACAGGAATGGGCTGGAGCAATGGCTCAGCCATTAAAGGCTGGGTTAAAAACCCAAAACACAAATGCAGCAGCCACTGTGCAAGTGTAGCCATGGGCAAGGGAGTGCAGCTTTCTCTCAGGCTGCAGTTCTCAACCCGCAGTAAAAGTGCAGAACAGCAGATTATGAGAGATTGGGATTTGTCACTTTTATTAGGAATATGCTGGTTTATCCCTTAGAAAGTTATTTAAAGGAAAACAAAGTTTTAAATAAAACAATGGCGCTTATCTGCTGTAATGCACTAGTGAATAAACACGCTGACTATGAATATGAAAGTGAGGAAATGCTGATAACTGAGTCAGGAGCTGGAGACCGTTCAGTCCCGTCTTCTCTCTCTGAGGGCAGAAAGGTCTCTGTGCTTTCTAGACTCTGGACCTCAGTTTTATGAGAGATTTTCTTAACCTTAAAAAGCCTATTTTTATGCCACAATAAATGGTGTGGGGATTATCTAACACTTTGGATTATCTGCACCATTAGTGAGGATAATACAGCCCTGACTGTATTTTGCATTGAAATAGCACGGTCTATTACGCTCATGAATAGCCTGAGAATGAAGCCGCAGCGTCTCTCCGGCATTTATGTACAATGGTTTAATTGACTGCGGGTAGGCTGATGGGGCTTTTAGGTTGTTTACAATTGATGGTACATCCATCACTTTTTCAATTATCATTTTGAAAATTGCTAAAATTGATTATAGAGAATAATTATGTAGATGTGGTAAGAAGCACGTGATTCCTAGTGGTAAAGTAACGTGCAGTTGATTCACAGCGTCTGTTTTGACTTTTACTGTTTCGGTCTCTATCATTCATTATTTTATCTTCTGTGTTTTACTTTTGAGAAGTGTTCCTTGTCCCCCTTGCCTTTCTTTCTTTGCAATGGCATTAATGGAAATTACAAAAATAGTAATAATTTTCTGGAAATGTATGTCAAGCAACACAAAGGAAACCAATCTCGACAGAGTTTACAACGCCCGATAAATCTGCAGAAAAGCATTTTCCCTAAAAATATTCCAAGCACTTCTGCTTATGGAAATCATAAAACCTTAAATGAGCCCCCCTCCCCAGTTTCCCCTAAACATTACCAAATGTCTGGTACTTAAATATCCCTATCAAACTTATGAGAAAGATAACATTCCTTTGTGTTTCTCTCCAAAGCTATTTTTATTATTTTTCCATGGTCCAAGTATCATAGGGATGTTGACAAACTGACGTTCTTTGTTCACTCTGCCAGCCCTGAGTTTAGCGATAGTTCACGGACAACGCCTGGCCTAGATCATATTCTGCTTCCATGGTCTCAGGCTTGGAAAACCACGTTCAGTTTCCTATTCTGGAACATAATGCCAAGTGCATCTTTTATATTAGTCATAATATTTACAAAGGAACCACTGGTGTTTCCCTATATTTAATTTATAAATATAATAATAGTCAAATATTGTAATGTTGTTAGTTATTAAGACAGAAATAAATTTTCTGTAATAGTTTCATATGTAATACTGTGTATTCACTAATGACAGTGCTTAGCTTTTAATTTTACATTTAAATAAGATCGTTTTAGTCATTTCCTGAAAATTTTTGAAAAATGAAACATAGTTTTCATGGTACTTAGATTCTGAAACAGAAGACAAAGAAAAAAAATTAAAGTACAGGGTCCCTAAAGTTTAGAAAGATACCATGTATACGGATATGATATAATATACATATAATACACATATATACATATACATATATTGTCATGTACATGTCTGCTATCTAGGGAAGGCAGAAGAATGGATTGGATTCCTAGAGATTCAAAGCACTAGTGCCCCTCTCAGAGGACACGAATTCAATTCCCAGAACACACACGGTGGCTCACAACCATCTTTAACTCTAGTTCTAGGAAATCTGAGAAGAGAATGGCTTCTTCAGCCCTCCCAGGTAGCAGGCATGTATGTGGTACACATGTATACTTCCAGGCAAAAACTCAAGCACACAAAATAAGTAAGTCTTATTCTTTTTTTAGAAATAAGGCCTGATCTTGTGTTTCTCTCAAATACTTAATTTGTGACTGGAGTCAGACTTCAAGTTGAAGCTGACAGAGAGGACAGTCGCATGGCAATTTGTTCTTGATAATTTGCTCTGGAGTCTCCATTTCCTTCCCTAAAGTTTAACATGCTCGGAATCTCTTCTTTGTCCCTTCTTAGTGCATTGTTTCTAAATAGCAATCTATCCAGTGCTAGCGTGGCAGGGCGTAAGGGGGAAGCAGTTGCTGAATCGCGTGTGTTTTCTCCTAAGAATCTGGGTTTCTGTGTTGGGGTGCTTTCTGATGACATATTGGAAGATGTACTCTCCTTTAGAGAGAAGGAAAAGCATTCCTTCTGTTTATTCTTTGTGGGGCCCGACTGCCAAGACGCATGAGTACTTAGAGTCAGGGCAATAATTTATCTATTTTGTTTCCATAACAGTCAAGCTGACAAAATCAGTTTGGCCTCCACAATGCAGTGCTGAACGGACTTGTGCTTCCACATGCCAGTCTTCATTGCTCTTGAACGGGAATGCCTCCTTTTCAACTTCTCTATATCAGGCCCCCTCTGCCATGCGTCCAGACACCTGGCATCATGAGAAAACCTTGTTTGTCGTTTCCACCCGATCTCAACCACATAGCCCTGCCTGTCTCCACAGAGCATGTGTGACTGCTTCTGTGCCTAATCTGTGCCTGGAAATAGCTTGTAACTTGCATTTATTGTTCCATTCAATGAGGCTCTGACGGCCAACAGCTAGGAAATATTTAAGTGCTGTCACTCTGACATATTGGGCCACTAAGGAATCACCATGACATAGATGAAAATATTGCAAAATCTAATTTTTTCTCAAAATTTAAACATTTAAATTAAACTATTTTGTTTATTTTTTTTCCATGATTACATTGGTCCAGTCTGGATTTTTACCTGATGTAGTTTTTAGTATCTATTCGTGTGATTTTTGAAAATTATACTTGAAATTATAATTTTTTCATGAGCATATTTTATTTTTTATATATTATTTTCTGTTTGGCCAGTGTTTCCCCAGCTTTATTGATATTAAAGTTGAGTCATGTATTGGATTTTTGTTAGCATGTGGCACTTACTTTTGCACTTACTTTATAATATTTTTTACCTTTTACCTTTCTTCTGTGTTGTGGTGGTTTGTATGTGCTTGGCCCAGGGAGTGGCACTATTATGAAGTGTGGCCTTGTTGGAGTTGTGTCACTGTGGGCTGGGTGTGGGCTTTGAGACCCTCATCTGAGCTGCCTGGAAACCAATCTTCTGCTAGCTGCCTTTAGAACAAGAGGTGGAACCCTCAGTTCCTTCAACCCTGCATCTGCCATGCTCCCGCCTTGATATGATGGACTGACCCTCTGAACCTGGAAGCCAGCCCCAATTAAATGTGATCCTTCTAAGAGTTGCTTTGGTCATGGCTTCTGTTCACAGCGGTAAAATCCTAACTAAGACATATGTTAAATGTTCTGTTATCATCTTTTTAACCTCCTGAACAAGCCCTTCCTGTCCTCCCCAAAGTGTGAACTCTTTGACTTTACCTCTGTAAAGAGATTTTCTTCACTCTCCCTCATGTGCTGAAACAGAATTTCTGTTTTTAAGAAGGCTTTGAGGAGGAAAACAGCCAGTCATTACTTGCGCTGAGTGTCTGTTCCCTTCAGCTCCCTCAATAGGCAATGGTTTCATTTCACTGTCAGGTCAGTCTTTAGAGTTCTATTTTTAGGAACTGGAGTGAAAGATGTTTGTAAAGCATCAGGTATGTGCTGGGAATTGATTCCAGGTCATCTGTGAAAGGAAGTTGAACTTGAAATCTCTGGGGCATCTTTCCAATCCTTAATAAAAGCTATTTTAATATAGCTAATTGAAAAAAAAATATCGGGGGAAAAATACTCCCACAATCTTAACAAATTAAATTTGTAGGTTAAATGTTTAATAAACATCTTAAACATATAGATTAAAATATAACTGGTCCAAATAGCTTTATATTTTTATATTCAATGTGGTAGATTGAATGAGTAGTGTTTCCATAAGCTCAGAGTTTTTTTTTTTACACTCCAGATTTTATTCCCCTCCCAGTCTACCCTCTGATTGTTCCACATCCCAAACCTCCTCCCTGACCACACCCCACCACCCCGTCTCCACCGGGATGTCCCCACCCCACCCATGCCACCAGACTTCTAAAATTCCTGAGGCCTCCAGTCTCTTGAGGGTTAGGTGCATCTTCTTTGATTGAACACAGACCCGGGAGTCTTCTGCTGTATACGTGATTGGGGCTTCATATCTGTTGGCGTATGCTGCCTGATCCAGTGTCCGAGAGATCTCCTGAGTCCAAGTAAATTGAGATTGCTGGTCTTTCTACAGGGTCGCCCTTCTCCTCAGCTTCCTCCAGCTTTTGCCTAATTCAACCAGAGGGGTCAGCAGTTTCTGTTCATTGGTTGGGTGCACATATCTGCATCTGAATTGTTCAGCTGCTTGTTGAGATTTTTGGAGGGCAGTCGTGAATAGGTCCCTTTCTGGAGTGCCCCATAGCCTCAGTAATGGCGTCAGGTCTTGGAACCTCCCCTTGAGCTGAATCTCACTTTGGGCCTGTCCCTGGACCTTCTTTTCTTCAGGTCTTTTAATGCCTTTCCCCCCCAGGCTGTTGATCGTCTTGGGAGAGGCTATGGAACCTTTAAGACGTGGGGGCCTGGTCAAAGGAATATGTTACTAGGGACGGACTTTATGAATGTAAGTCTCACACATTCCCCTTGCACTCTGGTTTCTTTGTGTGGTTGAAGATGAAATTTCTCGACTTCCTGTTCCACTGACATGCATCCCCTAAGGTTATGGATTATACTTCTGTAACTCTAAACCATCAAACTCTTTCTTGCTTTTGGTCATGGTATTTTATCCTAGTAGCAATAGCAACGAATATAGTCAGCCAAATATTTAAGAAGAAAGCCAATTTATATCCCATAAAAATCTTTCAAATGGTATAAAAGCATTATTTTTAGACTTTTTATTATTTTACTGTTATATTTTATTATTTAAAATATATTTAAATTAAAAATATTTTGATGCTATTCCTCCCTTGCCCTAGTTTCTTCCAGATAATCTTCCCCTTCCTGCCGACCCAACTTACAGGTTTTTTTTCCCCAAAATCAAATAATCAAAAGTTTATTGTAAAACATTTTATGATGAGTTACAAAAGCTTTGAAACTAAATAGAATGACGGGATCCAGTACAAAACACCCAGATGACATTAGTGGCTATGACCTAAGAGGTGATGTTGTGAAGGCAGCCATTGGCCCCTTCTTTTTCCTGAATAAAACATAGTAACTAGTGGGCAGGAATTCTGAAGAATCTATGAAAATCTGAGCTGTACTATAAACTTGATTATATGTGGGTACAAATTATACAGACTCTATTGCCATAGGGAAAGTCATGATCTTTTCTCTAAATAGGGTTGAATTGCTTTCTCACACCCATTTATTTGAACTATAAAATAACATATAATAATACATACATGAAGATAGTTATCAGTGGATGACTCCCTGGTATTTATTTATATATTAACCAAGATTCTAAAGGAAATAAATGATGATCTCTCAATTAAATAAATGATTTCCAAAATAAAGCATATACATCATGCTACAATATTTTTTACTAAGTATTGAATTAATCTTATAAATATAATTATAGCAACAAAATAGGAAAGTGAGGAACATATGTTGAGAATAAATGTTTAACAAAGAATTATTTTTCTTAGGGAGTAAGGGCAATTTTTGAAAAATTTTACATGTAGACATATTAGTGATACTTTTGGATTAGTGATCTAGCATAATTACAGCATCAGTCTTTTATAAAACAATTCACTCTCGATATAAATACATATTGATAATAATACAGATTGTATATTATTTATTATGTGTTTTTCTAAGATATTCAATTGCATTTTTGGATGGTAAGTACTGTAAATCATAGCACCATGATAAAATTAGGCAACATTCTGGAATGTAATTGCTCCTGAGGAACTGGCTTTCTTGACAACCTTGAGCACAAAGGAGAAAGCTACAATATTGGCGCTACACAGTTTGGAAACAACATGCTCAGGAACAAACTCCTCACCTGGGAGGAGAAGCCCACCATTTTCTCCCCACTTGTGATGCTAAGACACACCAATTATGAGTTTGATATTATGAGTATGAGTGTAAAACATTGGCTTTGTCATATGTTGCTGTAAATTGTTGTAAGAAAAGATACATCTGAACTTAATCCAAAAATTTTAGTGACATTATTGTCTGAATTTACAATTTAATCAAGAGTCATCATTGCAAAATCCCTTACTATTTCTAGAATATTTAAATATCAAAAACCCGAATAGAATCTCTAAAATATTTAATGTATATAAAATGAACTAAATCCTATGTAACTCTACATGTGTTACCATGGAAAGATTTCCCATGAGGAAATGCATTCAAATATGTTTAAGAAATTAAATTGTGCACATGGAATAATTGCATGCTTCATTTTTGAATCAGGAAAAGTATCACCTATTTAGATACTAGACAGAAAATAAGTGATTTAAATTCCAATACAAGTTTACATTTTAATGAAAACAACTCTGTTGAAGTTTGGTGCAAAGAACCATCTACTTAAAATACAATGAGAAATAATTTTAAAATTGTGTTTTACATGCCCAAACTAAACACAATTTTATATTTACTTTAAGATTTATTGTGTATGTATTAATGAGTTAGTTTCAATCCTTTAATTACAAATACTGTAAGTAAATGTTGATTTTGATTTATGGTTCTCACATGAACCATTTAATAAATAGTTGTTGAACTCCAACAGACTTCCTAGTTGTAACCCAACTTAATCCTAATAACATTAATCTTAAAGAACCCAAAGTTTAGCACTGGACTTTTAGGTAATACATTCTAATAATAAATAGAAAATAATTAAAAATGAGTATTAATATGACTGGGATGGAACAAGAGTGTAAATAGAATTGTCATTTTGGAAATCAAACGTTTACAGAAACTCTTAGGATTTTTGAAAATCAATTGTAGGTCATGAAGAACTCGTTGCCTTACACTCACTGAAGAATTTTGGCTGCTCGGTTGTTTTATATTAATCTCACAGACTAATTGTATTTAAAGTCAAAAACAGTTTAGTCTTCATCATAGAACTTTCTCTACCAGAAAAGAAAAAAAATCAACTTTTTCTCCCTTTGGAACAACAATATACATAGGACATTCTCCTGTGTTATGATTGACAATTAATAATGAGGACATATTTTGTGTCTGCCATCCATATGTCTTGTGTCACATACACTACACTCTTAACCTACAGATGACTAATTCAGTTTTCTCGGTAATATAATATGTTGTTTCAAATGTGATATATTTTGATTATTAATGATGGCCTGAGTTCTCCAAGTTATATGGCTTACATCCTTTGGAAGCATGTGCATGAGACCCAAATTTAGTAAAGGCCAGTGCCCAAAGATATCCTTGCTACAACAGTTTGAAAAAGAAGATTCACAGACTGTTCCTAATGTTGAAGAGCTCAAATGGTATTATTGTAATAATAGTACAGCCAATCGCTCCAGTCAAGGCTTGGATTAACAGTCACATTTGATATCTGAAAGAGCCTGACTGGCATCCCCTTGGTTTGTTAAAGAGAATGGAAATGCTTGTATGTCTAGAGCATGGCAAGGGGATGCATGTGGTCTGTTTTAGCCCTGACACAGCATCAAAGCTGAAAGCAGTCAGTATGAGCCCTTTGGTAATCACATTACCTCTTTCTTTCCTTTCTTATGCTACAAGTTCAAATGGCAATCATTTTGAAATGCTGGAATCAAAACGCTGAAAGGTGGGGAGCCTTGCCATCACCCTGGAAAATCGCCTGCCTCTTAGTGTCTGCTACTTAATTAAAACAACTTGAGCAGTAATGGATGACGGATCGGAGCACACTGAGCAAAACTAATGCTGCAGAGTACCCTTGGCGTGTGGCTAGACAGGCATTATTGTTTATTAATTTATGGACTGCAGTGCCCATGTATCAGAGTACTTTATGACAACAGAGTCAACAATATAGCCTTGAGAACAATAAAAATCCAAGAAGCCATGTACTCTTCAAACAAAGAAAAGCAGTAATGCCCTTTTGATTTGATAGAGAGAGAGAAAAAAAATCCAGGAGCTCTAAGCTTCTTGACAAATAACACAACCATAATTTTCAGTTCCTGGGGAAATTAAATTGCCTTAGATGACCTTCAATCATTTTTAAAAACAGAAAAATTCTAATGCTTTAAGCCACACTCCATTTGGATTAGCATAGTTTATTTTAAGCCTCAATGATTATTTTTCCTTCATCACTTTTATAAATATATCTGATATTTCTACCAGTTTTTTTGTAAATGCACCTGTCAAATTTTGTCCTGATTAAATAAATAAAATACATTCTTTTTTCAACTTAGAGTATATTTTATTATTTTTAAATATGAGATAAATAGCATCTTCTAGCCTAGATTATTCTTTAAAACACTCTAGATGTATCCACAGCCTAGGGGAAAATCCAAGTGAAAAGAATGTATTTAGTTTAAAAAATAAGAACCAGATCACCAAAAAATAAATACACAAAATGGGAAGATTGTTATTCTGTTTTTGTGGCGGTAAAGAAAGACATACTGTGCCTTTTATGACATATAAGGAAATATAATGACTCTTTATCTCTCCCAAGCCTTCCATAAGGTTAAGAAATATCTTCATTCCTAGAGTTTCTAAACTCTCAACCTACAGAATAAAAACCCCTTGCAAAACAAAAAGCAAAAACAGTCTAGCATGGACATTGGCCATTAAATAGGTGAAATTAGTATTTGTTAGAAGAAAATGAAATAGAATGTTCATGCAGATTTCATTTTTATGATCCTTGGAGATGATGAATGGGACTGGCATTAAAGGGACCCTCAACATCCCAGATTACAGCAATGGTGATGTGAGAGGTTGCCTCTAAGGTCAGCAAAGCAGAAATCTCCCCAAAAGGCAAATGTATAAGCAACATGTGAAATCAATATCAATAGCTAGTCATAGATTTCTATAACGATTTTAAAAGTGTTCTGGGATAGAAAAGTTGGTATGAATCAACACTACGTTTTACCTCCGACAGGATAAAATTGTACTATTCATGGCCTTGTTGAATTTTATCACTCCAATATCTCAGTATCTTTGAAATAATGTTAAGATGCAAAGTTCAATACATTCAAAATAGTTTCTCGATTTTGTACTACAAAAGTAGTTATGTCTTGGTTTCCCTTTGAAACTGTTGATCAAACAAAATACTTCCCTGAAAAGGCCGTTTGGATTCCTTCATGTGTATATTTATCCTCTGCTTCCAGTGGTTAATTCAGAGGAAAGCAGGCAGGATGGCAGGGAGGAAAGGGATACCCTTGCAGCCACTGTACTCCTTTGGAACTCCGCACATAAGCAAGTTGGCTAAATAAATACAACTCTCTACGCTTCATGGCATGAAGTATGGCGATGACTAGCAACTCCAGTTGTTGAACAAGCCAACGCAAGGAGCCTGTCCTCTCTCTGGAAATAAATTTCATGCAAATGAACAAGATTTAGGCAAAAACGTGTGGAGTCATCTGTCAGAGGGGAATAGAAAGCTGACCTCTATGTAATTCCATTTAAAATATAAAATATCATAGAAGCAAATAACATGTAACATAAAACATAAGGTTTATGTAGAACTCAAGAGGTAGAAGGATATATGTATCTGAACTAAAACTTTACAAGAGGAGACAGTGTCATCTATGGTCCAATTGATAAACATAGTGTTTCAGTTACTGTTTTAATGTTATGAAGAGATGCCATTATGAAGAGATAACAAAGCACCTCATAAGAGAACATACTAATACTCTAGCTTGCTTACACTTTCTAAGGGATGTTTCATGATCATTGTGGTGACTATCATGACATAAGAGAGGTGTGGTGCTGGAGCAGTACATAAGAGACGTGCGTCCTGCTCTGGAGTCAGAATGCAGAAGGAGAATGAGACTAGGGATAGCATGGGCTTTAGAACTCCCAAAACTTAAACGCCCAGTGACTTCCAACAAGGTCACACTTCTGAATCCTTCCAAGCGGTATAACCAACTAGAATCCAAACATTCAACACATGGCACTACTTGGGCTAATCTCAGTCAACCCTTAACAGGTACTGTAGGTTGCTTTGAAATCCCTTTGAAATGTTTGCCAAGAATATATTCCATTTCAGTGGTCCATGTTAAAATGATACTTTTGTATGAATCGCTTTATCACACCAGTGTAATAAAGAATGTCTCTCCAATATTTAAATAAAAATATCTCAGTTTATAATTATAATCTGAGTTCCAAACATCTACGGAGTCTAATAACACCTTCTTCCTAGCAAAGATACCCATACTCTCTCTTTTAGCTTCTACTCATAATTAAAAGAGTGTCAAGAATGAAAGGCATATTTAGAACAGTATATATGTAAAGTGAAGTGTTATTATAATTGAAGATAACTGGGCATAAATACGTTAGAAGTCACAAATAAATTAAGTTGGTACAACTTTTACATGAAATCAAGAACCACCATAGAAATACTTCTAATAATATTTGGGTACAAAGAATATATTATTCTCAGAAAAAATCTATGATTAATTGGGCATTAACATCATACAGTCTTAAATCCCCATGATATTTATTTCAGTGAATTCTACATATGCTCATTTAATTAGAAACAAGAAAAATTATTGAAATAAAAAATGCTGTCTGTCAATATTTTGTAAAGAACATTTTCACAGTAAATAAGTAACAAATACATTGTAGCAATAAGTAACACGGAGCCAGACATAATTGAAGTATGTAGGGCATTGTGTCCAGATGAAAGGCAGATGTAGCAGTTTTCATACAGGATTTGACACCTTTTTTTATATCTATAAGAATAAAAACAATGGACTGTGTGGAGAAAGAACGACAAAGATTATAGCTAAAGTTAGAGTACTGAAAGATTTCTTCATGTATAAAGATATAGAGCTAAACAAAATCAACTGTACATGACTTTATATTATATCACCAGTTTTTATTCTTTGTAATTCTCATTATTCTGTAGCTAATACATTTTGATGGTGCTTTTTTCCTAACATTATAGAATGTTTTAACCTTAGTTAAACTTCTGAATATTTAATCTTCACAGATATTATGCGAAATGTTTTCCATGCATTATTTAATGATGATGAAATCTGACCATTTTCAACACAATTTATAACTGAGGTATGTAAAGCCAAAGGAATTTATCCTCATTACATGGAATCATATCACCATTGAAAACATTGAGTAATTTTTTTCTGTAAAATATTGATATATAAAATACATTTATATATAACATGCAGTAAATTATTATATAAAATATCAATCAAAGGCATATATTTTATATTATTGTATTGTTTTATATATTCTATATTCTATGCATATATATACATGATATTTTGAAAAGCCAACTACATTATGAAGTGAATGAAGCCCTTCATGAGTCCTTCATATATTATATGAAGTTATTACCTATGTAATGATAATGTTCCTTCCATGAGCCATAAACTATCTGTGATGGCTATTCTTCATTGTCAACTTGACTACATCTCGAATGAACTACAATCCAGAAATGGAGGGCACACCTGTGATCCAGATCTTGAGGCTGCAAGACACAGGCTTCTGATGTGCATCTTGACAAGAAGATCTTGAGATAGAGCCTAGGCCCAGGCAAGGCAGTGCACACCTTTAAACCCAGGAGATTGTGGCAAGCAGATCTCTGAGTTCAAGGCTAACCTGGGACAAAGCAAATTCCAGCTCTAGGCATGGTGGTACCCAGCTTTAATATGGGCCACTCCTTCTGCTGGAGGCCTACATAAAGACATTAGGGGAAGGAAGACTCACTCTTCACCAGCTTACACTTCCTTGCCAGTACATCTGTTGAAAACTGCTTCTCCATGATTCCCATCTTATACAGAAGACAACTAGCTTCTTAGGACTGACCATCTACTGGATCTTTGGTTTTCCCACTCATAGCTGTACATTGTTGGGCAGTTGAACTACTGACTTAAGTCACCACAATAAATCCCCTTATTATATAGACATTCCATAAACACTAACAAAAATCTCAGTGACAGGCATAGGAAACATTCTTCTGAGTCATCAATCATAGAAATCCAAAAAACATCCAAAACAATATAGGCTTTACTCATACTACATGCTGCAAAGCAGAACCAATAAGTAAGGCCTTATTGCCGAAGACCCTGTACACTTCGGACATATGACTCAAAATGATCAAACTTGTTCTGACCTGGGAGCTAGCTCTGTGAAAACTAGCTCTTGTAGCATCCAAAGGTACTGTCTTAGTCAGGGTTCTCTAGAGTCACAGTACGTATGGGTAGTCACTATATAGTAAGAGAATTGGTTGATGACTTACAGTCTGTATGTAGTCCAACTCCCCAACAATGATCAGCAGCAACGGTGTAGAAGTCCAAGGATCTAGTAGTGGCAGGCAGGCAGGCAAAAAAGAGACTTTTCCTTCTTCCAATGTTCTTATGTAAATCTCCAGCAGAAGGTGTGTCCCAAATTAAGGGTGTGTACCATTCCCCCAGGGTCCAGGACTTGCTTTGTCCCAGGTGACCTTGAACTCAGAGATCTCCTTCCCTTAAGCTTCTGGGATTCATGGCCACTTTGCCTCAACATCTCCATGCCAAGATCCAGGTCAGAAACTTGTATCTCTCAGCCTCAAGTTCAGGATCAAATGTGAGCCTTCCAATTCTGGATTGTAGTTCATTCCAGATAGAGTCAAGTTGACAACCAGGAATAGCCACTACAGGTACTTTGAAAGTTGCCCAAGGAAAACAATTAAAATCCTACCCAGGTGTAACCTCTAAGAGTTACAATCACGAGCAGCATGTACACTCTTTCCCAACATATTTGTAAAACAGTATAATTCTTAACTGCATTCTTAATGCGTTTCCTTCTATCCACATATAAGGCTAACATTTATCCCCTCATCTAAGAATCTCCTCTTTGCATTAGATGGAGACGACACATACCAAAAAGACATAACTGATCAAAGGCAAAGAACAACTAACCCTGGGCTGCCCCACTGAAGTAGATACATCTGTATCACAACCCTTCAAACTTCCTGCAGGTATTATTCAGGAAGAGCTAGAGTGGGCAAGTTGACAGCCTATCATCTTGCTGGGTTAAAATGGGTACACTCTGGAAAAGCAGGGCCCCAGAGACTTCTTCCCAGGATGGTTTCTTGCTACTGATGCATCTTCCTGTTTGTCATTGCTAGATTCCTTATTTATTTGTTTTGGTGTGAGTGGACACCAAGAGATGCTCACTACCTGTATACTGGTGTGGTTACTTCCTGGGGATTAGCTCACTCTGTTGGGCCAGTTTCCTGCAGATCATCAGGAAGATGAGTGTTCTTGAGATAACACTGTTTAGATGAATCATGATATTATGGAATTCCTGATTTCATTTAAGTAGATTTAGGAAGTTAGCTTGATTTAAATACTTTTGAGAAGTTAGGGTACTTGATAGAAATTTTTAAGGTAGAGTCAAGAATAGAATATGCCCCTTCATCATGGACTGTCAAGAGCTGCATGAGTTAGAGAAAGAAGTATAGGGAGCATTCATGCATTGCAGGAACATAATTGTAGTAGCAAGAAAAATAGGCTTGGAATAGGTTAATGATCAAAGAATGCCTTCATTCTAAGGTTGTGCCTGAGTTCTTTGGTTTTGTAATCTAAGGAGGTGGTAATAGGTTTTCAGTGTGCACCATGAAATAGAAAGGTTATGGATAAAGAATAAAAAATTCTATTATAAGGACAGAGAACAGACGATTAGCTAGACTAGCTGATCAAGACTTCAAAGGTAAAATGTCAGATAGATGACCTGTTCCTTAGGAAGTACAGATTGTCTCCCACCAAGCATAGGGAGAAACTTCCTGCTATGGATTTGACCTGCTTAAACTTTGTTAACCTATGACAATAGAATTATTGCTTTGGGATTAAAAGAAGCTTGTGGAAAGAAAGATAGACAAGAATCATCTAGTTACATAGAAGTTTCAAAAGCTACATAATCAATAATCCTGTTGTAATTTCCTCTTCCATAAAGATTTTAACCTGTTTTTGAAGATTATGTTTTTTGTGGTGATTGTTTCTAGAAAATGTGTAACTTGCGGCTATGAGGTTTTTTGAATAGAAAATCTTTATTGTAAGGGGTATAAAAGGCATTAAGGAAAAAATAAAACACTGGAGCCTGCTTTTGCTTCAACCTCTTTCTCTCGCTTTCCCTCTCCCTCTGTGTGTGTGTGTGTGTGTGTGTGTGTGTGTGTGTGTGTGTGTGTATGTGTGTTTGATTACCCACTTCTTCCTTTCTTTTCTCTAATTGCTGGCTGTCCTAAACTGCAGCCCCTGTCTGTTGCTATCTGTAAGGACTCCCATCAGCCCATTAATGCTGACTTCCATTAGCTGCTTTTAGTATTAGCTCCAATTGCCAACTCTACCCCTCGATGCCTGAGTCAGTTTACTTGTGGTGTCAAAGCTGGTCTTTGACAGTTAGGCATAAGGAACTTCATGGAAGAGTTGATAGAAAATTCGTAAGATATGGAAGATTAGAACAGTAAATATTGTGTGACATATGACACAAAATATTACCCATAAGGTCTTAACCATATGGTCCCCTAAATTAGACATGAACAACATTGACAGTTATTGATGCTCTAATGTGAGTTGAAAACAATCTCACAAGTTTGCTCACCCAGATGTAGAGGCATAGGCAAATATTGGTTGCTAAGAGATGGAGAACCAGTTCTTCTCCAGTGATGGAACTTCTGAAAGGCTATCAAATCCAAGTGCTCATCTCTAAGTAAATATTAATATGACCAATATTAAAATGGTTAGCAGAACTTACATATGTGTAATTATGTACACAATTATTTTGTACATAGGTATAATTAAATTGATATTCACTATATATTTAAAGAAAAAAAGGTCATGATGCTGAGATGGAGCGAAGACATGGGAAGAGGAGGTGAAAGAGTGAATGCTAGAAATGATATAAAAATATATTCATGTATGAAATTCTCAAAAGCATACTAAATAAATATCTAGAGAATAAAATTAGAGAGGCAGAGACTATCTGCGAAGAAAAATGATAGCTGAGATCTACATTTTGTATTATAATTTATAATGTGTATAGAGAATGAGTTACCTTTTCTGACTAACAACCCTAACTAATACTTGTATGTTTCATATATTTAATATTATAATAAAACCAGTTTTAAAATGTAAATCTTGGAGAGGAAAATGTCATATTACCAAAAAACAAACAAACAAACTGGTTTCGAAATAATGAAGATAATGCATCATCCCTGAGATATTCATATATATGTAACATTATAGATATTTGATAAGTTACATTGGAATATACACATATTACATACAATAACACTAATATGTCATATATAATTATATAGGTAGTATGCATGCAGTAAAAGTTTATGAAAATGAGATCATGATATGGAGAGTTGAAAGGGTTACATGGGAGATTTTTGAGGAGGAGAATGAAAGAAATAAATGTAACCTCAAAAATTTTTTTAAAATTTTAATACCATTGAATATTGTTCATGATGAACTTTACCTGAAGTCATTCCATTGCATTTGTCTCATTTGTTTGTATTTTTGCAAGATTATGGACACAATTAATAGAATGCAACTTACAGAATATGAGGATTGCTCCTGGGGACAGAGGATATTCTCTATCATTGAGGAGTATCATCACTAAAGTTAGAGATGCACTTTGACACCATTATTTGTGATAGTAGAATATGTATTTATCAACGTTCATTAAGCTTTCATTTCATCACTTTAACAAGGCAATCTAAGGAAAATAACAAAGCAGGGATTCTTTTTTTTTTAGCCTCCCCTCACCCACTCCTGCAATACCCAGAGAAAGCTTGACTCCTAGGAGTTCTGACATACTCAGAGTCCCAGGATCACAGGATCACAGAATCACAGGATCACAAAGACACCTGGACTCTGAGGACAACCAGGATTAGAAGGACAGGTTCCCATCAGAGACAGCTAGGGCAGGCACTAGAGATAACCAGATGACGAAAGCAAGCACAAGAACATAAGCAACAGAAACCAAGGCCACTTGGCAATGTCAGAACCCAGTTCACCTACTATCAAAAGGCCTGGATACCCCATCACACCTAAAAAGCAAGATTCAGAGTTAAAATCATATCTCATGATGATGATAGAGAACTTTAAAGAGACAACCCTGGAGATAGAAAACCTAGAAAAAAGATTAGGAGTCATAGATGCAATCATTACCAATAATAGAATACAAGAGATAGAAAAGAGAATCTCAAGGGCAGAAGATACCACAGAAAACATTGACACAACAGTCAAAGAAAATGCAAAATGCAAAAGGCTCCTAACCAAAAACATCCAGGAAATCCAGGACACAATGAGAAGACCAAACTTAAGAATAATAGGCATAGAAGAGAGTGAAGATTCCCAACTTAAAGGGGCAGTAAATATCTTCAATAAAATTCTAGAAGGAAACTTCCCTAACCTAAAGAAAGAGATGCCCATGAACATACAAGAAGCCTACAGAACTCCAAATAGATTGGACCAGAAAAGAAATTCCTCCAGTCACATAATAGTCAAAACACCAAATGCACAAAACAAAGAAAGAATATTAAAAGCAGTAAGGGAAAAGATCAGGTAACATATAAAGGCAGACCTATCAGAATTACACCAGACTTTTCAGATTCTAGTATGATCTCTAGGATGTCAGGTCAAGTAAAGTATGTTATTTAGAACAAATACTGAACAAGTTAGTCTCCATTAGGACCAGTCTCTAGGTTTATAAAGATAGACATCACCAAAGGAACCTAATTTTATTGTTATAGCGATGAGAAGCTGTTTTTCTCTTGAGCTTTAGGATAAAAATGGTGCTTTTATATTCATTATTGCTCCTTTTAAATATAACAGATATTTTTATCAGTGCCTGTTAATATGATGGGTCTCTTAATTTTCAGAGAGAGTATATAGCATCCTTATAGTTAATATGACAGTCATTGCTACAGTAGATAGAATCCCTGTAGAAATCTATGACATAAAGGACAGCAATGGCCCAGGATAGATGTGATTACGTTGTTATACAACCATTCGACTGTAGCACAGCTTCCAATAGACTGCAGCAGGGACTGTCCATTCAGTTCCTTTGAATGTCCACTGTAGGAGCTACTGTCCATGATTTTTCTCAGGATGATAACCCTATTTCTCTATAAAACACAGTTATTTATCTAGATACTAAGGCACCAAGTCAACCAACATTTCCTTAGAAGATCTTTAGGCCAGAAGTTTCTTAGTAGACAAGAAGATACCAGGATACCACTGAATTCATTCGAATGTGAAGATTATGTTTTACTTTCTAGTTTCATCTCAAAACATCAATTTTTAAATTGGTAACCGTCTTTTATTATTGAGGAAATTCTAGGCATTTCACATTAATTCCACCTTTGACCCATGTGATACTGGCTTTCTGTACTAATGCTGACTTCATTGATTATGCATTCTGTGCTGTTGATAGAACAATCTGACTCTTCTTCCAATCAGCCGGTTCCTTTGAAAGACTGTAGCCTAAAAAGGGAGTTAGTACTCACTTATCTCAATAGCGACCTGGAATTTAATAATCTATTTTACACTTAAATGACAAATAGTCTTCATGTGTTCCCTCTCCAATTTGTTAGATTTCCTATCACAACTTACCTATTTTATTGAAGCATTTTCTTCATTATTTCTTAAAGGGAATGAATTCTTAGTCTCTAACCGGTGACATATTTAGGAAATTTATGTTGGTATTTTCCTTACTGACTTGTGTATTTTCTCCTCCATGCTCAATTGGGTAGTTTTAAAAAATTATACCTTCATACTCTCCAATTCTATAGTGCAATATGCTGTTTCAAGAAACACTAACTCAGCTGATAAATGCATTTCATAAGCCCTCTCCTTTTCCTGATTATTTTCTGCTCTTCAGGTAAATGGCATCCGTACCCATAATTCTGAATTCTGCAAAAACTCTATTTCTCTTATTTGTCAGTGCACACACATAGCTTATTGCAGTGTATAAGCAGATTTCAAAGGAATATGAATGATCTTTTGTCTCAGAATTTGCTATTTCATTGCCAGCAATTATTTGAATGAAAAAAAGTTAGAGCACTATTATCCCCCTACAATCCTATATATGTCTAACGAGCATTTATTTTCTCACATGAAGTATCTGATATCTTTTTACTCCCTCCAGAAGAAATATGTCTATACTTCACTTCTGAAAAGTGAAATCCCTAGGTAGTATGTAATTAGAAACAATGCATCTGAAAATTTGTACTCAACACCTTGAATCTGGGACAGATTGTATGTGTCTGCTTAGCCTGGTCATTTATAAATCATACATCATATGGAATTCTTAACTTACATTTATAAATCACTGATTGGAATTGGACACAGTCAATTTGACCATCAGAGTAACTTGGAGTTTTTCTATAGGCTTTAGTGATTTACGTATATACTGGTGACCTGTGAGGCTCTAGTTATTAGAGAATATTTTTGTTCACTGTACATCTTAGTATTCAGTAATCTTTTTCTCTAGATGAGTTCACTGTGATTTGATTTAATTGAAAGTCTGTCATCAATCTTGTCCTTTTTTGGAGCAGAGTCTCTATGAGAGTTCTGCCTTTTGTAAAGAAACAGCATGTCCCGACAATAGTTTACACATAAAATGCCTTGGTTTTACCTTTATGTACTGTGACATGTGGAAATACCATAATTTATTTAATTTATTCTTTAAGGGGGATAGCACAGCTTTATAAATGCTACCTTAAGTCCAGTTTATAATTTCACTTGAAATGTGAATTCCCTTCTCATATGTTCAGTTGGATTAATGAACATTCTATTTCTATAAGGAATACTGTCTAGCAGCAAGGTAAAAAAAGATGAAAATTACCAAAAAGTGTCTAGTGAGTTTGGCAGTTCCACTTAGCTTTCTACTATGTCAATGACTTCCTTTGACACTACCACTGTATTTGTTATTGTGCTTTTCTGTATTGTTTGTTTCACTTAACATATGTTTGTTTGTGGATGTGTTTAGTCATCTCTAGGATAGCAAAGTCAGGTCATATGATCACTGACTGACCATTTGCTCTTTATACTTTGAGTTTCCAGGCATTAGCTATCCTGTCTGAGTTAAGAAATACCTCTGTACTTTCCAGATCCTATTTTCTTATTTATTTTCAGTACATTCTGAAGATTGTGGTAAATTTTATGTTTATTTGTATGACTCTTCTCATGTATTCTCAATTTTGAGAGTCATCATTAGCAATGCTCAATTTTGGTAAACCAAGAACAACATCATTAACTTTGTCAAAGTTTATGAGGATTGACAGAATCCACCAAAAGCAAACAAACCAAAAACCAACCAACCAAAGAGTAATTGTTCCCCAAATGATAGTGATTGAATGTAGATTATTTTCAAGTTTTACAAATATTAGGTTACTTTTTCTGATGCATAATAAGTGTAATAGAGAAAAGCTAACCCACTATTTTTGTACTTTTATTAAGATTATTAGTGAAAGAATCATATGAATTAATCACTTTTAGCAATCTTTTTTACCTGGAACTTCTATATGCTATTTCAAATGATATGAGAATTCTGGCAAGAAAAAAAAAATCTAGAAGACTTATGGATGAGTTACTTGTCTATTGTTGTGGTAAAACTTCATGATAAAGGTAACTTAGAAGAGAAAGGATTTATTTCAAGCTTGAAGTTCCAGAGGGCAAGGAGCCTTTCACCATCTTGGCCAGTAGCATGGCAGCTGGATGGCAGACAAGGTGTTGGAGCAGCAGCTGAGAGCTTGCACCCCACCCTTCAACAGAAAGCAGAGAGAACTCACTGGGGACGGTGGGAAGCATTTGAAATGTAATGTCAGACTTCCCCAGGGACACTTATCCTCCAACAAGGCCACACCTTCTAATCCTTCTGTTATAGCCATCAACTGGGAGCCAATATTTAAATGCCTGAGACGTAGGAAGAACACCGCATTCAAATCATTACCTTTCAATGGTTGGACCCTACGGTGTCACATTACAAAATGGTTCAAGTCCAACTTAAAAAATCTTCATAGTCATTTCACACTCCCAACACTATGTAAAAGGTTATTCTCTTCCAAAATTCAAGGCAATTGCTTAACCTTAAACCCCGGTAACAATCAAAAAAAGCAACTTACAGATTTCCAACATACAATGGAACAGAACAAACAACCATTCCAAAGGGAGAGGTGTGGCACAGTGAGAAAATACTGGACCAAAGCAAGGCTGAAACACAAGCAGGAGAAATCTGTGAACACTATAGCACCATGTCTAATGCCAAAGGGCTTATAAAGTTCCTTCTTCACAGGTTACGTCTTGCAACATATTTCTCTGTCTCTGTGGTGATTCCGTTCTCGGTGTGCAGCTCTCCTTGTGAAATATTGCACTGCTATGTCACTTCTAAATCTTGGACTTTGCAATTCCATTAAGGCTTTGCTTTTTTTTTTTTTTTTTTTTTTTTTTTTTTTTTTAAGGCTTCAGGAGATGGCCTGCAGAACCCCTTTCTCTCTGAGGGTCTTCACTGCTCTGGCCCTAGTAACTCTCCTTATTGACATAGAAAAATTCAATAACAACTTGATTTGTGTATACTTTATGACCTCAAAGCCAGACTCAAATGGACAAATCTAACAAGTTCATTCTTCCCTGTGTGATGGAGCCTGGCCGCCTTGAATCACATTTCCAATAACTTTCCTTTGTTGTTGATTTTTAGGGCAAAATTTTTCTTGGACTTTTTTTTTTTCCCTCCCACACATTGGAACCTTAGATGGGTGGGTTCTCTCAATGAGGGCATTTGCTCACTTATTCTATTTTGGCTTAGGTATTCTCTTAATTTCCTTAGCATTGTTTATTTACAGATTTTAGTATGTTTGAGATTAAATCAGAAAAATGATCTGGGTGTGTCTGCAAGCTTATAAATCAGAGAAAGTAATAGATTTAGAAAAACAAAACAATGACCAGATTTTAATATTTTCACAGCATGTGAGCTAAGAATGATTTTTACATGTGGGGAGAGAGAGGGAGAGAGAGAGAGAGAGAGAGAGAGAGAGAGAGAGAGAGAGAGAGAGAGAGAGAGAGAGAGGTAAAAGATGGCATTCTGTCACATGTAATGACTATTTGTAATTTAAGTCACTTGGCCAGATTTGCTTGGCTAACTGACATTTTCATTGCTACACTTTCATTTGTATTCAAGAGTTATGTGTATAGGCCTATGCTACTACCATGTTACTCATTAATATATCCTAACTGTATCTTAAATTTAGGAATAAAAAATGTGAGTTTCCCAGCCTTTCTAAACCTCTAATATCCCTTTGTCCTTCTCCCTTCTCCTCCCCCTTCTCCTTTACTCCTTCCTTTTCTATATTCCCCCCCCTCTCTTCTTTCAAGTTCCATGAGGATAAGCTTTTCATTTCTAATAAGTGTGCTGTTACCCAAGTGATCAAATGTGTCTGGTCAGATGGCTCATTAGTTAAAGTTGATCCTTAGAATTCATGTTATTGGTTTGTGTGCACCTCAAAAGGCATGGGTGGGAATCTCCAGAACAAGCAGAGTAGCAAGACTATCCACTTCTGTAAGCCACCGATGAGAGATACTATCACAATAAATAAAGGGGCAGAGTTATGGAAGACAATTCAGTGCACCAGCCTCAGTTTCCACAGAGGTACACAGATCCTCATGTGCACACCCTGACACAGACATACACTCTACACACATACTTGAAATGTCCCTTTCCACAAAACCCTGGGTTGTGTTTTAACCAGCTGATTGTGTTTCCACACACTCCACTTGGAGTCCATCCACAGACTGTAAAGATAATCATTCATAAATTCCTTTTAATACTAATCTTGAACATTGATTTTTTTAAATGCATGATGCTGAATAGCTCTTTTAATGAACAGATTTGATTTTTTTTAAATGCATGATGCTGAATAGCTCTTTTAATGAACAGATTTGTAGTTTCTCTTGATCTCAATACTTGTCTAGAAAAACCCAGTGGAGACTGAAGTCATTTTTCACTGACACTCTGTTTGAAAGGCTTTAGTATAAGGTGTCTTTTCTTATTGTCAGGTTGCCGCAAGCTGGGTATCCTTCTCTGAATGGTTGGTGTGATAGGTTATTGTTGATGACAAAGGGACAGGAATGACCTTTCTCAAACTGAAATCTGTGTGCTCTTACTTGAGAAATACTCTTGAAAGCTTTGCAACATGAAGTTAAATCTGTATCATGGAAGAGTATGGCATACAGCAGTTCTTCCTTAATAGTTTGTTCAGTTGTGTTTTAGACAAAAATGTGGCAATCTGCTTCTACCATGGTCTTCTTGCTTGATAATAGAGTTAATAAGCAATTTCTATGCAGTATGTGGTTTTCACTTCATTCTTTTTATAATAAAGTTGACAATTGTTGATTATGTTTTATAAATATTTTTCTGTTTATTTTTAGGAGATGACTGGGAATATTTGTTCAAAATAGTGAACCATTTACATATAATTACTTTGTTTTTGAAGAACAGAAGAGAATATATGAATATTTATATCAAATTACTTATGAGACTATGGTAATATTTAATTTAAGAAATGTGACTATAAATTATGAAAGGTTTTATAATGTTGAATGATGGTTTCATTTGTGACACTCTTATGTTGAATTATAGGATTTTTATCAGATAAATATTAAACTTGCAAAATAATTTTTAGAAGCACATCAGTAGTTTGTAGAAATCTCCTTATCCTCAGGAAACTATAAAAGGGAGGAGAAAAGATTATTTCTTTTACTTTATTCTAGATAATTAGCACCTTTATAAGCTCATAAATTTACAAAGTAATGGAAATTATATATATTATCAAGAAAAATATCTGATTTAAAAGGTAGGTTGAATAAGTCATAGAATGATGAGTTGAGGGATTATATTTTTCATTTTTATTGACATAGATAAGAGGTATAATTAAAGATGTATCAATATATTCAAGTAATTACAACCATGCTTCCTGCCCTGACTATTGATGATGAACTAAACTTTTGAAACCCTAAACTAGCCCAATTAAAAGTCTTAATTAAATGTTTTGCTATGGCCATGATGTCTCTTCAGAGAGGTAGAAATCCTAACTGAAATACCTTGTCATAATATGCGTCATAGACACTAAAAAAAAAAATCCACATTAAATTTCCTTTCTTGTGTTTCTTTTCAATAGAATTCTTACATTAAAGAGTAAAGGCAAGATTTAGTAAACAATAACTAAAAAGAAACTCAAGTAATATAATTTGTAGTGATTTTCTGTACCAGAATTGAGGAAGTTGATGTGTGTGTGTGTGTGTGTGTGTGTGTGTGTGTGTGTGTGTGTGTGTGTGTAGCCATCAACACTGATTCCAAGCCTGAGTAGTAAAGTGCTCAATTAAAATTTGCCACTGTGTTAAAGGACAACCTTTAAACCACATTGGATTTCCATTAAAATTGCTAAATTTCCATTTGATAATGTAGAGAATATTAGATTGCATTGCTCATGTAGTGTTCAACTTTTACAATTACAGGTACCATCAGAACAAAACTGATGCAACACTTTCTCACGAGTAGGATTGTCACTTACCCTCAGGAGTATAAGATTTTGAAGGAGAGCTTTAAGAAAGAAGAAGAAAGCAGACCTGGCAGGTATACCTGTAGCCATCTACAATCATAAGGAGCAAACAACCAAGATTTGCCTTACTCATCTGGACCACAGAAGGAAGGGATATTTTAAAACAGAAAATTGGCTTTACATTATTCTAGAAATACAAAATGCACTCTCACAAATAAAACAAAGTTAGAAAGGAAGCATCCCATTATGCTTTGGGAAAATGGTGAAGACATTTCCACATACCTTTAGAATTATTGGAAGAAATCATCCTGTATATCTTTTTAAAAAAAATATCTCAGGCCCTGATCATAACAAGCCTTTTAAGATATTTATCATCAGGGGAAAAGTTCACCGATGTCTTATCTCAGTGTTTCTCTGAATAAGTTTCATTGACTTTAAAAGGTAGCACTGTCAAATTAAGTTCCATGTAAACTATGATACTTGATATGACTCGTATACAAACCACACATGGGTCAGTAGACTGTGTGTACTCTAGTATTAGCAGTCTACACTTAAAAATGAGATCTCTTTCAAAAACTAATTTTCCAATGATGTACATTTTTAATGAATTAACTATTTCAAATTTTCAAAATAAATGTTACACTTGCGTATACTACAATTATTTTAAGGCAAACTATTTTAAATTAGATTTAATAACAATTTGCTACTTTATATTTTTGATTACTAAAAATAATTTATCACAGGAATCATAGAATTTGTCGTTTCAAATTGTTGATTTGTTTATTTAGTAAACGTAATGAAAATTAGAAACAATTTTATTTTTAATGAAAATATTACTTTATACTATTTTACAAATAATAATCTAATTTAAATATTCAATGGAACTATTAACAATAGTGTCTTTCTGTAATAAATTTACTCCGACAAATATTGCCTACTTTGTAACAATAAGTAAGAAATTTGTTTATATGACGAGTACCGTATTGCCTGCTCAAAATATTTTTTGTGTTTTGGTTTTTAAGACATTTGTTTATAACAGAATATCATAGTTTAGCTTTTTTTTTTTTGCATCATGTGTGTTTTCCTTTTCATTAAATTTTTACTATACAAGTTTCAATTTTTCTATATAAAATTACAATGCCTGTGTGAAATCAGTTATTTTTCAACAAAATATTTTAATAAATATTTCATTAATATGTACATTATTATAATGAAATTTGATCCTTAACCCCCACAGTACCCTCCTAACTTCCCCCAGGTCCACCTCTTCCTATTATTCTTTTAAAGCAGCTCATGATTCCGATTTGTGCTGTGCACACAATCATAGATAAGTGTCCATTAACTAGAACATAATGAACCTACCAGGGCTCGTACCTTTAAAGACACTGAATTTTCCTTAAGCAGAAGCCACCTACTGTAAATAGTTCCTTTATTAAGGAAGGGAGATTTGGAGCTTTTCCCCTTCCATTCCTGAATGTCTGCAGGTTTGATCTTAGGCAGAATCGCCACATGGATAGAAAGGAAGGCTATGGCAAGGCTCTCTTGGTGATGACATTATCTAATTAAATCATGGAACATAGAGAAGTCTATCCGGTGCCAACAAAGAGCCTGTACACCTGTGGCTAGTGCAAGCATCCTTGTTACAGGAAGGTACTAGTGCATTTCTTTAGGAGGTGTCCTGAGGAAGGAAAGAACAGGGGAGGCAAGGACGAGAGCAGAGACGGGTGGAAAGTCAGGAGGAGAAGTAAGGACTCCCCTGCTCCTGTTATAGAGCTTTAATCCTTGTGGCCTCCAGTGAAAGCTGGATAGACTTCAAGTATTCCAAAAACATTCATTCCACAACATTTGTCCTTGATGGGTATCTCAATGTTCTTTTTGTGGCATTATTGCAGATTATGTATTTCCTGGGGTTTTGAGAACAGACCAGGAATACAGTTTTCTTTTTTCTTTTTTCTGCTTTTATTACCAATCATGAGTCCATCTCTGAGCAGCATCCCTTCCCTCTTTCTCAAATTGTGTTATTTTACCAAGCCTTTACAGGGATTTCATGCTTCACAGGGATATCTTGCTTTACAGGGATTTCATGCTTGTTTCTTTGTTTCTTTGTTTGCTTTTGAGACTGGGTTTCTTTGTGTAGCCGGAACTGGCGGTGTAGACCAAGCTAGCATAATATCTTTTTTATCATGAAGAAATGCTTTCATTTATTTTATTCCTACAAGTAAAATTAGCACATGGCATCTCAAAATAGCATTAAGTTTAAATAAACTTTTGCAAACAAGCAAACAAACACAACAAAAAAAAGGGAGAGCGGAGAATACAAAAATAACTATACCCATATTGTCTCACTACATTATTGATGAAAATTCCATAGAACCTGTATCATAAAGTCCCACTTCCAACATTACATTAACATCCCTCTTTCTATTATTCTAAAATCTCCCAATACTATTTGAAGTGTGTGTGTGTGTGTGTGTGTGTGTGTGTGTGTGTGTGTCTTTGTGTTTGACGACATGATTACTCTTAAGTGAAGGAGGAGTGAGTCTTCTTGACTTTATCCTGGGGAAGATGCCTCCACTAGCATTACCATAGGCCTGGCCATAGATGCATTGTTCTTTTCTAACTGCCAGGCCAAGAAAACGTTTACTCCATGATCATGTTCGTATGGAAAAAAACAATTACTTACAATGCATATATATATCATTTTAATAGACAGGCCACTCCATTTTAAATTACCCTGTGCTGTAGTAATTAGTATTACAGCTATGCAGATATGATACCTTGATGGAGTATTGTTTATTTTATTTGTGTGTGTGTGTGTGTGTGTGTGTGTGTGTGTGTGTGTGTGTACATGCGCATGTGCACAGGCGCCATGGTATATGTCTGATGCATACTAGAAGCATTACTTCTATTACTGATGCTTTCCAAGGAACTGGCTTAGCTACCAATCCTACCTTCACACCCCCTCAGAGGCAGAGATTGGGGAGCGCCTGGGAAGTTCAGCCCTTGAAGTAGTAGAATCTTTTCAGCCTCAATTCTTTATTGAATATTCAGAATGCTCCTATGTACCTGGCTATCTTTTGACATTAACAATTATATCTAAATGTAACTCTGTGCAATTGCTGAGGCCTTCTTTGATCACTCTTTCAAATAGAACTGAACACAATTTGAATGATAGTAAAAGACACCATTTATATACTAGCTATTCTGGAACCATATTGAGAATATTTTGTGATAATTTCAGTGATATAAAAAAGCTCTAACCATTAAAGATACAATCAATATTTTAGCTAGTGTTATACGCACTTGATTGTTATAAAAGTAGCATATATTGTTATTGAGCACCATAATATACTTATTTTGTACAAATTGCTAATTTACCTAGTATTTATAAATCTTCATTAACCTCAATATCAAGTTGCATTAATATTTTATGTTAAAAATCAGTGTCTGTTTCTTATAAACTGAAATTCTGTGGGAGTAAAATGATTCTGTATTGTTCAATTATATTCCTGGGCATAATAGACTAAGAAAATGGACCATGTGTATTTGCATATAGATGAGCTAAATAATTTCACACACATCTATGAGACTATCATGAAGGGAGAGCTAAAATAAGGCCGTTAAATTCTGACAAGTTTACCTTTGTAGAATTCAGATCCATTTCAATAACTTAGAAAACGTGATTTTTAACCTTGTGACACAATTACTTTGCAGCTAATCTATCACTAATAGGTGCCTGAGAAAAAATGCATGCTTTGATGGAATTTGTAAAGATAAACCTTATTGGTTTGCTTTCAAAAGAAAAGCTTTCTTGGCTTTTAAAATGTAGGATGGTTGACCACATTGTCAACTTAACAGGATCTTCGATGAACTTGTAAGAGAGACTCGATGCAGGCCTGTCTATATTGCATTGAGCAGCAGAATTGCCTGTGGAGGATTGTTTTAACTGAGGCCACTGATGTGGGAAGACCCAGTCTACTGTGGATGGTACCATTCACTGGGCATGGGTCCTAAACTAGAAGATTAGAGATGTTGAATGGAGCAAAAGCAAGTAATCAAATGAGAAGTGTGCATTTCTTCCTCTTTGCTCTTGACTACTGATGTACTGTGAGTAGCCATTATTCCTTACTGCCAAAATAATGGAGTCTAACCTCTAATTGAAAGCCGAAGAAGCCCATTCTCCCCTTAAGTTGCTTCCCATTAAGTTATTTTTATCATAGCAACAGAAATGAATTTAGGAAATTATCCCTACATTGGTGACCCATTATATATTTTGGTATTAAATTATTATTATAGCCAGCTGTTGCGGGGTATACCTTTAATACAAGCACTTGGGAAGCGGTTAGGGTTTGAAAGAAAATGGCCCCATAAAGTCACATATTTGAATGTTTAGTCATCTGGAAATGGACTCTTTGACGAGGATTATGGGATGTTGATTTCTAAGAATAGGTGTGGCCTTGCTGGGACAGCGTGCCACTGGAATGGCCTTGGGAATTCAAAAAGTTCTCACCAGGCCCAGATTTTTCCTGCATCCCTGCCTGTTGATCGGGACATAACTGTCAATTAACTTATAGCACCATGCCTGAGTGTGTGCTGCCTTGTTCCCTGCCGGGATGACATTGGACTAGCCATCTGAAACTATAAGCAAGCCCTCAGCGAGACTCTTGCTTTTATGAAAGTTTCCTTGGCCATTGTGTCTCTGCCCAGCAATAGAACAATGACTATGACAGACAGCAGCAGAGGAAGAGGAGGCACGGGGACCTCTGAGAGTTCAAGACCAGTCTGTTTATATATCCCTGGCCAACTGAAGTCTCAAATAAGCAAAAGTGACTATGAACAACATATTAGCTGAATGAAAGCTAATAAGAGATTAAACAATAAAATTTTTAATGGTTTCCTAAACTCTTCAGTAGGTGCTTACTAGAATGAAGGCATGAATTTTTGGACAGAGAGTAAGCTCCCTAGCAAAATTCATTTCTAGCATGTATAGAGGACTGAGTTGAAGCCCGAGCATTGCATTTTTCCCCATCACTGTAATAAAATAGTGTGACCAAAGCAGTGTAAAATGAAATGTTTTAATTGAAGCTCACGGTAGAACGTTGTAGTTCTTTACTGTGTGTAGTATCAGAGCTGCAGGATTCTGAGGACACTTCTCACACTGCTTACACAGAAAGCAACAGAGGAAGCATGCGTTCTACTTAGCTTACTTTCTCAGCTTTATACAGACCAGGATGGCCAGCGTAGGGAATAGTGCCACTTAGACTTTGCGTGAAGGCCTTCCCACTTCATTTAACACAATCAAGGATCATCCCACAAGTATGTTCCGATATGCTCTTCCCCCAGGTAATTCTAACTTCAGGCAAATTAACAATGCTAACCTTAATACTATAGGACATCAAAACGAAATGAAAAGGCAAATACCTATAGAATTTAATAAAAAGTTGCATGGAGGAGGTATCTAGATGAGGTGATTCATGACCCAAATAAATATAAGAGGAGATTAGCATAGAAAGTCAATGAGAAATTTAAGTATGCACTGTATGTTCTGTATGTTAGTGCATTTCCAATACCAGAAGGAAAACAAAATCTTACAACTTTCTTGTTTTATGTAGTGGAACAAGCTTTAAATAATCTCATATATGCCTTCTTAAATAATATCTTTGATTATACGTTTCTTTCCTGATTTTTCTGGCTTACAATTCTAGTGTACACATTAAACATGATAGACAGCTGAAGTAACAGTTATAGTCAATCAACACTTCAGGAAATAAGTCTGGAAAAGATAGCTTAATGTTATGAAAAGGGTGAAATAGTTGTGATTCTACTTTTTTCAAGGAAGTTTTCTGGCAGCATCTGGCAGATTTCCAGAGTACATAAGTTCTGGAAACATAAGTTCTAAAACAAGTGGGAGAGAAGTTGAAATCTGTAACACTGTATAGGAAATTAAAACTGCTTTTAGTATTTTCATTTTATTGTGGCTGTAAAATGTGTGTCAATTGAATAAAACTGTGAAAAATGAAAATATTGATAGCAATATAAAATTATTCATAGTTCTACCTTAAATAATCAATTAATATTAATAGTAGGTATTTCTTGTTCTGAACATTCATTATCAGCATTTTAAAAAACCTTGGGATCACATGGGTGTCTGCTGTGTGTATGTTTATACATGATACTGATATTGGTAACTAAATACTTATTTTTTAAAGTTGTTCTTTGACAATACCATGAATGCAGATAACATGTGTGATTAAATATCTCTCTTGCCCTTTTCAATCCCCCATTAAATCCCCTCCCACAAACCATTTTCTTACAGCTGTTCATATCTGTCTGTTTGGTTTTGTTGTGAGTCACGGAGCCTGCCACCCTCCTAACGACTGTGTAATTAAATACACAGAATTTCCATTCCCCATAAATGATGACCATCCTACAATTTAGCAGAATAGTCTAGGAACGCATAGGGTCCATTGCTCACTGATGACTGTCTGATAACATGTCTAGGCCTATGAAAACTCAGTTTAGGAAAGCCTAGCTAGAGTAAGGTCACAACTGGCACGGTGAGTAGAAGAAAGAAAACATTCTGCACTCCTTCTCCAATCTTCTATCTCTTGCAGTCTTTCTGCCTCTGTCCAGCAAAGAGGCCTTACAAGTGTAAGTATAAACATCCTATCTAGTACTGAGAACTCATTAATCCTTCGTTCTTAATACCTAGAATGGCCAGCTAATATGATAGAGCTCTCACATCACTGAAATTCACTGTGAACAAAAGCTTAATTTTAAGGCTGAAGGTAGCCTCTGTGCAAAGGCCCAAACTTGAGCATTGAGAGGAGAATTTGACATCAGGTCAATAAAGCTAAATGCCCACCATAAGCTGCCTTATAGGGCAGTGCCGACCACAGGTATCTTTGTTTTCCTTTCCCCCTCCCCCAGATGTAGAGTAGCAGGAATGGATTTTACCCTGTGGAGTGGGCCTCAAATTCAAGCAGGGAGAGGGGTAGTTGCCCCCATCACAGTTGGACCACTACTGCCTTATTAGGCACCTCTTGGCTGCCAGATTAGTGCTATAGTTTGTAGTGTTCATGGTTGTGTGTGATCATTTGAACCCCCTTCCCCCTCCAGCAACCTACCTAGCACCTTCTGTCACTGTGAAATCTACCCAGAAGAGAATAAGCTTCCATGCCTAGTCCAGCTTGGCTCTTCCATATCTTACAGTGATATATTTTCATTCTCTCATTCTGGTATAAGAAAGGGAAATGGCAAAAGCCTATAAAATAGCCCACTCCTGGTACTGAGAGTTTTATACAATACCTCACAGCTTCTAAAAACCATCATTATCTGGTCATGTATGATGTCTCCCTTCTAGCTCTTATTGTTTAGTTACTTACTTTGTTACTGGCCTCTAATATAATGACTTTCTATATGGCTTCCACACACATCCTTTGATATGGTTCAATCTTAGCCCCTTGCCTTCTTCTTCCCAATGCCAGCACCCATCTCTACAAAACATTCTGACCCTGTATCCCATACTCTGTACTTGCATACCACTCATATTTTACTATCCTGGCTTCCTTGAGACACCCTTTCACCAAAGGTCCCTTACTTTAAGTTACACAAACAAATCCCAAAATCCATAGCTACGATGATAATATAAAGCCTTTGTGGGTTACGTCACTCTGTATATATTTTCCAGACTCTTTTATTTTCCTACAAACTTTGTGATTTCATTTTTCATTCCAACTGAATTAAATATTAAGTTATGCATATCACATTTTCACTATCGATATTTCTCTTGCTGGGTATCTAGACTGGATATATTTCTTTGCTATTGTGAATCAAGCAACAATAAACATCACAGCAAGGGTATCTCCGGCATAAAATATAGAGTCATCCGGGTGTTTGCTCACGTGTTGTTCTAGAGACTTAAATCCCTCTTATATACTGCTTGATCCTCTCTAGATTAGAGCCTTTTTTTTTATTCAACTGATAGCTACTGCATAACTAAGCTTCAAGCTATATCTCAGAGAAGAAGTAATGAGAAAAATAGTAGCAAGTCTTCTAGGTAAAAAAAAAAATTACATGGTATTGCAATTCCAAGAGTAACAGTGGTGCGGGTCCACCTTTTAGATAAGCAGTCTTTAAAATCCAGGGCTTGTCTCAGGGTTGGAGAAAGGTCCACGCTGTGCCTGTTTCTCATGCTAACCTCTAGATTATTGTTCGGTATTTCTTAATGTTTTGTACACTGTCAGCAACCTGTAAATCAATGTTGAGCCTATTAACATACAATATATATATATATATATTATGACTACTTAGTGAAAATTATTTTGTCTCTGGTTTTCTTAACATCTTCAGTAAAGTATTCTGACAATGAAATTATTTTCTCTCATTCTATCTAAATATTAGTACATGTTTGTTATAAAATTCTACACAGAAATTGAGGAACATATGATGTAATATTTTATATTGAAAGGCAACTCTTAGTTTCAGATTACTTCAAAATCTTGTTTCCTTCTTTTAACCATATTTAAATATTATATCGACCTACTTTTTACTTTATTGTAGATAAGCTTTTAGCACAGAAGGACAGTAATTGAATATTAAAATGAAGGAGATGAAATATTTTGCTTCCACTTTTTCATAATGAAATATCCATGCCACCATATTAAAAAGAAGAAAAGAAATGAGTTGGTTTGTAATTCTACAGATTGTAGATATCTACAATTGTTTAGTGTAGGGATCTGCATCTGTCTCAGTTAGCTGCTTGTTGGGCTTCTCCAAGGACAGTCATGCTAGGCTCCTGTCTGTAAGCTCACCATAGCATCAGTAGTAATGTCAGGGCTTGGTGCTTTTCCATGAGATGGATCTCAAGTTGAGGTGGTCCTTGGACCGCCTTTCCTTCATTTCTTCTCCATTTTTGTCCCTGAAACTCTGGATCATAAATTTTGACTGTAGGTTAGTAACCCTGTCTGTCCACTTGAGGCCCTGTCTATCTAATAGAAATGGACTCTTCAGAGTTCCCCCTCCCTAGTGTTGGGCATTTCAGCTATGGTCACCCTCATTGAATCTTGAGAGTTTCTTACCTCCCAGGTCTTTCTATCAGAGCTGTTAAGTTGGCTTTTTCTCTACAGGAGTGAAAAAAATATGTTTATTAGGGAATTTTTAGGAAGAGAAATGTGTGTGTGTGTGTGTGTGTGTGTGTGTGTGTGTGTGTTCAAGTTATTGCTCATGTTCAAGTAATTCATCAAAGATGAACACATTTTTAATAAACTCACAACAAATCCATCTCCCTGGAAAAAACATATATATTTAAGCGAAACATCAAGTATTCAAATTGTGTCTTGTCACAAAACCCATAGGGAGGGAGATGAAAACATTGATTACTTTGCAATGTCTCACCATCAGTAAGTGCTTTAAATGGATTGAAACCTCTGTAGTCTCGCACTAGGCTCTTGTTCCTTCTACTGTGACATGTTATCTGGCAAATATTTAATGAGCTATGAAGACCTTCCTCACTTAAGGGGAGATGGCCGTGGCCAACTGCTGTTTTCACTATTGCAGGTGTCAAAAATGTTAATCGCATTGTACTGAGAGCTGTAAAGGACTTGTTGAATAACTACAAACACTTTCTTCTAAAAAAGAATAAAAAGTTTAATGAGACAATCCAATAGTGACAGGATTGGTTTCCTTCTCTTTCTCTGTCTCCACTTCATCACTTCCCTTTGTCCCTTCTTTCTGTTTGTCTATTTTCTTTCAGTATGATTTGTTGGGCACTTTGTTTTATTTGGAGTACTTTTAATTAATATTAATATAGAAAAGTAAAATTATCCACATTTTTATTTCTTCAACTTATTAAACTGGAGGTTTTCTGCCAAAGTGTGTGTGTGTGTGTGTGTGTGTGTGTGTGTGTGTGTGTGTGTGTGTGTGTATGCACAACTGTGTAACTAATTTTTTTCTTCTGCATAAATTCTCAAGCCACCTAACTCACCTAAAATTTACTTCAGTTTAAACCACATTCTGTCAATAGTTTGTTATAGTCTTATCTTAGTTCAGTTCCACAATTCTTTCCATGGCTTTGATATAATTTTTCATGTGTAGTTTTCTTATTTGTAGGAAGATCAATTTCATTTCATTTCTATTCTGAGTCGCTTTGTGTTCTCTCTCTCTCTCTCTCTCTCTCTCTCTCTCTCTCTCTCTCTCTCCTGTGTGTGTCCACATTCTCTTAAATTGAAAGAACTGAATCATATTTAAGAATTACCATATATAACATAAGTATTCAAATGAGAACTCAATTTGGAGTTCATAATTGGATGCACCGTATTCCTAGTTTTTAATTAAGGGACTATACTTCTGTTTATTATCTTTATTTGCAACTAGCATTATGATTTGAACTCTGTCAATATTTTTTGACGATCACAGAGACAAAATAAATTACATTAAAAACACTTTATAATACAATTTCTTCATCTCTTTGCTTGTTGCTGATGAGATGTTACCAAAATCTTTCCTAGTAGATTGATTCTTCCACACAGATGTACAGCAAAGACATGGGGGAAAAGGCCTCCTGACAGAACCTAGACATTTCATCCACGGGAGCTATGCTTCGCCTGGCCTTGTGATTTAGAAAATCAATGGCATATCAGCTTAGTAGTCACTGATCCATGAGGTAATTGCGCCTTCTAATATTTTCAGCATGAAGCTGCTGAAGTGGGTAAAACCACTGACCACAGGGTACAACATTTTTTCGTTCTGTAATGAAAGTGAGAAACTCATGCCTGCTTGCATTTCTGAAGGAAAAATAGTATTTGCCTTAGAGAGATAAAGCTAACATGAAATATACCTTTGTCATACTAAGATAATTATTACTCCAGAAGAGTATTTTTTTTACCATGTTATCAATTATACTTGCAAGCAAATCTTGTATGTAACTTGTAAAGTAATTAATTAAAAAACACTCTAGATTTCAATATGAAGAACTGGGCACTTCGTGATGTTATTAATATGATAAGAAGTGTTCTGCCCCACTTTGGTTGTGCTGCGTAGAGACATCTTAACGAGCTAGATAAGAATTCCTCTTTTGGAAGGAGATGGGGCTTAAGTAAATACTAAACAAACCAACTCTTAACACACAGGGAGAAAGTAAGATTGATGACCCGACAAAACGTTAATTAAGAAAAGGAACATTGCCAAGATTTCCTTGTATAATTCAATCCCACATAATTCAAAGGCAAAATTAATTTACTGTTTCTTATTTGACAACAAAGAATGAGCTTCGTATTGATTATTTTTTTTAATGTGTGCACACATAACATGGTAACGCTCTATAATCGGAAACAGAGTTGTTTAACCTCCGTGCTCTGCATTTAAACTTCCCCAACTCCATAGAGAGGAGGGTATTTCTTTGAAATTAAATAAGTTGCACTTATTTCTCTAGATTTCTAGGCATATACAAACATCAAATACCAATTTATGCATTAATTAAAGAAATAACCCTAAAACATTTGGCAGTTTTTGCTTTGAGCCATTGCCAATTACTACAACGCAACATATGCTGAACATTTTACATACAAGTGATTTATTACAAAAGTCACCAGTGATGGCTGACATGATTCCTTTTTTTAGTTCAGTTTTCTAAGTATCAGCAGTTTTGGATATTTAATGCGATTATGCTGTATAATATGGGATACATTTACCAACTGAATCTTGAAAGACATTTTTAAGGAATTGTTTCACATCACGGTCATCTCCAAGTGATATTTTACAAATAATGCTCTTCTTGGTTCTTTTCTACAGTTAGATTATTTTAATTTTTTCCACTAAAGAGAAAGACAACCTCCCCCCCCATGAGTGATTATATGTATATTCTTAAAGCAAAATAAATGCTAGTTTCGCTCGTAAATTTCCCATATCCATCTGTGTACATGGTTTTCAACAATAACCAGTTCTGAGACACTGCTGTGTATCAGCAATGTAGCTTTCATAAACAGCGCTGTGGAGCAGAAAACGTAGCTTGAAAGATGGCATGTCCTGGCCTATTTTTGATCTTTACATTTCTTAAGTGGGTATTGTATTAATTAACAGAGCATTAGATTGAAGAAAGGACTTTGAAGTTTACTTAATTAGGATCCACCAGAAGTCAAGGCCTGAGTTTAGAAGGGAGCATAATAAATAAATAAAAATATATATAAAGAGAAGCTGAGTGAATAAAGAAGGAGATGGATAGACCATCAGAGCACTGAACCTTTACTGACACCTTGAGTCAAGAGCAAACAGCAGATTGCTCCTGGGAGAGAGGCTCCTGCAAGTGTGAGGAGTGACTGGGAAGTTCAAAGTGAGGGATGGCCCTGGAAGACTTTCTTGATTCAAGGGGAAATTTGTGGCCCCATAGGGTGTTTACTCCAAAGTATCTACTTTTGCCCACACTGGTATGGTTTTCTGAGCAGACTCAAGCCTCTGTGGATAAAGGAAAGGCTTAAGGCACAACTCTGCACACAAAGGAAGCACTAGCAGCACCCAGCGAAGGTACTGGCATGGCTTGCCTGTGATGAGGTACATTAACTGACTGCTGGGATTTTAATTGTTCAGACTCCAAAAAATAGGAGAGCGAAGACTCCTGGCACAGGGAATGAGAAGGGTTTGAAAGCAAAAACATTTCTTTCTTTGTAGCTGAATCAATATTTATTTATAATTAGTGTTGATTCTTTAACAGAATTAATTCAAACATTTATTTATGCTTAGCTACATATGGCCCACATCTAACATAATGCACTACCTTCAAAGCAGCCACGCATATTGACCTTGGTTCTCCTGATGGGTTGAGTATTTGCTGCTCACGGAAGGAAGATAAAATTCACCTCTTAGAATATGTCTACACTTCATCAATCAGAACCTTCTGCTTGTTTTTGAGATTTTTAAGATGGAAAGAATAAACTATAAACCTGAGTGCTCCAGAATATTTGAAACGAAACTGAAATTTCTAGGTGACAAACTTTAATTTTCTTTCCTTTCATGTAAAGCGTCCCACCCCCACTTTGGTGTGTGGGGACTTCAAGACCAGCTTCGTTTGAAGTCTGAATCTCTACCATAGCTATGAGTTCACCTCCAAGTCAAACATACCTTGGGCGAGCATTTCAAAACGCCGCGAAAACCCAAATGTTATCTGAATGTATTTATTTTTATTTTATGTGATCTTAATTTTTTTTTTTTTTTTTTTTTTTTTTTTTTACACACATGTCTTCTTGAGGGTGTCAGATCTTAGAGTTACAAACAATTGTGCACCACCACATGGGGTCTGGGAATTGACTGGAGGAGCTGTCAATGTTCTTAAGTACTGACTTAACTACAACCTACAAATGTTATTTAAATAAAGGCTTCTATAAATAAGAAATAGTTACCTTAGAAATATACATTGAGGTTTACCTTTGAAAGTCACCATCACCTTTCTCGAGTCAGAGTGAATAAGAAGCAGAGTGAAAGATAAGAGGTAAAGAAGATAAATTTGTTTGCTGATCATTTTTCGGTTTAATAATTTATAATTCACATTATGCTACTATTTATTTCTAACAGTCATGTTTTTAACCTATTAATTTCTTAAGATTCTCAAGAAAATTATAGTGGTTCTAACCAGATTAAATTTATATGTATATTCCTTACCTTAAAACTGTCTTTTTGAGTAATTAAATATATAAAATTTGGAAATAAAATATAAGTCATTTTAGTGGCTCCTTTTCTACTCAATGTGAAAACTAGAACTTAAAAGTTGTTTAAGGCAAGTCAAAATAAACACAAGCAGAATCAGCATAAAAATAGCCAATACCTTTTATTCCATTCACAAATTCTGAGTCCCTATTGATGATATTCTTTTCATCCTTTAAAAATAAATACTTATTTCCCCTTGGATTTTCACCAGTTTATTAGAAGCTTGGAAGAGAGTCAGGTATGGCGTTGTACAGCATTATTGGTAAAATAATTTAATTTATAGACATTTAGAAACTCTGGGAATGCATTGCATGTTAGCTATCAACACAAATAAGTAAGTAATTTAAATAATTTAAAATTCATCAGGTAGATCAATTGGGAGAGAGCAACCCAGCTGAGTTTGGATTAGATTTCTACAAGAAAACACAAACAAAAACCACTCTGAAGTCTGTTTCCGTTTCATTATTTATCTCTGCCTATTCTGATAAGAAAACCAAACAATAGCTTTACTTATCTATATTTGAATCTCCTAATTATGTGATCCAGCCCTGCTAAAAATAAGTCTTTGACTCCAAAATAATATCAAATCTAAAAATATGTAGTTCTCTGTCCTCTGTTTGCTCTCCATACACAGTTAATCTGTTTTCAAATCTCGTATCATTCACATATTTCTAAAATTGTCTAAGATGCTCGAACAAATCATGAAAGCTGATAATATTCTATTCATTAAGCTTTTGATTTTGTGTAATCTACCTTCAATAGATACACTACAACGTGCTCTCCAAACTTGCTTTGAAGTGTCACATTGGGTGAAGATTACACAAAACTCGTTAGTGTTGTGCAAACAACGAATCACAAGCTGTCAATCTGGATCCTTTTTATAATTAGGATTCCAAGTTAGGTTCCTCAGAGAGAGCACTGAGTGCAATTAATTATTTATTAATTTCATTTTTCTCCATGACTTAGTAAAGTTTTACTATATTCTGAAGAATTTATGTCTGATGATTTGAAGTCCTTTCTCTTACCAAAACTGAAAAAGAATGAAGTGAATTTGTCAATAAGGTGAAGTTGTAACCAAATGACAAATTTCAGCCTGCTAATGATTTTAATAAGAATTATGAACCTAGTCCAAATGAATCTCGCTAACGGTTTTTACTATGGCAGTTAAAACAATAGCCAACGGGAGAGTTCATCTTGCTACTTACTATCTGACAATTAAGAAACCCAGAGTTTTAAAGCTGTGCCTTATACTGGAACTACCAACCACAGTGCATGTTGTTTCTGATAACACACCATTTAAATTTCAGAATTTTCTCTAAAGAATACAGATTTATTTGTTTTCATAAAACGAGTATGAAGAAATGTATTTCTGGATCTGTTGGAAGTCTGAATTGTAAGCATGCAAATTATGCTAATCAGCTTCAATTACAACTCATTCTAGAAGCCTATAGTGCTTAAGGGGGAAAACACCCGGATCCACAGCTAACAGGAGATCTGCAAAACAAAACAAGGTAACAAGGAGAGCCAACATGAGCCCTAGGGGCAAGCTACTTGCTGGGATAAAAGCTTATGACACAGCAACTCTGGAGAAACTCAGAACTAAACAGAGACTAAACCGAAAAGAAAATGGAGAATTATGGCGCTCTTGACAATTCATGGGAAAAAAAAATCACCACTTTGGCACATTTCTTGATTCATAGCAGTAATTAAGACAAAAAAATGCGCTGCTATTTAAAATACTTAACTGTTCCTCCACATAAATGTAAAAAAGCTGAATTTGCTTGAAAATTGGCTACTAGCACTGTGATTTTCTGCCCTTAAAAATATAACTCGCAAGAATTTGTTTGTAATTATAAGCTCCCCTCCAACTTTAGTGTTCAATGCTTGAGGAATGAATCCCAGCAAATCAGTAAGAGAGGCAATTATACTTTTGTGAGTTCATTTGTATATATACATGCGAGTGTGCCTGTTTGTCCTTGTGTACCACTACATGTACATGGCCAAAGACAAATTCCAGTGCTATTGTCAAAAGGTCATCTACTTCTCCTGAGATGGTTTTTCATCTGCTCAGAGGACACTAATTCTAAACTGGCTGACCAGCATCCTCCCATTGCTGTCTCCCCTACCCTGGGTAGCAAGTGTCTAACTTTAGGCCTATCATTGATATCTGAGTTCTCAGTATCAAGTCAGAAGGATTTCTTCTGAATCTGAGGATGAGTTCAGAAGGTAATGACGTCCCAAACAAGCCAGTCCCAGCACCATCCCCTTTTGTCAAAAATGGTTTATCTTTCTGTGAGAATGGGCTTTTCAAATTTGCTGTCAAAACATGATATCCTTTTTAAGCACGTGTTTTGAATTTCAGCATGCATTTATCTGGAACTAAAACATTTTGTATCTCATAGATTGCTAACACTATTCTTGGTTACAGGATAATTCTAATTTCATATCCAATACCGTAATACTTGTCTAGTAAATGATACAAAATCAAATGTGTGTATACCCTATGTGTACCCATTCAAGCATACGTAATATATCTTGAAATTTCCAAAACAGTACTGGAAACATAATCCAAAACATTAAGTTGACTTAGAACACAACGTTTATGTGAGGCTGATGTAGAAGTTAAATCTAGTAGAGCTAAGGGTGAATATAATCAAATACATTATATAAAACTAGTGTATAATTAATAAAATATTACATTGAAATTATCCAATTTTCTTAGAGTTGCTCAGTAGTATTACCCATCATATTAAACAACAAAACTCTACTTCATTATGAAATTTAAAAAATGTTTGTATCTTAGGATATGTTTTAATTATAAATATTTTTCCATTAATGTGACCAATTTGTTGCAGCAACATTCTGTATAGTAATAGGAGACTAAGATACATTGAATTTACTCATTCAGGATCTTATTCAAATAAAGTATTAAATACTTTATTCTGTTAATTTGTTTTTGTCAGTGTATATGTTTGTGTACACCCATGCCACAGCACATATATGGAGGTCAGATGATGGTTTTCAGGATTCAGTTTCTTTCCTTTCACAATGTGTAATCCAACATTTGAAGGATGGGGAAACCTCTGTTTGTGAAACTAACTAAACAGTGGGCAATGCATGCCCCAGTGTAGTGGTATGCTAGGGTGGTAAGATGAGAATGCTGGCTGGGTGGGTGGGAGAGCAGGGGGAGGGGATGGGATAAGAGGTTTAGAGAGTGGTAACTGGAAAAGGATGTAACATTTGAAATACAAATAAATAGAGGGGGTTAAGAAAGATAAATCAATTCTTCTGGTGTGAACCAGTGCCCTGAGCAGACCTTGGGTGATGGCTCCTCACCCAGTCTAACAACACCCAGAGGGAGCCTGACTCCTAGGTGTTATAACATGCCCAGGATCAGAGTTGAGAAAGCCACAACATCTGGAGTATCTAGTTCCCCCTAAGGATGCAGGGACGGAGGAACCCCTGACCACCCAGGGTGCCCTGAACACACCTTGGGCTCTGGCTCCGCACCCAGTCCAACAACACCCAAAGGAAGCCGGACTCCTAGGTACTCTAGCATGTCCAGGATCAGAGAGGAAGCAGGACTCCCGTGAGATAGTACACAACCAGGAGCACTGGAACTCTGACACACTCAGGATCACAATTGAGGCCACAATATCTTTCAAAACACCCAGCATAACTGGGACCCCTACAGGAATCAGGGAAACCCAAACCACACCAGCCAGAAGGACTGGTTCCTTCCAGCTTGCACCTGTGCCCAGAGCAAACCCAAGACTCTGGTTCCCCATCCACTTCTGCAACACACCGAGAAAGCTTGACTCCCAGGAGCACCCACAAAACAGGATGTCCAGAACTTGGTCACATCAGGATTTCAGGATCCCAGAGGCAGCTAGACTCTCAGGAGCTCTGAAACCCCCAGGATCCCAGAACCATAGGCTCACACAGACAGCTGGATTCTGAAAAGTTGTGACAGAACCAGTATCATAGGAGGGACAGGCACCAGTCAGAGACTGCAAAGGCAGATAGCACTGAAGATAACCAGATGACTAGAGGCAAGCTCAAGAACATGAGCAGCAGAAACCAAGGGTGCTCGGCATCATCAGAGCCCAGTTCTCCCACTACAAGTCCTGGATATCCTATCAAACCAGAAAAGCAAGATTTGGATTTAAAATCATATCTCAGGATGATGATAGAGGACTTTCGAAAGGATATAAATAACTCTTCTAAAGAAATACAGGAGAACACAAGTAAACAAGTAGAAGCCTTTAGGGAGGAAACACAAAAATTCCTTAAAGATTTACAGGAAAACACAACCAAACAGATGAAGAAATTGAACAAAACCATCCAGGATCTATAAATGGAAATAGAAATCATGAAGGGAGACAAACCTGGAGATAGAAAACCTAGGAAAGAGATCAGGAGTCTTAGATGCAAGCATCACCAACAGAATACAAGAGATAGAAGAGAGAATCTCAGGGGCAGAAGATACCATAGAAAACACTGACACAACAGTCAAAGAAAATGAAACATGTAAAAAGCACCTAACCTAAAACACCCAGGAAATACAGGACACAATGAGAAGACCAAATCTAAGGATAATATGTATAGAAGAAAGCAAAGTTTCCCACTTAAAGGGCCAATAAATATCTTCAACAAAATTATAGAAGAAAGCTTCCCTAGCCTAAAAAAAGAGATGCCCATGAACATACAAGAAGCCTACAGAACTCCAAATAGACTGGACCAGAAAAGAAACTCCTTCTGTCACATAATAATCATAACACCAAATGCACAAAACAAAGAAAGAATATTAAAAGCAGAAAGGGAAAAGGTCAAGTAATATATAAAAGCAGACCTATCAGAATTATATCAGCCTTCTCACCAGAGATTATGAAAGCCAGAAGATTCTAAGCAGATGTTGTATAGAGAACACAAATGCCAGCCCAGACTACTATACCCAGCAAAACTCTCAATTAACATAGATGGGGAAACCAAGATATGACTTGACAAAACCAAATTTATGCAATATATTTGCCCAAATCCAGTCCTATAAAGGATAATAGATGGAAAACTGAACACAAGGAGGGAAACTACACCCTAGGAAAAGGAAGAATGTATTCTTTCAAGAAGAAAAACAGGAAGCAACAATTACCTTTCCTTAGTAACTCTCAACATCAATGGACACAATTCCCCAATAAAAAGGAATAGACTGACTGGCTATGTAAAAAGGACTCAGCATTTTGCTGCATATAGGAAATGCACCTAAGTAACAAAGACAGACACTACCTCAGAGTAAAAGGCTGGAAAAAATTTTCAAAGCAAATGGTTCCAAGAAACAAGCTGAAGTAGCTACTCTAATATTGAATAAATTGACTTTCAAACAAAATTTATCAAAGAAGATAAGGAAGGACACTTTATACCCCTCAAAGGAAAGATCTACCAAGGCAAACTCTCAATTCTGAACATCTATGCTCCAAATGCAAGAGTACCCACATTCATAAAAGAAACTTTACTAAAGCTCTAAATACACATTGCATGTCATGCAATAAAAATGGGAGACTTCAACACCCCACTCTCATCAAAGGACAGATCATGGAAACAGAAACTAAACAGAGACACAGTGAAACTAACAGAAGTTATGAACCAAACGGATTTAACAGATAATTACAGAACATTTCATCCTAAAACAAAAGAATATACCTTCTCAGTACCTCATGTCACCTTCTTAGAAATTGACCATATAGTTTGTCACAAAACAGGCCTCAATAGATACAAGAAGATTGAAACAATACCTTGCATCCTATCAGATCACTAAGGCTGATCTTCAATACCAACAAAACAGAAAGCCCACATGTACATGGAAACTGAACAACGCTCTACTCAATGACAAGTTGGTAAGGAAGGAATAAAAAAAGAAATTAAAGACTTCTTAGAATTTAATGAAAATCAAGGCACAACATATCCAAACTTATGGGACAAAACGAAAGCAGTGCTAAGAGGAAAATTCAGAGTTCTGAGTGCCTCAAAAAAGAAACTGGAAAGAGCAAACACTAGCAAGTTGACAGCACACCTGAAAACTCTACAACAAAAAGAAGTAAATACACACAAAAGGAGTAGAAGGCAAGAGATAATCAAACTCAGGGCTGAAATCAACCAAGTAGAAACTAAAAGAATCATATAAAGATTCGACAGAACCAGGAGCTGGTTCTTTGAGAAAAACAAGATAGATAAACCCTTAGCCAGACTAACCAGAAGGAACAGAGATGGTATCCAAATTAATGAAATCAGAAAGGAAAAGGGAGACATAACAACAGAAACTGAAGAAATTCAAAAATTATCAGATCTTACTACAAAAACCTATACTAACAAAACCAGAAAATCTGGAGGAAATGGACAATTTCCTAGACACCAGGTACCAAAGTTAAATCCAAATCAAGTAAACCATCTAAACAGTCCCATAATCCCTAAAGAAATAGAAGCAGTCATTTAAAATCTCCTAACCAAAAAATCCTAGGACCAGATGGGTTTAGTAAAGAATTCTATCAGACATTCAAAGACTTACTATCAATATTGTTCAAACTATTTCACAAAAGAGAAACAGTGGGAACACTATCCAATTCACTCTATGAAACCACAATTGTGCTTTCACCTAAACCGCAGAAAGACACAACAAAGAAAGAGAACCTCAGACTAATTTACCTTATGAATATTGATGAAATATTACTCAATAAAATTCTTGCAACCTGAGCCCCAGAACAAATCAAAACGATCATCCATCACAATCCAGTAAGCCTCATGTCAGGGCTGCAAGAATGGTGCAATATATGTAAATCTATCAACATAATATACTATATAAACAAGCTCAAGGGAAACAAAACAGGTGATCATCACCTTAAATGCTGAGAAAGCATTTGAAAAAAATTCAACACCCCTTCATGTTAAAAGTCTTAGATTGATCAGGAGTTCAAGGCCCATACCTAAACATAGTAAAAGCAATATACATCAAACCAGTAACCAACTTCAAACTAATTGGAGAGGAACTTGAAGCAATTACTAAAATCAGGGACTAGACAAGGCTGCCCACTTTCTCCCTACTTGTTCAAAATAGTAGTTGAAGTCCTAGCCAGAGCAATTAATCAACAAAAGGAAGTCAACAACAAAAAGAAGGTACATATTTGAAAGGAAGAAATTAAAACATCACTATTTGCAGATGATATGATAAAATAGTTAATTGACCCCAAAAATTCCCCCAGAGAACTGCTACAGCTGGTAAACAACTTCAGCAAAGTGGCTAGATACAAAATTAACACAAACAAACCAGTAGCCTTCCTGACTCAAAGGATAGATAACAGGCATAGAAAGAAATTAGGGAGACAACACCCTTCACAATAGTCACAAATAACATAAAACACATTGGTGTGACTCTAAACAAGCAAGTGAAAGATCTGTATGACAAGAACTTCAATTCTCTGAAGAAAGAAATCAAAGAAAATCTCAGAAGATGGAAAGATTTGCTATGTTTATGGATTGGCAGGATTAATATAATAAAAATGGCCATTTTGCTGAAAGCAATTTACAGATTCAATGCAATCCCCATCAAAATTCCAACACAATTCTTCATATAGTTAGAAAAAGCAGTTTTCAAAATCATGTGTAATAACAAAATATCCACTATAGCGAAAACCATTCTTTACAAATCCTACATCCAATAGGGGCCTGATATCAAATATGTACAAAGAACTCAAGAAGTTAAACTCCAGAGAATCAAATAACCCTGTTAAAAATAGGGTACAGAGCTAAACAAAGAATTATCAGCTGAGGAATGCCGAATGGCTGAGAAACACCTAAAGAAATGTCCCACATTCTTAGTCATTAGAGAAATGCAAATCAAAACAACCCTGAGATTCCACCTCACACCAGTCATAATGGCTAAGATCAAAAACTCAGGTGACAGCAAATGCTGTTGAGGGTGTGGAGAAATCCCACTGATGGTGGGATTGTAAGTTGGTACAACCACTCTGGAAATCAGTCTGGCAATTCCTCAGAAAATTGGACATAATATTACCTGAGACCGAGCTATACCTCTCCTGGGCTATATTATATGTTGGGCAAGATGCTCCAACATACAACAAAGACATATGCTCCACTATGTTCATAGCAGCCTTATTTATAATAGCCAGAAGATTGAGAGGACCCAGATGTCTTTCAACAGAGGAATGGATATAGAAAATGTGGTAATGGAGTAATACTCAGCTTTTACAATAATGACTTTATGAACTTCTTAGGCAAATGGATGAAACTAGAAAATATCCTGAGTGATCAATTACAAAAGAACACATATGATATGCACTTACTGATTAATGAATATTATTCCAAAAGCTCAAAATTCCCAGGATACAATTTATAGACCATATGAAGCTCAAGAAGAAGAAAGGCCAAAGTGTGGATGCTTCCATCTTTCTCAGAAGGAAAAGGAAGTATGGAGACAAAGTGTGGAGCAGAGACTGAAGGAAAGGCCATCCAGAGACTGCCATACATGGGGATCCATTCCACATGCAGTCACCAAACCCAGTTACTATTGGGTATGCTAAGAAGTACATGCCGATAGGAGCCTGATATAGCTTTTTCCTAAGAGGCTTTGCCCAAGCCTGACAAATACAGAGGTGGCTACTGGCAGTCAGCCATTGGATTGAGAATAGTGTCCCTGGTGGAGGAGGTAGAGAAAAGATTGAGATAGCTGAGAGGGTTTGCAAATCCATAGGAAGAAGAACAAAGTCACCCAACCAGATACCCCAGAGCTCCCAGGGACTAAACCACCAACCAAAGGGTACACATGGAGTGATCCATTCTCCAGCTGCACATGTAGCAGAGGATGGCCTTGTCAGGAATCAATATGAGGAAAGGCCCTTGCCCCTCTGAATGCTTGAATCCCCATTACAGGGGAATGCCAGGGGAGGGAGGCAGGAGTGGGTGGTTGGGTTGGGTGAGCATCTTCTGGGGACAAGGGCTGAGGGGATGGAATAGAGGAGTTCTGGAGGGGAAAACACGAAGGGGATAACATTTGAAATGTAGATAAAGAAATTATTCAATAAAAATGGAAAAATAGAAAGATAAACCAAAAAAAAAAAAAATAGAGGGAAAGAAATTGGAAGAAAAAGAAAGAATGCTTAGGTTCCAGTAAACATTAGCTCAGCCATATTCTTACCTGTGACATTTAACCCTTAGTTATAAACACGAATGAAACTCAAATTGGGTCAGTCTCTGGTTCTAAAATGATTTTCTAACAAATATGCATTCTGATATCCCTCAAAATTAATGTATTATAATAACCAGCCAAGAAAACCAGAGGAACCTTCAGTGTTAATCATAAAAAGTTCTTAGCCATTGAATTCACGAGATAAAGGCATATCAGAGGAAACAAAACTAGAAACTACTGAGGCCTCAAGGCACCATGTGCACGAGGCACTTTAATGACATCTAGAACATTTTCATCTGATGAAGAAGTTTTAAGAACAAAGTAAGTGTGGTAAAACACTGCTAAGTAAAAACAAACAAACAAATAAATAAATAAATAAATAAATAAATAAATAAATAAATAAATAAATGCATCGTGCTTGTTTAGAAGAAAGTAATGTGTGGTAGATTAGTATTTTGGTTGAGGACCATGTGAAATGTTGTGGAGAATCAAAAAAGATCACCAATTAATGGAAACAATACTAAGTGGGAAATGAGGAGAGGAAATCTGAGATTGGGTACAAGCTCTCTCTAGGCTGCAGTTCCTAGGAAAAAGTATCAGTGCCATTTAAGGGAAGCAATGTCTATGGAGTGCAGAATAGGCAGTAAAGTCAGAAAATGATGTTTATGTAAAATGTTCTATAAGCAGATGCATCATCAACACTGTTTAGTCAAAATGGACTATGGAATTAATTGGTGCACATATTTAAAAATATTAGTTTATTTATAACCTCACAAAGTAAACAGAAGATAATTCTGATCTAGACCACCCACCAAGAAGTGTACAGGGAGGGATCCATGGCTCCAGAGACATAGGTAGCAGAGAATGGCCTTGTCTGACATATGGACAATGGGAGGAAAGGCCCTTGGTCCTGTGGAGGTTTGATGCCCCAGTGAAGGAGGATGCTGGAGGGGTGGGTGATAGAGGGCGGGTGGTATAGCACACTCATAGAGGCAAAGGCAAGGGAGGAGAGGAAGGCTCTGGGACCGGGGTGGGGGGTGGGGGGGGTTGTGGAGGCATAACCAGGAAGTGGGATGTCATTCGAGATGTATACAAGTGGAATGATTAATAAAAAGTAAAAATAAAACAGATAGTTCTGATCAGAAAGGTTAAAAATAGTGATGCTGGACATTTATTATGAGCTAGTATAAAACCCCATCATGGCAGTGTACTGAAGTCTGGCGTTCAATGCCATTGCTCCCTTTAACCTATTTCAGCCACGTTTGGATAAATTGAGAAGTTCAATCCCGCTCCTCCTGCGTGGCAGGTAGGTTAAGCCATGCACACCGTGGTCCTCACTGCTCTCCATGGCCTCTTTGTACTTAGGACCCCAACATTCTTCTACCGGACTCTTAAGCTATTCTTCATAGACGCTTGAAAACCCCTCCTCACCTCCCCAGAAAGCCTCAACGTTTAAATAACCCCTTCATCCTCCCATTTCTTTGGTTTCGTATCAGCAGTCAGTCAGGGCAGATGAGATGTATTAAATGCGTTCAAATTATCCTCACAAAGACTAATACACTTAGCCAAACAGAAACTCTATTTTCTATAGACTGGGCTTTATTAATTTTAGTTACGTTTATGTGCGCATGTAACTGTGTGTCGTTATGTCAACACAAATTCACACGGCCGCAGATGTAGAAACGAGCGGTCTTGGGTCTCCCTTATAGCTGGAGTTACAGATACTGGTAAGCCCACTGGTGCGGGTGCTGAGAGCAAGTAGAAGCAACCCTTAAGTGCTGAGCCCTTGGAAGACATCTTAAAGAATGTAAGAAGACAAATGATTTTCTAGGAAAACATTTCAGGTTATGATACTCCAGATAAAGGGAAAGCTATTCATAAGCATAAACACATTTAAAGCACGGAAATTTAGCAAGTAGCATTCTGCAAGTGATAAATGAGTAGAGATTCGGCTAGATATTCACGGAAGAGAAAATATGAAAAGCTATGAAACATGAGGACGGAAACTGGATTTCCTTAGTAACTGCGGAAATGCTGTTTAAAAGCTACATTTCGTTGTGTGGTTCTAAACACAGTCGTGTGCTTGAACACACATCGGCCAGTTTCAGATCTTATGTGGCTGTACATCTGCACTCCTTTTCCTAGGAGCACACATTCACAAGTCTTCTATCATATCAAATGTAAATCATTTGTTGCAATTTAAATATACTCGATTTTAAGACAGTAATTTGACTCTAGATTCTAGATGTAATAGTATGCTTTTGTTTATTTCTCAACCTGTCAGCGTAGTAAAATCTCATTTTAATCTCTGTACCACTTGTTTGCCATCATTTTTACAGATTTCTCCCTATATGCTCACTCCATATATAGATGTGTATATATGTTTGTGTATACATACACATATATATGTATATATATACATACAATGTATATATATATGTATATGTATGTATGTTATATATATTCATTTTCAATTCATATGAATTCACTAGTTTTAAGTTAAATTGCATTATTAAGCGATGTTTGCCTTATATCTGATCAATAAAGACCTGTGTTTGCAACAAGTAGCCCCCTCTATTTGTCTGGTAGTTGCTTTTATCTCTCCTGTAGGATATAATAATTTGATGAAAGGTTGCTAAACCTTAATTGAGAAAATGTGTATAATCCCCTAGCTGAAACATACCTTGTCCTCATTAAATAGGGGCTATTTTCACATAGAAGTACAATTAGTCTTTTACATTGCGTTTCATCATGGAAGATAGAAACGTTTTGTTGTCTACACTTTTCCTTTCGTTCCCTTGCTGTGGTGGTTTGAATACGCTTGGCCCACAGGAAGCGTCATTATTAATAGGTGTGATGTTGTGAGCAGAAGTGTGTTACTGTGGTGGTGGGGCTTTGAGGTCTCATATATATGGTCAAATCTGGCCATTGTGATCCAGACCCTCTTCCTGATGCCTGTGGAAGATAGTCTCCTCACGTCTGCTGTCAGATCGAGATGTAGAATCTTGGTTCTTCAGCACTAAGTGTGCCTGCGTGATGCCACACTTCTATAGATGATGATATGGCCTCAACCTCTGAAACTATAAGACGAACTATCCCCAAGTAAATGTTTGCCTTCATAAGAATTGTCTCAGACATGGTGTCTCCTCAGAGCAATAAGAACCTGACTACTTGTCAATCTTTGAAAACTAGTATGAACTGTTTTGTGTATCATATATTAGTCTGACATTTGCAAAATTTTATTTTTGAAAGAGAAGAAAAGTCTTCAAACAGAATGATTAGTAATATATATTTCACATATGAATTTGTTTGATTTGTATTTTATATTGTATTAGGTATTATGTATGCAATGAAGAAATGAATGTTGTAAGTACATAATGAAACAATTTTTTTCTACTGGAATATGTGGCATCTGTTAAACAGACACTGTTTTTCTGTCTAACACACTTATAGATAAATGTAGCTTACATACTAAGCATTCATATAACATGATCATGGAATTTGCCTGTACCACAAATGAAACACAAAACAGTTGTTTTAAGTGAATGTAAGCCATCAACCCAATAAAAATAAAAATGTATTTAAATGTTACATGTCTTCATAATTTCCCTTGGTAAATATTTTTACATTAGTTTTTCTTGCTTTTCAACAATATGAATGTAAAATCACCATATACCTCCAGTGAATTTATAAAGCCCAGTTGTTACAGTTCCCAACTGCATACACACATGACTGGCGCTTAACAATCAGGAAAAAGAAGGTAATGTCAAAACAATCACCCGGGAGAGAGGCTTTAATCACCCTGAAGATTGGCTCTAATCAGGCTGTACTCCTTCAATAATGTTATGCTCTCAAAGTCGCTTTCAGGACATTATCTCATAATTAACTTCTTAAAATTGTATAAACCAATTTTATATCGACTTTTCTTATAAAGACTTTTTCTAGGATTTATATCTACAATGTTACTTAGGATATCACCTATATAGCAATTCTTAGAGCAATGTTAATTGATTGTTAATAACTGTCTGTTCCAGAATGTAAAATTTAGTGATCCAAAAATGACACTGATTGCGCATTCCAGACTTTGCCAAAGACATGGTTGTTAACTGCTTTCTGTTGTACTGGTAATCTATAGTTTAAAAAAGTTCGCTGATTGGTTTTATGTCAAAGCAGAAGATAAAGTAATAAGATATAAGCGACCCTAAATTGAGATAGTAACTTTATCAGACCAAACTGTAGTTAAATCTGTAGGGCAGCTTCTTAATTAGTGATTGATGTAGGAGGGCTTAGGCTATTATGGGTGATGTCAACTCTGGGCTGGTGGTCTCCTGAGTTCTACAAGAAAGATGTCTGACCAAGCCATGGTGACCAAGCCAATTACCAGCACTTCTTCCTGGCCTCTGGATCAATTCCTGCCTCCAGGTTTGAGTTTGTATGTATACTTCCTTTAATGATCAACTGTGATCTGGAAGTGGGAGACATATACACATTTCCTCCACAAGTTGCTTTGGTCATGATGTGTCAGACACTAATGGTAATGCTAACTAGGTCCACGGGTGACAGATACTTTGTTGGAAGAGCTAGTATATAGAACTCACTAGAACATCAGTACATTTCAGAGGGAGTTCTGGTGATACAACACGGCAGTTGAGTAAAGCCACGTTCTGTCCTGTGTTCCATACTAGCTCTATAGAAATTCGTGTATTCCTTTGTCCAGTTTCTTTCCTTTTTGGTGTACTTGAATCCATTTATCAGATATTCATTCTAACCTGTGCCTTTGTGAAGCCCTCTCACACTAAAATCCATTGAAATAAGTGGAATAGAGAAGAAAGGAAAAGCTAGCACATAGATTCCAAAGAGAAACCATTGCTCACATAATCATTTTTCTGTATTTATAATCAATCAATATAGTCACACACTTAGTTGACAAATTAGTACTTAAATGCAAGAAAAGCTATGTGATGACAATAAGCAGTTAAATCTCCCTTATGTGATATATACCTTCCTCTCAAAATATGCACATGTGGGTGTGTCTTAAAAAAAGCATAATTATTTCACTTCTACTCATGACAGTTCAGCACCTTCCCTGGGTTTAAAAAAAATAATAGCTTGGTTCAGAAAGTTCTTGGCATGAAACTATGAGAAACAGCCTAATTCCCAGAACCACATAAAACTTCTGTTATAATGTCTCATGCCTTCCATCTCAGCACTGGTTAGCTGGAGACAAGCAGGTCAGTCAGTTTTTGGTGAGCTCCACTGAGAGATGCTCTCTGAAAAAAAAACAAGATATGTTACACTGGGGATTGAATTCCAAATTCTCTGCATTCCAACATCTGTCATTATATGGGCAAGTTCAAGCCCACAAATTCCTCGCAAAGATGACAATAGAGGATCTGCGAGCTCCACTGAGTAGGTATTGGCCTTTCATAAGTTTGAATACTCCTTTAGGATATGCCCAATGATAGGAGTTCCATGTACAAATGGGGAGAACTAACTGGATTTACAGAGCTCTCCACCTCCAAAAAAATTGTAAATAGAGTTGATAAGAGGAGTTGTAGGGGAAATGATAGTAGATATGATCCTATTTCGTGGTCTTTCATTTATAATCTAAAAAACAAAGAAAATTGAAATAAATTATCAGTTGCCTAACATATTTGTTTATATTAAATTCCCAAGATAATCATTAGATGTCTTTAATCTTACTATTTTAGTAATTTGATCTGACATTGAAACATTGGGTTCTTTTGTTTTTTATGTTCTCTTAAGTCACGTTTTGGGGGTCTTGAAAACATAGCCGGGCAGACAACATCTTATAAACAATTTAACAAATCTGCCCTGCTCGGTTCCAGTCCTGTCTCAGCCCCAGCATTTATGTAGAAGTCCCTTTTCCCAAGATATAACTGGTTTCAGTGTGTGCATTATTGAGGGCCGATGATTGTGACATAGGACCTTCCAACCTGTGGCTCAATTGACCTTCTATGGTCTTACCCGTGCCTGAACTGCTTTCAGTGCAGGAGTTACCGTTCCTGTTGTTATGCACATATGGCATATGCGCTCTCTCCTACTTACGAATTTAACTTCTCATATATTTCCATTACAGTAATTCAGTGATACTACATTTCTGTATAACAAACTCCACTACCTCCTTGAGTTACTTTGTGAATAAGTAGATGCAAAATTCTGGGAAACCTATGGAAATTTTATTCTGAATTTAAAGAGACTTAGGTCCTCTCTACAGTCATTCTCCTGGACATTCCTTACATGCAAGCATGTAATACATCTCCCATTGTCTCTAATTTCTTTGCAGCCCTCGGCCATGAATGTTCCGTCACAGTTTATAAATTACATTGATTAAACTGTATACGATGACACACTTTAATATATGACTAGGAAGACTAGTAACGTATGGAAATACTAATTAGTTACTTAGTAATTACAGAAGACTAAATGTTGATTCTTAAACTCAGAGCTCTGTTGGAGAATGCTGTGCAACGGGAAGGTGTGGCATCCAGAGGCGAGAGCACAAACATGCTGTCATTTTCAATATGAATGTTAAGTAAAACCTGTCATAGTGCAGCATTTGAAGAGTTCTTTACAGGTAACTTTACTTTTAAAAGGTGTTTTGAAACTGGTAGGAGAGGTTCCTGTTTTGTTAATTGAGTGTTATGAATTGTCTTTGCAGTTCACAAGCAGTCTTCCTGGGTGTCAGAATAGCTCAGTGTGCAAACACAGGTGCCTTCGTAGTCAGTCATGGAGGAACTGCATAATGCTTGTTGTCACGAGTTCCCTTTTTGATCCACAGATTATTAAAGACTGTTAAACTTGTGTACAGTTGTTGGGGTGATCCTTTGTGCACTGCATAAAAACCACCTCCTCATTATTCCTCTGGTTTCTGGGTCGGGAAAGACTTGAGTGCCGACTGGACTTCGGTATTGTTACTCATGTAGCTATATCATATTCCTCAAACATTCCCTCTCTCACCTTTTGGTTGGTTTAATAAAAAGCTGACGGCTTTTAGGAAAGGAGGAGAGAGTGAGTGTGACTTCTGGGAGATAGAGGAACTTTGGGAAACAGTCAGGTGGAGGAAAATTCTCCAGTCAGACATGGAGAAAGAACCAGGCCAGGTCTGAGGGAACTAGTCATGGAGCAGAACATAGATTAACATATATGAGTTAATTTAATTCATGAGCTACTGGAGAAGCAGAGTAAGCTAAGCCTAAGTATTTAGAGATGGGACATAGAAAATTCTTAATGGATCCGTCTGTCTATCTATCTATCTATTTATCTATCTATCTATCTATCTATCTATCTATCTATCTATCTATCTCTATACATATCCTTTGTTTCTGCTTACATGGGTAATTTCTTCATTGTCATTGGCTACTGCTCAAAGTAGCATTAAGGCTTTGAGAATATTTTGTGACTAATTTTGTTAAATATTCCATGTACTCTTAAAAGTTCATTTATTTTATAGTGGCATTTTTAAATGTTTTTGTTAAATAGTATGTATGCTTATTAGGGGAAATCTTACCCATGCTATTAAGACTTTGATGTTTGGGTTTGATCTTAATTCTTTAAGTGCTTTTGCATACCTTGTGATTATACATTTTAGAAATGTTATTTATGTGGTAGATTCACCATAATGTGATCAAATAGCCTACTGTTAAGTAATGCTCTTTCTGACTTTAATGTAACCACACCTACTATTTTTCCTTAATGTCTGCATAGTGATAATATTGCTTAAAATTTTTGGACAACTGTCATCATTATAACATTTAAATTTAATGTACAGGTCATAAGACCTCCATGAAGCAAATTTAAAATTCACTGAAATTGCAAAGATCTCTATAAATTAAAATGCACTGTATCTGTGACTTACCATACTCCATCACAGGCACAGCAGCATTTCCTACAGGAATACATAGGTGGTCATATGTATAGGGTCAAATTGACTCTCTTTTAAGATTTTGAAAGTTTTCTTCTGCAGTCACTGTCAGATGATAGGGTTTATGTCTGCAGAGCTGAGTGGGGAATCACATTGTGAAACACAACAAAACTGAAGCATTAGTGTGAACTTCTCAGATGAGAGAAAGCTAATGACGAGATAATAACGGCAAATGCTTCATTAATTGAACCAAATACAATTAGGTCAGTACGATAGAAGTAAGTGTGTTCTAATCCGACTCACATCAAATCTTAAATTGGGCCTGTAAGATAGCTGAGCTGGTAAAGAAGCTTGCTGTCAAGCCTGGTGACTGGAGTTTGATCTCTGCACCTCACATGGGAAAAGAAGAGAAATTACTTCCTTGATATATCACCTGCCATCATCCACCATGTGGTCTGACACAAACACTCCAACACACCACCCACGCTAAATATGACAGCTTTTAAACATAAAAATGACCAATATGATGACTTTAAAAAGATTATGTAATTTGGCCTCGCTGATTCCATTTAATACTTATGGGCAGTGGTTAGTTTTTAAAATATATTGTTATCGGTCAGTTTTGCAGAAATTCAGTGCGTTGTTTTTTAAAAAAAAACTCTCAGAAATTAATTACAGCATAAATTTAAAATAAAAATGTGATACAATCTTCTAACATGTAAAATAAAACAGTATTGTTTGTTTTCTTATCAATGGCAGTATTTAATTCACATATTTATTAGTAGATAAGGCCAAAATGTGTTTAGATGAATTCAGAAGATCCTTTGGTAAAACATAACAGTCACTGAGATTTTTTTTAGAATATTATATAATATTGAAACACTAATACAATTTCTCAACCTAGAAATATGTCCTTCTCAGGAACTTAAAATTTTTAAGGGTGCATGGACTGGCATTGACCATCTATCCGTGACCAAGTAAGATGTAGTTACTCTTCATGACAAGCAATATGTTCTCTATATGTTTACATATAATTATCGATAAACTTTGGCCATTGACTCTATTAGATGGGAAACATTTACTGTCATATTACATAATCATTACACGGCTTTGCTCATTCACTCATGTTACTTAAATACTTATCCATCCACAGAAGAGCCTACTTTCATTTAATGTGAACCTACTTTTAATTAATATGTCACATCCTGTATGATGCAGTCAGAGATAAGGCAGATAGAAAACATAGCCTTTTCTGATAATTTAATGCTTACGTGTGTATTTCCTGAGAATGTACAATCAATTATAGTTGTATTCATGTGAATGTACATCGGGTTAAATGTCTCTGGTACTGAAATAATTCTGTATGCACATTTGTGTATGCTACATCTGTGTTTATGAATAAAGAGGTAGAGAGGGTAGGTAAGTTAATTGAATTCACATTAGATGCCACTTAGATCTGTAAATTAGATACAATTTCATCTAAATCTGTAAATTAGATACAATTTCAAACATTGTCCTGGACAGTGAATCCCATATGCGTATCACTAATTAAAGACATTGAAATATAGCAAAGTGTTGGAAAACACTATGTGTGTGTAGTACACAGCCTCTCACATTGAATTGAATAATAGAATATTTTCTTATTGTAACAGTAAAGATAGCAAGTATGTTTAATTTAATGGGCCTGCCAGGGTGCGCAACATACAAAATTCCGAGGATTGTATGCTTATAATTATTGCTTTATCACTATGTCCCTCTGAGTGAATATTTTAACTTAATTTTGACCAAATTAAATGTCAGCAATAATATATTTCACATGTGACTACCTACTAAAATCGTAATGCTGATTTATTTCCATGATCTCCTATTTAAAGCATGAACAAGAACTATTAAACTCTCATTCCAGAAGGCAAATTTTTATTATTAACAGATGCAGTCGAACTTGGGAGTCTCAGACTGCCATGAAATATGAGTCTTATTCAAGATGCATTTATCCACTCTCTCTCTCTGTGTATGGGGACTGAGGGCTGTGTCAGTGTGGACTTTTTTTTTTTATTTTTTTGGCCTCCTGTTGTCATCAACTCCCTAAGTGATTCTGCTGCCCAGGTCCCCTGTGGCCTACTTACTGTTGTATTTCTCCCTGTGTAAATACTCTTTCACTGGAGCAGATGAGCAGTCTCTCCTTCTGCCTTCTTTGCTCTAATAAAATCCCCATTTTTCACAAGCAGAAGGGCATTCATTTTTCCCACCTCATTTTTCAAGTACCAAATGATGGCATTTCAAATTTTAAGTAAACAAAAAATCCAATTTTTCATAGTGACAAGCAACTGCCCTGATGTATTAACCTGAGACACTAAATGACTTATTTCTGATGATATTTGAAGAAGCACCTTATACTTTTACAAAATGCCTGTATGGTTGGGTTGGGCACAGAGCTAAGCCTTGACTTATGTAAGTTTTTCCCAGGCTGAATTTCATTATCAAGCATGTATATCACACTCAAAAAAAAAATACTCTCTGCTAAAATCTCATTAGAGGCTCAGAGTACAGATAATGACATATATTCCTTACTCAAATAAATCTCATGAGCTTGCACAGTCTGGTTGACTATTGAAATATCAAAAGCAGTCACAATGAGGAGAAATTGGATGCTTCTGTTGTTTTATGGCTGGAGTGGGCTGCAGTTTAAGCATGTCCAAAGAGCCTGCGAGATGGACGGAGCCCGTGTTAAGTGTCATTTTTGTTTTCTTCTGGCCAGGAAATCTTGAGACAGAGAAATAAGTGTTCCAACAATTGCCTTTTTACTTCTTTCCCCATTCAGACATCATGGGCATGTTCTCTGTGAAGAAAGGCTCACAGGCATCAACAGAAAGCTGCACCCGCAGTCCACACGGCTTGTGTGAGTTGACAGTGAGGAATCAAAAGGCCCATGGGAGGCAAGTGCTCACTTAGAAATGAGGTCTCTGTCTTTCAGGAATGATTTGCTGGGAACACATAGCTCACCGGGAACAAAGGTAACAACTATTGTTTGATTCCATATCTGCAATAGGGTATAGAGATGTAGTTCGGGGGCACTGATGTTGCATTAAGAATGAAAACGGAGAAAGAGACTTCCTCCTGGAGTACTTTAGACCAAGAGTCAGCCCACATTTGAATTCCTCCATTCTCTCCCTGGGCCTCCCGTCTGTCTGAGGTTTGTAGCCCGTGACCTGTCTCTTATCTCTCTGTTTTGTGCGTTTTATCTGTGTCTCTTTCCATTGCTAGTCCGTGTCGTCTGGCTGTCACCAACAAAGGGCTTCACTCTGTATTTATTGAACAACACAGAAAAACATGGCATGGGGGAAGAATGAGAAATTCTTTCCTACAGAAAAGTTTAACAGAGTTTTTATGAAGGGAGAAGTTACTTTGCTGACCCAGAATACAACTCAAACAGCAGCAAAGAACTTAGCAGCCTATATCTAACATGCGGCTCGAACACTAATGGTGAGTATGTGTTCCGTTTAAGGTACTTTCCGTTGGCTAAGAAGAAAATAATTAACCATGACACATGCCTGCAGATATTCTTCTGCATCAGGCCATGACGAGTACATAGTTTAGGATTAAACTTACATGTTTAGTTTATAAAAGCTGATTACACAGGAAACCCAATGCAAATTAAAGTTGGTTGTATTCTTTTATTCTTTTCTCTTTTTCCTTTCTTCCTTTTTTCCTTTTTTCTTTCTTCTTCTCGCGTATATTAAATCCTGACTGCAGTTTCAGTTTTCACCTCCACTCCCAGCCCGTACCTGCTACCTCCCCTTCTTTTCCCTTCAGAAAAGGGCAGGCTTTCATGAATATCAGCCAAACATGGCAATCAAGTTGTAATAAGACAAGGCACCTTCCTCAAATCAGGGCTGGATTGGTCAACCCAGTAAGAGGAAAGGGTCTTAAAAGCAGGTAAAAGAGTCAGAGGCTTCATTCAGAAACTGATGAAAACAGATATGGGGACCCACAGCTAAACATTAGGTGGAGATGGGGGGAATCTTGTGGGAGGACTGCAGGAGCCAGTCTGATCAGTGACACCAAAAGAAAACTGACAGAATCAACAAACCAGGGCTTATAAGTGCTCACAAAGACTGAAGAGACAACCAGGGAACATTCGTGGGTCTGACCGAGGTCCTCTGCATATGCTAAAGGCATCTTGAGCTTAAAGAGGCTGAGTGCACAATATGGTAGCACATCGAGTAGACGGTCTCAAGGGATCTCGAGACATAGCTTGACTGGGGTGCAAAGTCTGGCAAATGCCCAGTCTCTGGAGGAAGGGCTACTGTCACAGGCAGCTATGCCACAGTTTCGAGTTAAGAGGTTAAGATTCAGGCTGGAATTTGAGATCGTAAAATCCTTAGTCACTGTTAACTATACAAGCAGGTCAGAAGATTGAAGAGTCAAAATGCCTTTATAATGCCGTGCAATTGGCAGTAAATACGTGAGTATGTTTAACATGTGTAAATTCTCATGTTGTGGTATATTTAAACAGTAATAGCTCATCATGACGAAGATGGTAGGGAGACACTCATTACCCCTAGACGTTTCCTCAAGCCTCAGTTTAATTCTTCCCAGTGAAGGTGGTCCTTTTCTTCCTCAAGGTCTTAATCAAATTCTGCTGCTAGAATGTATATTCTAAATGGCACATATATTTTATTAAGTCAAAACAAAAATAAATACATATTTCTATAGGTACATATTTATGTACACACATACAATGTGAGGGAATTCCTAGCCTACTCAGCATTATTTAAAGAACTGTTCCTCCTGATACTGTGCCAAGTCCTTTGTAATGTATGGATCTAACACAGTTTAGTTATCCATTACCCTATTGACTATTATCAAAAAATTGGTAATATTAAGATTTATCTGTAACAAGAATAGCTAGTAAAAGCTAGTACTGATATGTTTATATAAGTCTTTCTAACAAGCTGAATCATTTTATACTATTGTTTGAATATTAAGACTGAAGTGGTTTGAACATAATAAGGAATATGGACTTGGTATTCCTAGAAGTCACTGTTCTGTCTATTAGAACACATTTACCTCCAGCAAAAGAATATAGTATTTAAAGGGGTTCTATGTGCTTGCAACACTGTGTTAGCAGCTACTAATTTTAATCATTCTAAATATTTATAATAGGTGATGCAGATAATTTTCTCAGTCGTTATAATCCCTTACTGCTCCTTCAGTGGACACAAAACCAATCCTCAGACCCACATGGGCCTGCTCACGAATGTCCAAAACTCCATTTCAGGGTATCTTCTACCCTCTTCTAGCCAAAGAGAAGCCTGAACTTATCTGCACATAATAAGAATGACGTAATTTAAAAGACGTTATTTGCAATGCATCATGGTTTACATTGTAATCAGTCCAACAATAAGCATTGACCTAAGATGATAAGTAGCATCGTGTCAGGAGCATGACTTATAGCTTTAACTTTATTGTGAAGTGTGACTTATTTACATGAATGTCTGTGTCCTGGGAAGGAAGTTCCTTCCCCATCTGAGGCTGAGATTTGTTCTCAATATAATCTGTGGAAAACAACAGCCAGTACCTTTCCTGTAGCCCCAGTTCTGCTGAAAGCCACACTCGAAATTTCCCAAACATGCCAAACAGGTTTGGAGTAGCTCATTCCATTCAGAAACGGGGCTTAATCTCGATACCCTGTTCTGTTAAAACTGAAATTGTTTACGGTAAATTTTATGATAAACTCATCAACCGGTAATTTTAGTGGACAGTTAAAAAGTAACTTGTTGATTTCGTGGGTGAAAGCGAGACGAGAGCTGTGTGGAGTTGGTCCTCAGCTTCTACCTTTTCCTACGTTACGAGAACCAATCTTGGGTCCCTACGCTTTCATGCCAAGGGGCCTTACCTGCTTAGCCACCTCACTGAGCCAAATGTAATTTTAAAATGAGTTCTAGGGAGCACGGGCATTATGACATTTGTGATTTTACTGTCTTTTGAACTGCTTTCTTTCTCTCTTCCATTCACTCTTTCTAATGTGGACTTCCTGGGCCCTTTACTTTCATTTCTTTTTATAATACAAGGAAATATTAATATGTCTGTTCGCAATTTGAATAATAACAAACCCCTTATCTCATGTATCTGACTGCACGACTCCCAGTTGCTAGATCGACTGAAAATAATCAGGAGGTGTGGACTTGTAGGAAGTGTCAGTGGGTCATTAAGGTATACGCTTATAAATAATGCATTGACATTTATATTAGCCTACTCATACCATGAAATATTGTAAACATTGTAACAGTAGCTTTTCTTCACCTGAGTAAGTGTTCTCTCAGAGGCTTGCTGATGAGTCAACACACTCCTTCTAGTTCTTTCTGAACTCTGGCTGACTGATTCAACCTTAGCTTTCTGGCTTAAACTCCTCTCCACGCTGACTGATTCCACAGTACTTCTCCCTAGGCCTCTGACTGCGTTGCTGTGCTTGGCCTCAGACTAACGCTGGCAATCTGTTCTGACCCTCTGCCTTCTTCTCGTTCCCTGGGTCAGTCTCTTTTCCCTCGTGTAGCTTGTTCTCTCTGGAGCAAGGCCCTGAAAAACTTTCCCAGTAAAACTGCCTCCTCCCTTTCTCCCTCTGAGCTCTCTCCTTTGGTGTTCTCCTTAGCGTTGAGCATATCCTATCCTGTCAAATACTTCTCTGATTCGTCACTCTGTCGGCCTTTCAATTAGACATCACTTTCAAACATGGTTGCTTCCTTCTAGAAAGTACTTTCATTGTCTGAAATTAAAGGTGCGTTCTAAGAGTCTGTCTATTTTCCAGCCAGAGGGATGAAAGGTATACGGTAAAGCTGAGCCACGCCGCCAATAGAAACAGCATTTTCTAGTAAACATAATCTCGGGTTTCAAAGTGTGGTCAAAAATTCTGCAACAACAACAACAACAAAAAAAAACATTAAACAATTCTTCTAATGTTAAATTAACTATCTTATACTGAAATAACTCTCTAAAGCATAAATGTTTATACTCACTTAAGTAGATTTGTGGTCCTAACTTTAACAATTTTATCTCATAATTTTGTAAAACGAGGGTTTTTGTTTTGTTATTTTTTTTGTCTGTTTGCTTTGGTTGTTCCTTTCAATTGCTTTATTTAATTACTCAATTTCCTGCAAGAGTTTTGGCAGAATTGATTTTACTGTTTGTTTGTTTCTTTTGTTTTTGTTAGAATATACCTAGAAGTCATTTGAATGAAGTTCAAATATTTATTTCTTATTATCATTCATAGTAGCATGAATACTACATTTATTTTCATTTTAAATTGCTCTACAAGTCTTAAGAATGGTGTAATTATGGTTTAGTTATATTAGTTTGTATTCCATTATAATAATTTATTTTTACATATTTACATTATTCTTCAAATTTATTAATGTTTCCTTTTCCTTAAAGTAAAGTTTCGTAGTCTACAGAATTGTCCATTACATATAAATTGTAAGATTTATTGATATAACAATATTATCTTAATATTATATTCATAACTAAGTCCCTAAAATATTACTAACTCAAAATTTAGTTCCTAGTTCTACTGACAATTATAGATGAATCTGATTATAGTAAATATTAATAAGTGATTTTTAAAAAAGATTAGGGAAGCCTAAAACAAGTTCAACTTACATCACTGATTTTGTTTTAATTATTTTATATTTTTTGAAAATGTCATTCATCTGTACAATTTATCTTGACCATATTTTCCCCTCATTCCCCAACTCTAACTCCCCCAAGCCACATCATAACTGTCTGCCTGCCTTTCTTTCTTTCTTTCTTTCTTTCTTTCTTTCTTTCTTTCTTTCTTTCTTTCTTTCTTTCTTTTTCCTTCTTTCTTTCTTTCTTTCTTTCTTTCTTTCTTTCTTCCTTCCTTCCTTTCTTTCTCTTTCTTTCTTTCTTTCTTTCTTTCTTTCTTTCTTTCTTTCTTTCTTTCTTTCTTTCTTTCTTTTCTCTGTGTCTCTGTCTCTGTGAGTGTATGTGCCTGTCTGTCTCTTTTAATTTTATGTCTTCATTTTAAAATTATTTCCATTTATTTATTTTGTTTTCATCTTACTGAGTACAGCGAATGCTTTCCAAATGTGGGTGTGCACTCATTTACGGTCATGGGGGAAGCCCACTATTGCCAACCTCCCAACGAAAAGCGATTGCTTATCACTTAGAAGCCATCTGTTGTCAATGGATCCTCTTCTGGAGTGAGAGCTTGGAGCCATTCATATTCTATACTGTGAATTCTAATTGGTTTGACCTTGTGTAAGCCTTTTGTAGGTAACCAGAGGTGTTGAGACTTCGTGTGTGTTACAGCCATGTCATGTCCAGAGGATAGCACGTCCTAGCAGTTTACCCATCCTTCAGTTCTTATACCCATTCTGCCTCCTTCCAAATGACCCATCAAAGACTGAGTACACACAATTGCTTATTATTTGCTTACCAGGGTATCTATGTATTAACTACTACCCAATGCAGTAAGAAGCTCCTCTGACCTAGGATGGGAGCCTCAGTAATGTGCAGATATAAACATAACTAGTTCAAAGGCAGATTGTAAACGAAACAATATACAAAAATACTTCACATTTTGAACAAGGTTCCTTTTCCCAGTACTTTAAGAATGTATGCTTGACTGTGTGTAACACGTATGTATGCATGTGTACACACATGAATATACATGTGTGCATATTAGATAGGTATCATTAGCCCTAAATCTGAGTCACAATCTTATCACTTTATTGATCTTTCTCAAAGAATCATTTTTAGCTCATGGATTTTTCTTTCACTCTCTCTCTTCAAGTTAATTTATACTGGCTTTTTCTTTATTGTTTACTTTAAATAATAGATTTTTCTCTGCATTTTGATGGTTCTAACTACAAGGGATAGGTCCATTGCTAAAAATGGATATTTATTGAATTAGATTTTCTCTAAATATTGTTTCAGTAACACCGCACTGAAACCATATATTATATTTCCATTGTCCTAAAACTAATGTATCATATTTGCATCTTTATCTCTGACCTATGCTGTTTTTAGATAAGGCTGATTTGCTTCAAAGTGAAACACATTCCAGAGATTTGTTTCTGTTTATTATATTTTTTTAAATTTAAGATCATTTTATCAGAAAACTTAGATGACAACTTTATCGAGTTTCTTGAACTTGTTTTATTACCCAGAATGTGGTTATCTTTGTACATGTACCATGTTGACTTACTGGGTACTCAGATACTGAGTGGATGATTTTAGAAATGCAAATCAGTTCTTACTTTGCCTTTTATATCCTGGCAAATTTATTTTTTCATTGATTGGTTTTAATTATCCAGATAAAATTATGGGCTTTTTACTACTCCTATAGTTTACATCAGTTTTTGTTTTATATATTTAGAAATGTTATTGTTGTATTCAAAACATTCCTGCCAATGAATGTCTTCTTTCCTCACAGCAGCTCCTTAGTTTTCGCGATGGTATTTTATGCTTTCTTGTTTACATGATAGCAATGTGTTCTTCCTTGCTTTTCTTTTGCAGGTTGTTTCTATTTTCTTTCATTTAACTAGTGTCTTTATTTAAGGCAATTCCTGGTAAGCTACACATAGCTGATTTTTACATTTTCATTTGGAATAATATACTGTGTCTTTGATGTTGTTTAATGCTACAGGCATTCTGCAAAGAGCATGACAGTTTCCCTTAAAAATAACTACGAGATTTCCATCAGATCAGGCTATTGCTTAAAATTCATCATGAATGTTTAAAACGTCCTGTCCCATACTTCAATTAATTTTATGTTATTAATTAATTATTGTTGTAATACATCAACCAAAACAATAAAATATTTCTAATTATTCCTCTATATTTTTTTTAATTTTACAGTTTTCTATAATTTGAGTATTTTGATAATCCTAATTCATTGTTTTATGAATTACTGGATAAAACTATTTGTTTTGTTTTTTACTTTGTCTCTTTTGTGTATTTATGCACAGTGTTAACATCTGTCTTAACACTCTGCTGGTCTTACACTACTTTGTAGCTAGAGAATAAAAATATCAAGAAAAGGTAGTCAAAACTTCTACTACTTTTCAGGAAATTTTCTGCCTCCCTCTTTTTTCTCTGATTAATGAAGCAAACTCATGGCATTGTTTCACTTTAAACCACTGGACATAGTTTAAACAGAAAAGTAAAATTTAAAAAATAATAATGCTCAACTTCTATTTTGTTAATGGTTGCGAGTCCCCATGCCTTCCTGACTGCCATCGCTTCCCCTCTGTCTAGCAGGAGCTTCTTCAGACTGTGCTGCAATGGAAGGCTGTGATAAATACGTACTGTCAGGAGTCTCTAGGACTAATTTGAGGCAAAAGGGCTTTGGGTGCAAATGAGGAAGGGTTACCCTTTGTGCTCCAGTAAACCCAATGTCAGCAACAGAAAAAGGATCCATGTAAAACTGTCTAGAAAGAATTGAAGAAGTTGAAGGGGTTTGCAACCCCATAAGAACAGTACCAACCAACCAGAGCTCCCAGGGACTAAACCACTACCCAAAGAGTACACATGGACAGACCCATGGCTCCACTTGCATATGTAGCAGAGGATGGCCTTATTGGGCACCAATGAGAGGAGAAGCCCTTGGTCCTGCCAAGGCTGGACCTAGTGTAGGAGAATGTCAAGTCCGAGAAACAGGAAGGGGCGGTGATTGGGGAAGGGGAACACCCTTATAGAAGAAGGGGAAGGGGATGTGGTAGGTGGCTTATGGACAGGAAACCAAGAAAGAGAATAACATTTGAAATATAAATAAAAAAATACCCGTTAAAAAATAAATAAAACTTTTTATTTGCCTTCCTTTCCAAGTACTTTTTCCTAATTCTTAGGATCATGTGCACCAGTTTGATGTAATAGTGAGAGATCCTCTATACTCCTTACCTCACATTTTCATAGCACCACCTTACACATTATAATATAAAAGCAGAGCACTATGGATATGAACCAAGTGGTTTTTTCAGATTTCTCCAATGTTGCATACACTCAGTGAACTTGGTTTCACCACAAGCCTGAATTACTGTTATGGCTGACAGTCACGACCTAAAACTAGTTTCCTTCTTCCCATTAATCTGTGGCGATAATTTTGTTATTTCAAAAATGTTACACTAATGGCACAATAAAAAGTAAGATGAGGTTGAAAATTTGACCTGGAAAATTTTCTTGAGGTCCAGCCAAATTGTTACTTTTATAATTCTTTGTCCATTTTCATTGCTAGTAAATATTTAACAGAGTAGACATAATATAGGTTATTTACTCTTCATCATTCAAGGTTATTTGGATCGCTATTGATAGAATGATATTATTGGATATTTATTTCATCATAAACAAGGCTGTTATAACCATCAAATGTTGTATGGGAGCAGAAACTTTGATCTTTTATGACAAATGTTAAAACACAATTTCTAGTTCATACAGGAATCACACAGATTTCTAAAATGAAACTGCCATACCCTTTGAAGATTAGCTGGAGTGTTTTCCTTGTCCAGAAATGTGAAGTTGATTCTATTACTCTTAATGCTAACCAGAATTCAGTGTTTACAGTCATTTTATTTTGGGAATAATTCATTTTGGTCTTAATGTATATTTCCCTGAAGACTTTTGACATTCACTGTGTGAGCTTGTGAAATGTCTGTCATATCTTTTTGTATTTTGCTTAGGTCATCTTTCACCTTTCTTTTTGTCCTATTGTGATATAAAGATTATTTCTGTAGTCAGAAAAGAAATCTGCACTAATAGCAAAGGTTTCTTCTCTGTCTCCTATATCTACATATACTTCTATAGTTAATCCATCTATCATCTATCTATCTATCTATCTATCTATCTATCTATCTATCTATCTATCTATCTGTCATCTATATCTAATCTATTGACCTCTATTATCTTTATATCTCTATCTATCTATCTATCTATCTCTCTCTCTCTCTCTATATATATATATATATGTGTGTGTGTGTGTGTATGTATATATTCATCTTTTTAAACTTTTGAGTCTAAAATTGATCCCCAATGGTAAAGGTATAAGATAGGAGCAATTTTCACCTAGACTTGGGTCTTAAAATGTCCCTCATATTTTCCCTAAATATCTTAATTTTTCTTATCTTCAATTCATTAACTTTTTTTATAAAACATTAGAAATTATTTGAATTCTATAGGCTCAAACACTTCTATTTCATCCCACTCTCTTCTTTGTTTTGGAATCTCGACTCTACATATTTATATGACACCATAATATTCTACTCATTTGTTAAATTATCTTTCCACTGAAGCTAAAATTTATTGATTCTGACATATGTTCAAGACCTTTGTGTTGTGTCTAATCTGCTACTAATCATAGTCAATAAATGCTTCAGCATGAACTTTGCATCTTCAACTTGTGTAATTTAAGAGGTTAGCCCTTTTAATATTTTACTTACAACTACATAAATATTCCTAAATATAGAAACTAACTAGGATAACTTTATTTCTTCATTTTCTAATTGTAGTTTCTGTACTAATTCTGGGTTCATTAGAGTTGATTAGGGTTTCCCCTCATAAAGTTGTATTTTCATTTTCATCATATTTCTATTAATACATTATGAGTGTTAACATTCTCAATTTTGCTTGCTGGACCCCATCTATCTTTGTAATTTTCCAAAAATTATTGAGATTTTTAAAAAAAAGAGAAATCGTTCTTAGTAGGAATCCCTTTGAGTTTCTTTGGCTCTGCTTTCAATTGTAAAGAAATCAGGATATCAAGTATTTCTTTTTCCAGCTCCTATTGCTTCAGATGGCCTGATGTTGAATGACGTCTGTACTGCAGGTTCTCTGGGACAGGTGAAATGGCAGCACATGGCTGAGTGGGAAAAAATCTCAGAAGCCAATATGGCTGGAATTAAGTCACTGCGGATACACGGTTCTCTCTTGCAGCTTCAATGGACCATGGCCCTAATGATGTTGCTCTGTAAAACAACACCAAGTAGCTTCTGTTGAAACCCATTTTGAAAAATCAGTCGGATAGTAGACAGACCGGGGTTGTGTAACGAGAACCCAGCCTTTTTTGAGTCTCTGAAGCTTCAATCACTCTTCATCTTTCTGGTGATGATTGATATCATCTAACAAATCTTCAGGAAGTATGAAGAGCTTCAATTTTTTACACATTTTAAGATTTTTTTCTTTCACTTTTTTTAAAATGATTTAGAAAGTTCCATTCCTTAGTCAGAGAATGGGATAGTGAATATTTTGTATCGACTTAATTAGGTGAAAAGTGGCCAGGCATCTGGCAAACACTAACTCTATGTTTTTCTGTAAGCAAGTTCAAGAGGATGTCTGCATTCTTCTGACATCTATAGATATCTTCCAATCATCTTTGGACTTAGATAGAAAAAAATGCTGAGGAAAGGAGTTTGCCTCTCTGTCTCCTCCTTTCTTGCTTTGTGTGTGAACTGGGGCATTGATCTTTGCTTGCACTGAAATTCGTAGAACTGATACTCAACATCGCCAACTTCTCTGGGTCATTAGTTTGATATTTTCCCCCAGCTCCTACCTACCTCTATCTCTGAGTCTATAGCTGTCCTCTCTCCCTTTCACCCTCCTTATGCTTTCTCTGTCTCTCTGTCTCTGTCTCCATCTCCGACTCCTTCCCCCTCTTTCTTCCCCCACCCCTCTCTCTCCCTTCACCTCTCCTTCTTTCTCAATCCTTTCTAATGAAGTAACAAAGACTTTTGGAATTTGTTCATTTGCTTGCTGTTTTCTCTCTGGTCCAAAACAGAACAAAAAGCAAGAGCTCTCTGAGCCTGTCTCCTGCTCTCAAGAAACGCAGATCATTCAGAGTGAGTTTGCTCAACATCCCATAGATAATTGTTCTTCACCCACAGATGCATATTTCACACTGGGAAGGCTGTCCACCCAAATCCTATAAGGGAGGTCTGAAGAAAGCAGACAGAACTACAAACAGGAAGACATTAGTTATGCTCTTCAGATAGTAAACAAACATTCTCAGAGACAAAGATATCATGTATCTTCGAAAACTCATTTTAAACAAAGGTTTAAACACATGTAACCAAAGCTTGTTGGCTTCTTTTGTTCAAAAGATGATCAGAAATGCAAGAATCCCTGGAGATTGTTACAAACCAGACAAACTTTTGAGTGTGGGATGGCAACCAGTGGGAGAAGATGAGCCTATCCTCTCAGAGAGATCTGAGGCCACAGGAAGTGGGGTGGCTAGACTGGGTTGGGGGAGGGACACCCTCTTAGAGACAGTGGGGAGGTGGAATGGGATGTGGAACTGTGGGAGAACAGACTGGGAGGGGGATAATGATTGGACTGTAAACAAAGATTAAAGAATAATAATGTTTTTTTATCCAAGTCTAAAGATAATTTACTGAACTGAGAAAAAAATAAAAGCAATTAAAAAAGAAACACACACACACACACACACACACACACACACACACACACCACAAACACAAAGAGGATGAAGCACAAAAACACTTAAAAGTTTGCCTTATCGATACTACGAAGATTACAGAATGAAATAAATTGAATATTTAAATCCAAGAAGTAGCACGTTTTCCAATTAAATTGAAAGGGATATGCCACTTTGATAGCAAAATTTTACTAAGGATTTGAGAGGATAAGTAGCAAGAATCCATTTATTGAGATAATAGCTATCAATCAACTATCAGCAAGGACTTGCACATGTATAATAAAGTTACAATTTTGAAAAGGACTTAGAATTAAGTTAGCTTAATATTCAAATTACAGATGATAGCATGTTTAACACACTGTGTATTGATTACATAAAATGTGATAAAGTATAGGCATGAAATGGCTATTTCAAGCCTTACATGATGCAGAGTTCCAAGGATAAAAGATACTCCATTCAAATATATCTGTTATAATAAATTACCACAATCTTTGTGGCTTATAAAATAGGATTTACTTCACTCCAGTTCCACAGGCTAGAAAGGCACAATCTAAATATGGAGCTGATGTCAAGTCACTAGTAGGACCTCTTTCCTTCCACAAGTCGGTGGGGAGGAGTCCTTGCCTTGCCTCAGACAGTGTGCAGACATTCTTTAACTGTGTTTGCAGTACTTGTCTCTACCTTTGAGTTATATAGTGTTTCCTTTTTTTTTTTTTTTGGTTCATAATCTTCTTTGGTTTCTGTCATACAAATATTCTCCTATCTAGGAACCATTTAGATAATCCCTGAATTTTCCTATCATAAAATGTTTATCACATCTACAAATACCCATTTTTCATATAAAGTGACATTCACAAGTTTAAAGATTAGGGCTGGACATTATGAAAACTGTTGTCTAATCTACTACATTCTGGTTGTGCTAATCAACACCAAATAAACAGAGTAAAACCTTAGCTACATGTTCCAACACATACACACACCCCACCCCCAGTTTCTCTGTGTTACCTGGCACTGGACTTTATGCCTCTGGGCATTTTCAAGGTGTTGCCAATGGTGAAAATTCCAAGACTGCTTTCTTATGCATTGAAACAATGTAAGTCTGTGATTGAATATTACTAACATATTTCTCCAGAAAGACCAAAGTTTAGAAAGGACAGAGAAGTACATTTTCTTTGTTGGTAAAAAAAAAACAACCAAAAACAAAAACAAACAAACCTAGCACTTAACTTATTACTAGAACCTAACACCAATAAACAGTATATAAGTCTGGATGGACATTAACAATATTAAAGTTTACCCAAACATGGAAAGGTGCATTAGTTATAAGGAACTTACCTTTCTGAAGCAGGAAGTTGGTGGTCGTGATAGGGGATACATGTGTGGGGACAGGAGCATGTGTAAACTCTACCCTCCCCTCTGCTTTGTTTTAAGCTAAAAGCATTAAAATGTAGTACGGTATATTTGAAAAAATGAATTTGCAGTCAATAATCTCCATTTATGCAAGGAAAACTTGATAAAAGATTATTGTATTAAGGAAGAAAGGTCAGAATAAGTAGACAATTTAGAAACTGTAATTAATACAAAATTTCAAGACAGAACTTACAAAAGAACAGATTCATTCTAATGACAATCGTAACTAGAAGGAATTAAGAATGTCATGTACATTAAAAAACAACCTATTTATACTTGCTAAAAATCTCAGTTTAGAAGATAGCTCAGGACAAAATTTTTGAGACTTACACAATGGCTATAGAAAAAAACAATCTAGCATTTCTGTAGGATATGTTCTGATGAGAAATTTGGAAAACAGGAGTAGTAAAGGAAACTTTTGAAGAGGATTTGTCCCCATAAAGCAGCAGTTTTCAACCTATGGGATGCTACGTCTTAGCAGAACGCATATCAGATATGTTACACAACAGATAGCTACACTATAATTCATAGCCACAGGAGAACTACAGTCATGAAGTAGGAATAAAGGAAGTTAATGGTTGGGGGTCACCACAACATGAGAACGCTATTAAAGGGTCACAGCATTAGGAAGGTTTAGAACCACTGCTCAAAGGTGTACTACTGCTGTCAGAAAACATCTCCAATGTGTTCCAACATGCTTCATGAGCAGCAAACACTTGTCAATCCTATGTGGTTTATTGAGGAAGACAAAGCAAAGGGTTTAGATTCGAGATTCACCAAAAGAGAAAGACAAGTCTTTGAAATAAAGTCTAAAAGCTTCTGAACCACTATTTTACATTCTGAAGTGTACTTTGTCTTTTTTATGTTGGCTCACACATTCTTGGTAAATCTATTTCCATCATTCATGGTGTAAATACTGAAGTAGCAACCGTTAGGAAGACAATATTCTCTATATCATCAGGAAAATCATATTATGAAACCAACCCATAGCTCCTTGAATAGAAGGACAATGACCTGGGGTGACACCTGAGGCAGGGGACACCTCTTCCTGGGAAGTCTTCCCTTTATCTAAAGGAGGCAGTTTATAGCTCCACAAAGAAGATGCCACCCAGCCTCAGAAATGAACTCTACTTCCAGCACATTCCTGCAGAGATCCAAGCAAACCTAGGTGCTTCCTAAGAGTTATCCAAGTTCTTTCTCTCTTTTCAGATTGGTGATCAGGTGGTTCGTCTCTCATTTCTTCATTGTTCTGAGAGGGTTCCTGAGACTAGCTGTCTATCTACTGACCGGAAATTAATGGGCATTTACAAAATTTACAAATTTTTCCTTTTGAATGCTGCAGTTTGAGTTCTTACACTGAAAAGGGGAAATGGGCACTGGTTAACACTATAAAATTTTTAGCCCTAGTCATAAGAATTACAAATTCATGGAATACTTTACTGAAGAATATAGATAAAAGACAAAATCTTAATTCTGTGGAAAGGACTATTTTAATGTCACCAAGTAATTAACAAGTTTGTGCAATTTATATGTATATATATATGAATATATTTTAATGAACACATTCCAAAGATATTAATAACTTACTCTGATAAGAGATTATAATTGGATATTGCCTCATCAATTTATGACATATCTGTACCAATCTTGATGAGTTCATAGTTATTGGGCCAAAGATTGTGCATTGTTGAATTTAAAAAACCTCAGAAGTTTAAAAATGCTTCTTCTCAACCAAAAAACTTAAAGTTAATGATCAATGATTTGATCTTAGAAAAAAATTACAATGAAAAAGACTGGGATTTAGAGATGAGAGTTCCAGAGGAGGGGTTCTAGTTATCACCAGTTACTATATTTAAATAAAGTCTTTATCCATTTATTTATTATTAATTAATATTAAACTTTTATTTGATACTCAAACTGAGTTGTCACACTAAAAGACTTTTTATTCTAGATTAGAGAGACAAAATTGGTCAGTGAGTGCCAATCCCCTTACAAGTGTCTAGCAGTGATTCTAATACAGGCATTGTGAAATTCAGGAGTTAGCATCTGAATTTGTTCTTAATTTCAAATAAAACAACCACAAAGATCAAAAATAGAGAATAAGCACTTGGGGCAGATACAACAACTTAAGGTTCATATTACAAGTATAATTTTTCTTATAACACTAAATAGTTCAGTGTATTGTTTGCTGAATATTTACTTTTAATTGTAATTTTATATTTCCTAACATTTTATATATATATATATATATATATATATATATATATATATATATATATATCAGGAATGAGTTTACAAAAACAACGTAAATCTCCCATTTTATAAATAATAAAACAAAGAGATCCTGTGAGAAGGACCATGGGCTAACGACACTTGAAACTAAACCCAAGGCATAAGTTTAATCCCTGAGGCCATCATGGTAGACGTTGGGAAAGCATCCTGTACTTTATCCTCCGAGGTCATAGAGTTCACCGTGGGAGATGACCCCTACCAATGGATAAGTAAATTTAATAAAAATAACGTTACAAATGTAAATGCTTCTTACTTTCTGAGTTCCAGTGTTTTAAAGGCTCACTTTCAAACATCAGTCCTTAGGTCTATGTAGCACATCATGCAAACAAACTTTTTGGAAGATCCTGCTATTGAGACTGTAGACCACCATGTGCAGATAAACTCTCTGAACTCAGTGCAAAGTGGAAGACTCACCTTTTCAGAGGTCTTCCTCTTCTCTGTCTGACCTTATCTCTAGATTGTCTCTAAGCACTGGTGCCTGGCCTCATCTAGAGGATGATACTGAACAGATATTCCTGTAGGCACTGCGTGACTCAGCCCACAAGTCCTGCTCAACCCTTCCAGCCTTATGATAGTTAAGTACTATGTTATGACCAACAGCCCTTCCTGCCTACAATCCCAAAATCACTCTGAAGAGAGCTGCAAAACCAGACTACAGGTTCAATTTCCTCTTTCTTGATAAAAACCAAATTCACCTTGACTTCTTCTCCCCTCAATCTCATAGGTCTGTGACCAATGAACCACAAGGAAGGGGAGACCCACACAATCCAAGTACACAGGAGGCTCAGGCAGGATGCTTTCCATGAGTTCATGTCTAGCCTTGGCTCTAGGGCACCAAGTGAGGTCCAGTCTCAAAAATTCCACCATTGGATATAGAGGCTCTAGGATCCAAGGAGGTGAGTGAAGAGAAGAAGGACATGGCAGAAAAGTAGAGATGAGTCTTTCTAAATATTTATTTATATATGTATCTATACGCTTGATAAATGGTGAGATTTAAAAGTTCGAAAATAGCCACGTATGATGGCATTTTTTTCTGTCTTGGCTACTTGGAGACTTAGAGAGGTAATACAATAAACAAAACATGGTGCTGAATCTAAATAACTTAACAATTTACTAACAACCAAATAGTTAAATAATAAGAATGATATTTACATGATATGAAATATGCAAGCCAAACTTTCATATTTGTCATCACTTGACATAAGCAATCTAAAGTGGAAAATATGGATTACATAGTGCATTTTTGAGGCACACACAACCCACTTACATCACTATATTTTTATGATCAGTTTTTGAGAAAAAAATAAAAAACATGTCAGTTCTATGTATATCTCTCTCTAGAAAGAATAGCTTGTGGGAAGTAGGTATTTGATAGCATGGTCCATCAGTGAACCAGAGCCTGGGACTTGTAAAGTTATTCATAGAATACTGGAGTGGGCAAGGAAAAAGCGGTAATCAATTAATGTGCTTACCAGAGACTGATGGGGACATTGTGTAGGCTGTCTACAAACTGTAGCCACTTTTACCTTTCACCTTGGTATAAACTGGTCTGTTCATGAGTTCACAGGGGTGCAGAATCCAAGTTCTCAGATGCAGTCCCTACTGATAGATGCCTCAAACTAATTCTGATTCTGGATTGGTAACACTGTGCATCTCTAGTCTGTAAGTCCTAACCCATCAGTATTCAGTCTTGAAAACAAATGTGACATTTTCCTACTAAGGAACTTTAATGCAAACACATACACGAAGTCACACAGACACACAATACAGAAATACACAATTAACCCACTGAAAATGTTTACTTTGTTTTTCCTTCCAAGCATATTTAAAGCACGTGGTCAGGGCAGTGGGGCAGAGAAAACAATGCATTGTGGGCCTCAACATGAGGAATCTCACCCAGTGTGGGGCTAACCATGACTGGCTCTACTTCAGGGTATGATTTAGGCCCAAGAAAGGAATCCCATCTTTCCCAGATGCCACTCAAGTTTCGACAACAGATTGTGTAAAGGTATTGCAAGTCCTTTTTTATTCTATCCTACTAAATCCCCTGTTAAATATGCTGACAAAAGACAGATTAATAAAAATCAGTTCATTGACATGTCTGATAAGTACACATGGAGAAAAATGCAGAATGTCCCAAAGAAGTGGTTCAACATGGGCTAATACAGCAAAGTTTTAAAAGGGATACATTTGTGGGGTCAAAAAAGGGAGAGAGGATTTAAACATCTGAGAAGAGGTGCCAAGCTGTAAAGAATAACAAAATGCGCCCCTCCAAAGAAAAACTATGATAGTCCCCGTGTCTCAGATGTTTCTACATTAGTCAGATAAACTACATGAAGAATTTATCACCTGCTGGGTTGCAAACATTTTCAGCTAAAAGTTATTTCTGCTTAAGGTGCATACATAGAGTCCCATAACTGAATGTCGGAGAGACAGAAAGGAATGGGTGTGCCATGACACTTCAGAATGTCTTTATTGAGCTTGACGAAGCGTGGGGGCGAGTTACCTGCAGAGATGCGAATCTCTCAGCATTGTTTAATATTACCTCTGCCCACACAACGTCTGCTTCCTGAAGTAGTGTTGATATCTATCTCAGTAATGCCAGGTTTACATTCCGGAAACATGGTGGATGATTAACGTGCAATCAGTTCTCTCCTCCCTGAAAGAACTTTCCTCCCTATCATTTTTGGGACATTTTGTGTGTGGCATGAAGTTTGATTTTTCTGGTTTTGTATAAAAGGAAGGCTTACTAATGGCTTCTGTCGAATAATATCAGACAAAATAGGATGAGATGTGCACGAGCGATCTTCTGTTGCTGTGAAAAAATACCACGGCTAAGGCACCTTAGTGGTTTAGAGGGAGGGTCCACATGAGAAGCAAATAGGACAGACAGGAAATGAAGAGATGTTGTAGACTCTCAAAGCCATTCTCAATGACATAATTGCTCTAGCAAGGCTGTCCTGCCTGTTAAGTAGCAATGACAGCTAGACACGGTGACCACATATTTGAGAAAATGGCAGACATTCCTCATTCAAAACAATTACAAGAGAAATATGAATTTTGTTACTGCTTTTTCTTCGCATTGCCAAAATGTACACTTATAGAGTAGAGTTAGTGCTGTTTGGTTTGGTTTTGGTGCAGGGTTACCCATGAAAAACAGGCTGGCCTGCTATTCATTTTTTCCTGCAGGTCTTACCAGTGGCAGCCTTACAAATAAAACCACAATTCCCGGCTGTGATCCAAGTTCCTTGTGCCTGAAATTGAATGGCGACTGTATTTATAGAAAATAGGGCAAAATTGTGATTGTGAAATTCCATAAGAATATTAGGATTTATTAGCATAAAAATGGGGTTTGTATGAATACATTAAGGAAAGAGGAGGTTTGCAGCTTCATTTTCATGAGCTTTGTAGTAAACTACCTCTGCTGTCTGATGACTTTGTCCCCTGGACAAATGCCATGGACGTAGAATATATTATACCATATTGTTTACAATGCTAATCTCTTTACTGAACTGCAGAATTCCTTTTAAAATCTTAGGTGAGTTTCTTGACGGAAGAATTATTCATTCCCTAGTCCCCAGTGTTGTATCAGAGAGGCTATATAATCATACGCCTATTTCCCACTTTTAGAAAATGCTTAAAGCTGTAATTAAACAAACAAGTAAAAGCAAATTATCACTAATGAATGAATTTGCTAGCTTTTATTAAGTGCATATAATAAATCTAATAATTTCGTTACACGTATTTCCAAACAAATTTTAGAGTAAGTAGAAATATACAAATTATCTTTTTTTGTCATTGCATGTGAAGCCTTATCTCACTGCTTTAAGCTGGGGAAAAATTAAACATGCTTGTTTGTGTGTTTAGAATAAAGCAGAATATTTTATACGTTCATGATGCTTGAGCATTTGAAATGTATAATAACGTTCTCTGAGATTACTAAAATGTATCGCATACCAATTATAGATCAAAATTGCTACCTTGAAACTAACTATGATTCTAAGTAAGCAAATCAACTTTCTGATGTCAGTCACAAGCACCATCCGTATGATTTCAATATGTTATCCTATCAAAGGGGCACAGAAATTAAGTCCAAGGAAAAGATAAGTCCTGTACTTTCATAATGGAGATATTGATATAAGTAATGACCACTCACTAAGATCAGATGTGGCCTTAAGTAATTCCATGATCTCTGAACAGTGATTTTTTTATTGGGTAGTTGGTATTGTAGGGGCCCATAGATATATTAAAATCCTATCTGGAAAGTCAGTGAACTAACTGGACACACGAGAACAAAGAAAGAGGGAAAGTCGTCACCTAGACCCTTTACAAACGTAGGTTCCTTGCGCTGTTATGGTGAGGAATCCATAGGCCTTTCCTCTATCAAGTTTGTAGGACAGAGATAGTTTGGTAAGAATTCCTCGAGTGCCCAAGGGCCTTAAGGTTGACTCTTTCTTCAATACTGAACAGATCCTAAAGTTGTTATTCATATGACCTCCTGTTCACCTGGTTAGATATGCCATCTTTGCATTATCCCACCCCTCCATCTGGACTTGATTATGCTTATCTACTTCTATAGACGCAATGAGCACTGTGGCCTTGTGCTTAAACATGCGGCAGTCAACGTCCTACTCAAAAGAAAGGAGCATCTACAGTGACTGATTACCTTATCTCCAACAAGGACTCTAATACCTGAACTATTCTGTGTCTTCTGAATTCGTTGGAGCCATTCTGTAATACCAATGCTCCCAACACACACACATACACACACATGCTCACACATATTATATAAATATTAATATGTAATCTATTTACAAATATTTGTAATTAAAGATTAGAATAAAAGAATATGTTTTGGCCTGGGCCAAATTATGATGAGAACTGAAATGTGGGGAAAATACATCTAAGAAATTAGATGTGGTATATACTTTAAATTGCTGCCACAAAATTCGCCCCATCTTGTGAATGTATAGTTGTTCAATTAATTCTCACATCGTGGACAGAAACAAATGTGTTTGTGTTCCATGTCAGAAACTCTGTCGAGTGACCTCTTGACTCTTCCTTAATTGACAAGTCTTTTCCCAAAGTAAATCTTCAACTATTTGAAGCCTCATTAAAAGACATCACCAAAATGTTATTGTAGCACATACATTTCAGGCATAAATTATTTATTTTTGAGAAGGCATTTCTTCCAAATAGTACCCTAAAAGAGTAATTTGTCAGGAAATCTCTGAGTTGTTTACAATTCTGGCAACATACATAGAAAGTTATACCCAGCAAGGCAAGTGTCAGGTAACTAGATTATTATTTTTTTATACAATGCGTCCAGAGATTTTGATGCAGGATGATATTATTAATACCTCAAGCACTATGGTTTTATTAGGCTAATAAGTATATAAAAGAAAAATACTTCACTAAGTTTTATATGTATCTACAAGTACAGAAAGATGAGCCTGGTATTAATTTTACAAAGAAGTGTTTTCTAGTCTTCTACCATCCTGACACAATCTAATGCCGTCTGGGAAGAAGGAACCTGAAATGAGAGAATGCAACCGCCTGGCTGGCCTGTGGGCTGTGGGCAAGCATGTAGTGCATGTGTTGATTAGTTACGTGAGAGAGCACAGATTATTGTGAGCAGTGCTGTTCCTGGACTGGTGGTCCTGAGTGTATAAGGCAGCAGGTTGAACAAGGCCGGAGAATTAAGCCAGGAAGTCATATTTCTTCATAGTTTTTTCTTTAGCGCCTGCTTCCGGCTCCCTGCTTTGATCCCTTACTGTTCTGAATTCCCTCGGTGATAGACTGGAAGCTGTAACATGAACAAAACCCTCTCCTCCCTCAGTTGCTTTGGATTTCGGTGTTTTATCACTGCAATAGCAAACCTAACTATTTGTCAAGTCGCCGCATTCATACCATCACCTACTTCTCAGACTATTTAAGTATTCCTATCATTTGTCATTTTAACGATGTTAAATTATTGTTCAGTCAGTGAGAGAGAGAGAGAGAGAGAGAGAGAGAGAGAGAGAGAGAGAGAGAGAGAGAGAGAGACGTGTAATACTGATGACTCAAAGTTACTTCTGAAGACCCTGTCAGCGTCCCTCGCACAGAAAGGTGATTAAGTTGATATCAGGGTTCCAGAAAAGTTTGCTCCTAAACAAAGGACTGAGAGGTGATGCTGGACATTGTCTGCCTTGATTTGATGATTTATATTGAAGAATTCAATGTACTGGAAAGATAAGTTTTGGTGTGACTTGGATAAGCCCTGTGTTTATGAGCCTCATGTAAAAACACAAAGATACCGTTTAGGAATTAAAAAAAAAATAATTATGGCCACCTTCAAAGTTACTTACATGCAACTTCTTTCATAGAATTCAAACAGAACCATATTTCTTTTTCATTCACATATTATTAACCTTACCCAGTCCCTCTTTCCCACTGCTCTCTCAGCATTTTTAGAGTAAATGTAGATCAAAGATAAAAGTGACTGAAGGTTATTCAATCACAAATATGCATAGAAATACAACAGGGAGGGTCAGGACCTCCAGGTTGCTCTGTGCATCTGGGCTCATGAGAGAGGACAGCGCTGAATACTTTTGACAGTTTTACCCCAGTGTGCTCTGTCCTATCCCAGACCTTAGACACCCTTTCTTGGCAAGAGTGACTGCTTCCAGAAAGTAATTTTGGATTGAATTAGAGCTTTCTGAGAGAGACAAAACATACTTTACAGTAGGCAAATTGAATTTCTCTGGTTCAGTGCCTTGCTGTGCCACCGTACCTCTCAAGGAGATTTTCACATTATTGAGAGCTGGTAGATTTCCTTGTAAAGTAGCCACAGACAGCACATACACACTATGCACCCGATTCTTTGTCTGCCATTCCTCTAGAAACTATTTGTGTCTCTCTTTAACATACACACAAAACTACTTAAATGAAGAATACAAAGACATGACATCAAGTGTCTTGACCTGGGGCCAGGGTTTCATGAAGAGGTCTCAAAGCAAAGGCTCACCTTTCCCACCCAGTGTTGTAAATATTTAAGGTGTTGCTGATAGGGTGAGATGAAGAGTGTTTACTTGTCTTCCACACAAGACACGTGTGAGTGAAGAGCTAGGAATATTTATTTTGACTGATTAGGAATCCTGTGTGGTACCAGCTACAATTGCAAAGAAATACATCTCTGTTTCATTCTTCTTTGTAGAACACTTTTGAATATATATAATATACATATATATATGCATATGTATATGTATAGGTATAGGTAGAGCTATAGGTATAGGTATAGATATAGATATAGATATAGATGTAGATATAGATATAGATAGATATAGCTATATAGGTATAAGTATATATATATAGATATTCTAAATATTTTTCTTCAAATAAACCAGACAACCCTGTTGTGTGCTCATCACAGACAACTACAGAGAACAATTTTGTGAGGATATTGTAGGAATGGTCATAAGATTAATAAGAATCAACAACACATTTTCCGACTCTTATGGTTCACTTAATAATGCTTCATGACAAGAGGCAAAGAGTAGTTTTATTTAATTCACTAACAAACTCAATGCTTAAAAACACCTGTTATTGTTTCCACGTTTTAGGTTTTCTTTTCCTATATTGATTTGCTTTCCTTTAATACCTCATCGTGGTAGTGAACCCATAGTCATGCGAACCAGGAGAAGCATGTCCCCATGTCCTCTTGCCTCTTCTACCTGTGACATGAAGTACCCACCAGTAGTTTATAGCATTTTTTTAAAACAAAGTGGAGTTTTTAATGACACATCACAGGCAAAAATTCATGCTAGGAGAGAAATAGTCAGGGTCATTAGGTACTAAAGAACATTTGATCTGACACGCGACAGACGATGGCATTTAACCGAAAATATGGAGTTCTCTGTGTGAGTCTTCGCTCCAGAGCTTCCTCAGGCTTGGAGCCTCGGGAACAGATGTGATCTCAGGCTCAGCTTGAAGAGAACAGAGCCATAAAGTGCAAGTCTCTCCATGAGTGGAGGAGTTCCTGCCAGAAGCAGCCTTCTCACCATGAAGACCCCAGAACCACTGCCAAATTAGAATCTGCCTAGCGAGAAGTCAGTGGGCATGAAATCTCTAGTGATTTTGTTCTTGTTCACTGAGCAACCAGGAAGCATATGTGGCATGGCCACCAAAGGGGCGATGGCCGTGCCATTGTGCCATGGGGGTGTCCTGTTGCCCCTCCCCAGTCTCTGTGGCTTTGGCTCTTAATGTTTGAAGTCAAATCTGGGGTATCCGAAATATGCAGGATAAGGAAACTCTTATGTTGCATTTCCCCTTTTTCGTTTTGTTTCAATAATCTAGTTTGATTATGTTTTACAGATCAGGACAACAATCAAGCCATCTGTTTTCCACTTCTCTCTTACTTCTCAAGTAGGAACAGGATTTTTGAACACAAAATTTTAAATATAATATATCAAACAAATCCAACCATGTAAAAACATTTCTAGAGGTGAAAATTTCAAATAAGTTGGTGCAGAAATTCTTCTCTTCATATCCAGTTGAGGAGACAGTAAACACTTCAAGGGTCTGCCTCAAGTTCTAATGTACGGTGTTCCAAGGCCTGCTCGCCGAAGTGGCCCAGAGATGTCAACAGTGAGAAATTACATGATTGATTATGCATATTGTGATGGGTGAGCTTACATTTCATGTAGTATTGCAAGCAAGACATGCCTGAGCTCTGTTTTGTTTTGTTCGGCAGCCTGGAGATCTGAGGCCTTGGCTGGTGAACAATAAACGTTTCAGCTTTACTGATTTGAATATCCATCCGTTATTTAGAACACTCCTGCTGAGAAGGATCATCATAACCGCAGTACCACTCTAATAGGGCAGTGCAAAGACACCCCTGAGAATCAATTACTGCAAAGGTCTATGAGAAGCCACTTTGCTTTTCTTTCTTTTCCCTGGTTAAAGGGGCAGCCGATGAGAAGCTGAGACCCAGAGCCTCTGCAAGGTTTTTAGGAGAAAGTAAAATAAAATTCAGCTGGACACTAAAAATTACTAAAGAGCTACAGCAAAGTTGGAGGTCTTGGTCATGGCATCTCTGAGACAGGGACATGGTCAATGCTGTGTTCTGCCTTATTAAAGTGAAATACTTTCTGTGGTGGTTACAGCAAACCCAGCATAGTAGTTCTTAATTCGGTGAGCTTTCTTTCACCAAAAGAGTCAATACGGAAACATTGTGGGTAAAGTCCTATTAAAACTTTAATGGGACTGGTCTGAATAAAGTTGGCATAGAGTAAATAATTTTCACGTGGTTTGCAAAACTAAATGACATGAGGCAGGGTAAAAGAATCTCAATCTGTAGGTGAAGATCTCATTTATATATTCTTAAATTGAATACAATCAATAGATATGTAAGAAAGTGAAACACTGATTATAATGATACATATTTTTAGCTTGTTTTTTCTATCCAGGAACAGCTTACTTAGTCAACCCAAAAGAATGATGCAGTTATTTTCACTTTCAAAGCGTTAGTGCGGTGGCTTCCTGTACTGTTGCCTCAAGATGCATGTTCAGCCTGCCGGAAACTGCTGTACCTCTTACTTGCTTAGCAACTATAACGAATTTGTGCTTCTCATACAAGTGTTCAGTTATTCTCAACTTGGTTATTTTTCATTGTCCAAGAACATGTCTCTGTCTTTCCTTTCACTTTAGTTACTGAAAGCACACTCAGCTTTCTATTTGAATTCTGCATATTCATCTAAAGCACTCCCAACCATCCCTACTTATAGTTACATCACAAGACACAGGTATGTTGTAATAGGAAGCTAGAAAACTCTGGAGACACTGACAAAATGCACCTGATATTATAGATGTGCTGTCTCTTCCCAATTCTACCACACTTTTAGCGCTGAGAGAGTAAAGACTATACTCTATGACTCATACTATGACCTATCTTAAACTTGGGAGATACTCAAAGTACTAATTAAGAGTGAATGATGTACTGAGAGCTATATTAAATGTATGTCTTCACTATAAACTTTAAAATATTTTTCCTGAAGATTAAGTAAATTTAAAGAAACATTTACTTGTACCTAATCAAATGTAGAATATGATTAAAATGTGAAACTTTTCTTACAAAGACTGTCTGGCAAGCTTTATACAAAATTACAGACAAGGTATATCAAATGATGCAATTTTCATTGGCCAAATGGCTTAATAGGCACAAAATTATTATTGTATTAATAGAATCACAAGATTTTTTTTGTCATACTTTCTAGAAATTAAAAACGATGGCAGGGATTAAAAACAATCAGTAATCAAAAATCCGAATAGAAACCAAATCTGAGATTAAGTCATATATTATCAAGAGTTTTAGCTGTCAGTCTTTGAAAAATGGATAAAATGTAGGTACCATGTACATACAAGAATATGCTTTAGACTTAGAGCTAGTGTATGATTCCCTTAGATGTGACAAATCCATCAGAGCTACAATGAAATCTTCTGTAGCTTGTTTGATTTTTTAGATTACTCCATGACAGCTTTGTTATGGAAATCATGCATACTTTCCACCCATTCCTGAATTAGATATTTGACTTGTGCAGAACCACTTCAGGTAGGCCTGGATACTAGGGTTTTAAGAGCTGGAACTACAGAAAGACTTTCCCTGAGAGTCATGACCTTCATTTTACTCCCCTGTCATGATCGCAGAATCTGTTTTGCTTCAGTAGGACACACTTGAGCATCTAAGAAATATTCAGAAACTCAAAAATATTCTGATGACTAAGAACCACTTCCCAATAACAGGCCTGGCATTGAAACAGAACAAAGGATTCTTCAAATAGTCTAAATGGAGGCCTCAGCTTTAATGGAACATCTGTATGGAAACTGGAAGGATAAGAGTTTCTCTCTTCCATAAAGGATAATTCAGTTGAGTATTATGCCCCTTTATTTTTAATATATATGCATACATTTGTGTTTATGTATGTGAACTTATAGAATACAGATTTACTTATACAAATACACACAGGTATGCAGAATACACATTTGTGTTATATGTGTGCATACCAAAATTTTGCATTGTGCTTTAGCATTTACAAAATGAAATTCTTTATTTTTATGTGGTCTCATATTTATTGCACTGGCATGAATTTCAAAACTTGAATAAGAGATAAATCAGATCTGGAGTGGGTGCAGGCACATGCATGCACTGTTTTGTTCTTCGACTCATGGCTTCAACAGTACAATGCATGCGATATTCTAAAATGTAGTTTGTACAAAAACATATTCTTGATGTAATTTTATATCTGTGTTGTTTTCCTCCTAACTGCTGTGGGTTTGTGCTTTCCTCTCTGATTTGACTATACCACAAAACTTTAAAAACATTTTTCAACGCATCAGCTATGTATTTTCTGGGATAGAGTCTACAGTTCGCTGGTAAGGCTTTCTGGCAGAGTCTTAGAAATATGTCAGAAGTAATTATTGTTCAGCATTCACAGAGATGACCTCAGGAATGTTCTTGGACCAGATTACTTAACACAAGAATCTGAAACTGATGGATTAGAACATTGTTTGCTCATCAATGGACTGTTCTTTCAAGCCCTGTTTTGTGGTCTCTACTCTGTGGTTGATAAAGAGTTTTTGATCCATACAAGTTGTCCTTTCTCGAATAACTAGACTTCTCCAAACTTATTTTCAAAGAGGAGGATTAGGGGAGGCCATCAGCTACCAGAAATAGTGTTTGAATACTGCAACATTTGGAATCGTATGACTTTGCTGCTATAAATCCATTGTATGTTATCACTTATAAATCCAGATTCTCATCTTCTAAGAAAGGAATTTAAATTAATATTAATTATATCTTAATTTTCCCTTATTAGTCTTCTTTTATAGCTTTGATCTAAAGGATTCCTGTGTCTTTCTGATATTACTTATTCACAGAAATATGTCATTATAAAGTTTTCTCAATGTAATTATAAATTTTCCTAGCTTTGTAACTTTTTAACTTTTGATTCCTATTTTTACCATTTTCTAAATAGAATTCAACTTCTGTTTGATTTCTTCCTTGAACCAGATATGTAAGTGAAATCTCATCAAACACTTCTCTTGGTTTAATTATAAGCTTACTCTTGGGTGGTCCAGGTGATTTGTAGTAGGAAGATGTTTATTTATTTGGTAAGATGGTTAATCTTGAATGTCAGCTTTCTTAAATCTGGAATCAATAAAGACACAAGCGTTTGGGTGTGTTTCTCATGGCACTTGCAGGAAGAATTTCATGAATAGAGATCTCGCCCTATTTTGAGTAACACCTTCTAACACAGCAGAGTTGTAAAGAAGACAATGGGAAAAGCCTCCCCGCAGTGCAGCAATGTACCTACCCTGTTGTTGCTGCGATGGTCGCTGTTGTTCTTGCCTGACATCTGAACACAGTTTCTTGGTCCACCAGTATAAAGGACTACTGATGCTTAGGGACTCCCCCAGATCTTCAGTGCTCAATTAGTAGTGCTGGGGCATCAAGTTATTCATTAAATTGATTATGTTCACGTAGAGAACCCTGACTAACACATAAGGACTTGGTATTAGCACAAGCATTGATCTAGACTTCCTAGAGAATAGTAGGAGAGTACAATCAGATCACAATACAGAAATTTGGAGGAAGAGGAAGGGCTTATGACTAAATAAAAAATAACCTTGGTACAAATACTTGGGGATTTAATGAACAGGTTAATACTTCTTGGGACACACCTCTGTGACCTAACAGACATACACTGTATTCCTTCTCAATGTCAGAATGCTAGGGACCAATCTTCTAATATAAGTCCACCAGGAGAGAAGCCATAGCCAACCCATTAGAAGTTATAACTGTCCAATGTAACCACACTGAGACAAGAAGTGTGTATTTATATAACTTTGTTTCATATGTTGAAGTGCCTTAAATCCATGGTCAGTTTTCATATAATTTCACAGACATTTTAAAATAAAGAGTTGTTTTCTACTCTGTGTATGGACCAGAGCTTATGGAAGTCTACTGCTTTAGTTATGATTCCTATTACTGCAGCAGACAGTCAAATAAACAAAACAAAAAAACCCCACTATGACCAATAGTGAGTTGTGGAGAAAAGGATTGATTTGGCTTATGCCTCTATATTGATGTTCATTAGGAGAGAAAGTCAAGGCAGAAGCTTAAGCACGGCAGGCACTTGAAGGCAGGAACTGATACAGAGCCATAGAGGGATACAGTTTTCCAGCTTCTTCTTATAGAACCCAGGACCACCAGACCAGGAATATCATCTCCAAGAATGGGTTGGGCTCTCCCACACCAACCACTAATCAATTTTCAAATCAATAATTGGATAGTCTGTGTTTATAGATTTTAAGATCAGTTTTGCTCATGAAGTTAAGCATTTTGAGAGTTTGAATGTGAACTTTAATATATTTTATTTGATCAAATACAAGGTCTTGATAAAAATTAAGTAGTTCTAATATACAGAGACTTACAGTGGGACTCTGTATATATTCGAATGAGCAATTAATCATAAGTTAACCTGTATTTAAAGCAGTTTAAATTAAACATCAGCAACTAATCTTTCTTATTTATCATACTGTAGTATGATATTTCTTATGCTTATGGTAGCCTGACAAAATAGCCTCAAAAGCTGGTCAAACTAAGCATTAATATAAGGAAAAAAACATGAGTTTATGTCAGAACTGGTAAAGCTATAAAAGAATATATTATAATAGCCTTTCTCCCACACTCCTTCTAGTTGTAACTATATATGTCCTAGCTCTTGGAAACTTGATGATTTTATGATCACAAGGAACTGAAATATTTGAGTACACTATCAGTTGGACTATCTTCCTTGCTAAGATGAGTATTTTTCTTTATAATTGTTGCCAGTAATTTTAAAAAAGCCTTGCATAACCATCGCTAACCTTGGGCAACAATATCTGACTTTCTAGATGAAGCTGTTGTCATGAACATGTTTTCCAAGATACATAGGGGAACACATCTTCATCCTTCATGATGTCATAATTTATTAAAAAACATATTTGTAAGATACATTAGTTTGAGAAGCAGAGCCTGGATACTGTAATAACTTGAGTGATTGCTTATGTAAATTCAGGTTCTTTCATTGTAATCTTAATTACTACTATCTTATCACACAGTAAATGTGTGTGTGTATGTGTGTACATATATATTTTTGCATTTATGCATGACTTAAAGAATGAATACAGTTTGCAAGGCTACAGAAGAGTACACGAGGTTACAGAAATGTACTGGACTGGTGGGCTTACTAAGATCCCGTACAAATAAGTTCAGAAACATGAGCCAGTCCTGAGAAGAGGTCCTGCTGTACATCCCAGTCTGAAGCAGAGTCAGGGATGAGTGTGATGGTGCAGTCAACTTTGGAGATCAATGGGAAGGACTGGCTTGTACAGGAACCACGGGTTTAGGTGAGTTGAAGAAAGAACATGATGGACAGACAGCCGACCCATAGGCTGTATCCGTACAAGATATTGAGGCAGTCTAAATCCTATACAGCTAAGACTATCTGCCTTTGGGTCTTAGATACAAGCATCAGGTATGAGATGATATGTTTGTGGGGCTGCCCTAGGTATCCATTGCTTTATGGATCAAATGGAAGAGGTGCATCCTTTCCTAGGACAGGAGTGTCAAAATCCTTGGGCAGAGACTCCCTGATGATGTGATATCAATATATCCGCTCGCTCCTAAAACCCCAATTCACACCAATAAATGTAGCAGGTGCTACTCTTTCTACCCACAGACAAAAGTCCTGGGTTGTGTCAGACTGTTGTGACTGGGCACCAAGCTCTCAATCACTTCTACTCTTAAAGAGGTGTTCTAGCTGATTATAAAATGGAGTCTATGAGGACAAGGCACAGCCTGAAAAAATAGTTTGCTCAACTACGAAGTAACTTAAGATACAACATAGCCTAATCTCCATAGCTGTTCCCTGTACAAAGTGTTTGTCTTTGTCTTTTTCTTTGTATGTGGCACATTTTTATTTATTTATCAAACACTCAGTTGGTTACAATTCAGTATCATATAAACAAAGAAAACTGTTGTAAATGAGATGTACAGTCTTTCTGATCTCTCTAATTCTCGGACGTTAGGAAAAGACCATCAAAAATAACCAGATGTAATGGTAAACTCTGAGTTGCCATCAATATGTATAGAGCCCTACCATCCTGTATACATAACTGAACACTATCCCTGACTTCCCATATTTTGCTATGTGTGAATCAAGAAAGAGATAGTCCAAGGCTTAGAAAGGAAATGATAGCATCACTTTGTTTGAATCTGACTGTAATGAGGTATTAGCTCCTAGATTTCTGCTTCCCTCATGTTACAGGGACTGAGGCAATGGATGTGCATGCTACAACAATTCCTTTTGTATCCTTCTCTTATGACAATGCTACCGTCCACTTCGATTGTTTCTGACTAGGTTCTGGTTACAAGAATTGCCCCAAGCAAGAAGTTTACTTTTGTTCACGTTTCTCCCCTTAATTTGAGAGAGTGTTTTTATTACACTTTTATTTGAAATGAGTTCCTGCAGTGTTATTATGCCACTTTATGTGGCTTGTCATTGTAGTAATCAATTTTATATTTCCTTCACGCCAGTTCAACATTCTGCTCTTGACGAACACTTTGTCATATTTACTAGGGTTCTTGTCATACATAGGAAAACGCTTCCTCTATTTGTCTTCTAAATTTTTCTTCTCCCTTGTTAGTAATTTTGCTATCTCTGTATCAATGTTCTGGCTGGTTGCAATTACAAGTTTTCCCAGCTGGGAGCTTGTAGCATTTTCTCCGTCTCTGCACCGCACTGATCTATTCTGATATGAGTTTCTGTTGTCTCACCTCCCTGTTCTGCATTTTTACCATGCTTTGCTGGAAAACAACTGTCTAAACTTTGGAAGACAGACATTTCTTTACTGTGTATTTCACCAGATACACACTTTAGGGCTAAAATACGCTACATGCTGCCTAATGATTCTGAAACATTATGTGTAAAATTGTCAAAGGCAAAATCACTTAAGCTTACATACTGAATGAGAAACTAATTGTTCCAAATTATGGCAATGGCAACTGACATTAAAATATACACTTACTTTTGTCAGAAAATGCATGGGATGTGTGGAAGGTAAAAGCACCTGAATAAGTGTGCCTGAATTCTCCACCTGGAGCAGTGTTCAATATTTTCAGCAGGTTATTTTGTGTCCTTCCGTTATGTTGGGGAAAAAGGAATGAAAACATTCTGTTGTCAGTGGAACTGTTACAAAAATAGAGTATTTCTCAAACTTTGATTCAGTTTCACCTGGCAGCTCCTTAACTGACAATTTGAGCTTATATGCCTTAGTGAGAATTACAAAAAATTGTACTGAGTTGGAAGAAGGAACACCCTGTCCTCTACATAATCAACGCTAAGCGAAGACCTTAAAAGCCAAAAGGAAGGGGAAGGAAGGCATCCACAGCCACAAAATACAGATCTTCACATGGTCCACCCCTGGAGGCACAAGAACTGAAGGTTCCAGAGACGGGGATTAAGTGTGTCCAGGAGAAACAGCTTGACCATCATCAGGGGCCTTCTGACCACAGTGTCAACATAAAGTACACAGAAGGACAAGTACCAGATCAAACAAGCTGTTGAGAAACTCTATGATGTTGATATGTTACATTTAAGAAGCATGTTCAAGTAGCATAAATCTTCCAATCAATACTGGAAACATCCTTGGAATATATTTATGAAAAACAGTGAAAACGTTTCCGTGGCTTCTCACAATGTGTTTTTCAGGCATTCATAAAAGCAGTTAATCAGATTTATGAGGCTTTCATTTGACATTCAGTTCGTTGGGCTATGCATACTTTCACTTATATGCCGAAGATTTAGTAATAATTATACAATTTAAGAACATCAGACCTTATCCTTATCAGACAGCTCCGTATCTGTCCCTCCATCTGTCTGTCTATCTAGTGATCTAGTACCTATGACGTAGACAATATAAATCTGTCTGTCTGTCTATCTATCTATCATCTATCTAGTCTTTATAATCATCTATTTAATTATCTCTCTTTTGTTATCTAACATCAATCTATCATTTATCTACCTATCATCTATCATATCCATTCATCCGTTTGTCCATCCATCCATCCATCCATCCATCCATACATACATACATACACCTATTCTTCACATTAGAAAAGAATCACATACTATTTTAGTAATGCTTTGGTATCTTTTCTGTTTCCTTTTAGATTTATTTATTTATTTATTTATTTATTTATTTATTTATTTATTTAATGTATGTGAGTACATAGTTGCTCTCTTCAGAGACACCAGAAGAGGACACCAGATCCCATTACTGATGGTTGTGAGTCACCTGGGAATTGAACTCAGGACCTTAGAAGAGCACCTAGTCCTCTTAAATGCTGGGCCAGCACTTCAGCCCCTCGGTTTTTTATTTTGAACACTCTTAATATTCTTGTGTTTATTGAAACACCTTACTAAACCTTTGATACCGACCCAATGCATGGGTAAGTGTTTGTAAGACATTTTCTAAGTTCTTTGCTTCTTTTCTCAGCCACAATTTTAGTCTTCTACATTGTACAGGAGCAGTGTATGACAGCATGTTTAATTTGAAGCTCACACACAAATCTTATGGCTGAAGAACAGAACAATATGAAAAAAAATCACAAAACATAGCCTCGTGTTTCCCCATTTCCATGCATGCTCTCCCTGTAACATCTATCAGTATGATCAGATAAGTGAAGAAATGATATGAAATTCATCTCCCTGAAAGGCCATCTACAGTAAATACAGCTGTGTATTTCAATTTAAATTAAAATTGATTGCATGCTTATTGGTTCTTCTAAGCATTGGAACTGGAAAATTAAAAATTCACAGGTAGCAATTTCGATTTGCTTCAGAGAGAAGATTCTTGATTTAGACTCCCAGCAGGGTATCAATAGGTAAATACAATAGTCGAGAAAATACAAATGCACTTCATTTGGAAGGTTATTACAATTGCATGGATAACACAGGAAGATTAAATTCCAGGCTTCTTAAGCATGCGGATTGTAGAGTAATAGCTGCCTGTTCTAAACAGAGTATTGAGATTAAAACACTTCCCAGGTTGTCTGAGATAACCCTACTCTGTATTTATTTTCTTAGGGTACTTTTGCCCATATCCTAATTATACAAGTCAGATTGTAACCTAATATATTTAATTTCATAATAACTTATTACTCTGGTAGCAGAATCAAGGCTGGCAAGCTGATCTATTGATCTTTTTAGCACGAGTATACTTTTCAATTGTCTATTAATATTAGACAATATCCAATTTAATTTAATGTACACATGTTCTTGAATAAAATTTAAGACACTGGAGAGTTATGATTATCAGGATAAAATTTCATTTTATATATTTATTGTATAAATATATAGTTATATATTTTATACTTAATATAATTAATGGGAAAACAAATTAATTTAAAAGGTTTTCAGCAAATATCCATTCAATAACCCTTTCTTCCTACATCTCTTTTAAACAAGGTTTTAGAAGATACAGGTGGTGGTGGCACAGCCTTTAACCCCAGCCCTTGGGAGGCAGAGTCAGGTGGATCCCGGAGTTTGAGATTTTGAGTTTGCCCGGTCTACAGAGCTAAGTTCCAGGATAGCCAGGACAGCCAGACCTACAGAACTTCTGTAAGGCAAAGGACACTGTCGTTAGGACAAAACAGCAACCAACAATTGGGAAAAGATCTTTGCCAATCCTACATCTGATAGAGGGCTAATATCCAAAATATACAAAGAACTCAAGAAGTTAGACCCAGAGAGCCAAATAACCCTATTAAAAAGTGGGATACAGAGGTAAGCAAGTAATTCTCAGCTGAGGAATAACGAATGGCTGAGAAGCACCTAAAGAAATGCTCAACATCCTTAGTCATCAGGGAAAAGCAAGTCAAAACAACCCTGAGATTTCACCTCACACCAGTCAGAATGGCTAAGATCAAAAACTCAGGTGACAACAGATACTGGAGAGGATGTAGAGAAAGAGGAACATTCCTCCATTGTTGGTGGGATTGAAAACTGGTACAATTACTCTGGAAATCAGTCTGGAGGTTCCTCTGAAAATTGTACATTGCACTACCTGAGGACCCAGCTATACCACTCCTGGGCCTATATTCAAAAGGTATGTTCTAACATACAACGAAGACACAGGCTCCACTATGTTCATTGCAGCCTTATTTATGATAGCCAGAAGCTGGAAAGAACCCAGATGTCCTTCAACAGAGGAATGGATACAGAAATTCTGTTACATCTACATAATGGAGTACTATTCAGCTATGAAAAACAATGACTTCATGAATTCATAGGCAAATGGATTGAACTAGAAAATATCATTCCAAGTGAGGTAATCCAATCACCTAAAAATACACATGGTATGCACTAAATGACAAGTGGATAGTAGCCCAAAAGCTTGAATTACCCAAGATACAATCCACAGACCACATGAAGTTCAAGAAGAAGGATGACCAAAGTGTGGATGCTTCACTTAAAAGGGGGAACAAAAATATTCATAGGAGGGGATGTGGAGGAAAAGTTTGGAGCAGAGATTGAAGGAATGGCCATTCAGTGCCTGCCCCACATGTGGCATATATCTATATCTATATCTATATCTATATCTATATCTATATCTATATCTATATCTATATCTATATCTATATCTATATCTATATCTATCTATTTATATCTATATCTATATCTATATCTATATCATCTATATCTGTCTATCTATGTATATCTATCTAGATAGAGAGAGAGAGAGAGACAAAGAGCGCCACCAAAACTAAATAAGATGGATGATACTAAGAAGTGCATGCTGACAGGAACCAGATATAGATCTCTCCTGAGAGGCACAGCCAGAGCATGTCAAATACAGAGGTGAATGCTAGGAGTAAACCACTGAACTGAGAACAAGACCCCCTTTGGAGGAATTAGAGAAAGGATTGAAAGAGCTGAGGGAATTTGCAACTGGAACAACAATGCCAACCAACCAGAGCTTCCAGGGATTAAACCACTACCCAAAGTCTGACCTGTGGCTCCAGCTGCATATGTAGGAGAGGATGGCCTTGTTGGACACCAATTGGAAGGAGAAGCCCTTGTTTTTGCCAAGGTTGTACCCCCAGTGTACAGTAATGTCGGGGGAGGGGAGAAGGGTGGATAGGGAGGGGAACACCCTTATAGAAGACGGGGAGGAGGATGGGATAGCAAACTTACGTCCAGGAATGGGGAAAGGGAATAACATTTAAAAATGTAAATTAAAAAATATCCAATAAAAGAAAAAAGAAAAAAAAAGCAAAACAAAGCAAGGCAAAGCAACCTCACGCCGCAGAACGCAACACGACACGAAACAAAACAAGAACATCTGTTCACTAAAAGTGTAATATAAAAGAAATAACCGTCCTCTGCACTGCACACAGAAGTGGTAGCAAAATACTAGAAACAAAATATTTAAGTGGAGACTGCATTTAGTGGAATGGAGGATTTCTCCTCAGTCCTAGTAACAAAAGAAAAACAAGGAAAATGAGTGTTGCAATGATAGACTATTATTATTATTATTATTATTATTATTATTATTATTATATAAGAAAGGATATGCCGTAATAAGCACAGCAGCGAACACACTAAGAGTTCAGCTGATATGTAGCAAAGTATTTTATTTTTTGATTTAATAATAAAAGCTAACCCCTCTTTAAGTGCGTATGACTTTTCTAAAGGTCCACCAAAAGAAAGTCATGGCAGATCCTATATTCATTTTCATAGATCAGGAACTAGCGGTTTAAATAATTGAATTCATGTGCTCCTAAAGAAATAAACAAACAAGTAGCAGTAAACGTAACTCAAAACTAAAAGGCAGAACAAACAAACAAAAGCAGATCTCGTGGTAGTTGGCAGAGCGAATAATAAAATATATTTAAGTATCATTAAAATAATACTTTTTAAAGGATAAAAGAAAAAAAGCAAAGAATCTGAGTTCAACCTGAGTTTTGGGGCTGCACTTTAATCCCCACTGTAGTAAAAAGAACAAATTTGTCATTCCCTCCCTAGACTCAAGAACGCTGAGATGTATTGAGACCGACAACCATATATGCAAATTTTTGTTGTCAACTTTTTAAAGGTTTAATTATTATGTTAATCTGTTAATAAAATGATATAAACAAATCAGGAGATAAGGTGAGAATATCCAATCATTGGCAGACAGTACTAAAATGATCAAAATCCTTAAATTTTGGTCTTGGAAGTAATAATATATACCTCTTTAGACCACGTTTACTTCTTGGTCTTTGACATCATCGTCATAGTAGCCTGGTATGAGATGTGTTAGTGTTGCAGTTCACTGAAGGACATTAGTAACTGTAGTTCAGGTAGCTCAGGAGTGCCATGTAGTTATGACAGCTCAAGACTAAAGCCCAGCTTTGCTGGTGGCTGGTCCTGTTCCTACCTCACTGGCTTCTTATTGTGACACCCCAGCCTTCTCCTCTGTACCTCACTTTATTTCTTTTCTTTCTCTTGGTCATTCTAGATTAGAAAAATGCAAACTACATCTATGCCTGTGCTCGAACGAATGAGTATTTCTTCCCATACAAAGTGTTGGTCTGGAAGGTTACTATTTAGATGCTGAAATATTAATATTCATTCTATAATTAATGTAATATGATACAATGTGATGCAATTCAATGCTGAGCACTCTTAGATCTATGTTACAGATAGAAAAATAAAGTATTTAAAGGCAAGTGCCTGAAGCCACGCATCCAGTGGTAGAATGAGTGGGCAAATCAGCTCTCAGAATTTTGTAGGAACACGTCGTTTCCACAGCATGGGATGCTGGGTGACTTACAGTTCTTGGAGATTTTAGTGACTGTCTGAGTTAGCATTAGATAGAAATCAATTACTGGAAAAAAATTCATCTCAGTTCCTTACAGTCCTTCAGGGAGGAAACAATTCAATGCTAGCATACACTTTGACCTTTCAATACTCTATTAAAAATATAGCAACAGACACTAGTACCTCAATTTCCCAGCTGCGTTTTAGGAAGTGCTATAACAATGCTGAGACAACAAACACAAATGGCTTTTCTTGCTACTACACTTCATCCCGTCCTCTGACAATTGCCTTCTCATGATTTAAGTTGCTGCTCCTTAAATGGTAAGGATAGATTTACACTTAATCTATCATTCAAAGATCTATTCTTAAGGAAGCTCTACTTTTGCAATCAAAATACATTTAACATGTGCTCTGTCTGTATTCTCTCAGTAAAACCTTCTGTCTTTTGTATCATGAGTGCATACGCAACATGCATACCCGGTGTCTGTGGAGGCACCAGATCCACTGGGACTCGGGTTACAGTTGCATGCATGTTGTCATGTAGGACACAAACTTGGGTTCTCGGCAAGAACACCAAATGCCTATTTAACCGCTCAGCCATTTCCCAGACCCACATCAAGTGTGTTTCAATAAAAAGTTATATCTACTTTAATTTTTAGCTTCCGGAGCTATAACGTATTATTTCTGCTGAGTTGCCTTTGTTACCATGAATATTCCTACTACTCCTATTTCATGTTATTGAGAGGTGCTCTGTACTCTTGCATCTACCAAATATTATCAGTGATGATTCTGTTCATGTTGAATCCTATGCAGTACTCAGGCTCCCACGAGAGTAATTAGAAATGGAGATGTGTGTCTATATTTATCAGACTGTCTTTTATATTAATCTCCAAATCAGTGACCCCAACGTTATACTCCAATGTCATTATATGGATATTGCTAATTTTGTTTTGGTCATACTTGAAAACTGTGCATTCATCAGAAGGAACTGTGTCCTTGAAATTTGTTAAATGTTAGTAAACTAAAAGCACTTTAATATTTTATCAACTATTTGCCTTCTTTCTAGTGTTAACTATATGTTTGTGAGTGTACTTGAGTTTCATTATTTTTACATTAAACATACTTTTTATGTAATGGATTAACTTTAGGCATTCTAGAAACTAACCTATTGATTTTGGTGTTCGGTTCTAGCCTTTTGAACTGCAGTTTGTCTCCTTGAGCCTAGCATTTCAGATAAACAGAAACTGTTTACTTTTTCTCACAATCTCTGATGCTGGGTTTATAGTTAGTTCTGAAGATCTCGACAAGTTGATTGGGAATGAAACTCCAGCCCTCGACAAGGGCAGTACATGATCTGCACTGTTCAGCTAGTCTCTAGAACTTGTTATTTTCAGTGTTTCAGGGTTTTATGTTTTATTTATGCAATTTTCATTTAAGGAATTAAATATCTTCCACTAATTTGTTTTTCAAAATATATATTGTCTGTCAATTAAACCTGTAGATTTATAGCCATAATCACATCATAAGATGAAGGTTCTATAGAAAACCGTTCATCAGTATATTGATTTACCAATTATGTCATTTATTAGTACGATCTTTATTAGGTATTTTGAAAGTTGCATAAAGAAGTTACAAATCCTACCTTCAGTTATGAACGTAAAGATAATTATTTATTACTTGAGATAAATTGTATTTCCCAACAAAGAGTCTGGGACCTGGAAAGATAACTTAGCACTTAAAAGCACTTCCTGCTTGTGCACAACAGCTGGTTTTATCTCCTAACATCCACATGGCAGAAGGACGAATAACCAATGATAAGAGATCTTATGCTCTCCTCTTACGTCTACAGGGTACCAGACTCTCTCTCTCTCTCTCTCTCTCTCTCTCTCTCTCTCTCTCTCTCTCTCTCTCTCTCACACACACACACACACATTTGTGTGTGTGTGTGTACAAGAAGAAAACACATACTCAAACCCTTAAAAATAGAGACATTATATATATATATGTATATATATGTGTGTGTGTGTGTGTACAAGTGTACAAGAAGAAAGCACACATGCACACACACACATACACACATACACACAAATCCTTATAAATAGAGACATAATTTCTCTTACTATTCATCCACACCTTGTTTTTCATTTAATTTATAAAGGATGTATTTATAAAATGGCTCAGTGGATAGTGGCATTTGAAACCAATTCTCACCACTGAGGCTTATTCTAATGATTAAATGTTTGAAGACAAGAATGCAATCCCAGAAGTAGTCGTCCTTTGCATGTTTGCTATGGCATCTGTGCTTGTACCCACAGCAAATATATATATATATATATATATATATATATATATATATAGTGTAAACATTGTTACTACTTTTTTCTAAACTATTGCAAAGGGGAAAAAGTCACCAGTCATGGTTCTAAGAAACTCAAACCATCACATATTATTTTCGGGAGAGGTAGGAAGCACAGGAAAGCTTGCCAAAAACTTTCCCACACAGGTTGATCCTTTGGACTCCATTCAAGGAATGTTGATGGGTGGGATAGTTAATGTAAGAAGACAACTTTAAAAGACCAAGCAAGTCATATTTTATCTGCAAAAGCCAAGTAAGCTAGAGATGAAAGTCAACCTAAGAGACATAACAGATAAAATCAAGGTTTAGATAGATAAGGGTGAAATATGTTCTTGAATATTGAAAGGGTTGAGCAGTGCAAATCCTCCCACATAATCCGAAACAGCTTTCTCAGCGCTGAGGCCTCTAAATACTTTTAGCCATGCCGCAGGGATGAAAATGCTCAGCAAACCGAACCTAACATTCCGACTTATCTTCCGTCAGGGCATGCTCACTGCCATCATTCTGGTCAACTACATCAGTGCTGCTCCGTGTTTGTAAAACTCAAGGAGATAAAAGCAACTATGTCCCTTTGATAGCAGTCCATTATGAGTCTGAAAATTGCTAGAGTCTTTTGTCCTTGCGTATTTGACTATCATGTAGATAAATTTCATCTCTATGCAAACTTTCTTCTTTTAACCAAGCCTTTGCATTTCCTCGATCAGCCTGAGATTTTACACTACTTTCGCTCACTGTTGTATTAGAGGTGGATGTGATTGGTAAAACACATTTTTATATGTAACTAGCATTTTTATATGTTACTTCTTATAACAGGAGGAATGCCTATTATCCGCCCCAAGATTAGAATTTTCATGCAGTATCGGTCTGATTGAAGCATACATAGGACCTATCAAAAAATACTATATACATTAAAAGTATCTCTTATTTGCCAGATGTAATTGTCATCTCAGAAGCTTGGTGGACAAGTTTACCCTTTAGTTCTTCCTGAACTCTGGCTAGCTAGTTCAACTCAGGTGCACTTTTTTCTAACGACATAATGATGTAGGATAGTGGTGAGACATTTACCCTAAAACTGTATTCCTCCTGTCATTTATCTACTCTTTTAAAACTTTAGGCCTCCCTTTTGCAAGTATTTGTGGGAGTGGGATTTGAGGCAAACCAATATTACAATTATAAGTAACTATAATTAGTTGATTTTCTTACTGATGTTTGTGCCCACAATTTTACCTGGGATAAGAATTAATGTCACATGATTGACATAAACACAATTGTGGGATCAAAGAACACAGTGATGGTTGACTTGGAGAATACTTCTCAAAGGTCCTAAAGCAAGGCATGAAAAATTTACTTTCTATAAAATACAAATACTTAAAATTAATGAAGTGTACGCATTGATTAAAAAAAACTTAGAGAATAATTTTTGAGCAAAAATGTGTTCTGGTTGTCTTTAAGAGCAGAGCAGAGAGGAAGTGACACAGCTAGTATGAACCAGTTGAGAATACCTAGATCTCACAGATCCACCATTGCCTGGTTTCCCTTCTTTAGTCAGGCACAGAGCCAGAGTAGGATACACAATCTGAGATCAGGAAGCCGAACAATGTTATCCTTACTGGTGTCGTGTGTCAACCTGACACAAGCTAGAGACTTCAGAAAGAAAGGAGAATCAGTGAGAACATACCTCAGGAGTCCCGGCTGAAAACTGTGTACTCCCTTTTGGTGGCTACTTTATAACTGTAGGTTAGTGTGGCGTCCTGTGTCCGCTCTGCCACAAGGCTCGGTCCTCTGTGCAAGGAAGCTGGGACCTTCGGGTTCTCAGGCTCTTGGGCATTGTGGAAGAGCTGAGAACGGAGTGGGGGCCGATGGGGCTGGATGTAGTCCGGGGCCAAGGGAAGAAAGTGGGAGCTCTGGCTGGTCCCACTGTGGTAGTCCTTTGTCTTGAGTGTGGTAGGCTTGAGGTTGGTGGCAGGTGCCACAGGGAGCACAGGAAGGCTTTCTTTGGGAGGCTCTGTGGGCAAAGGGCTTCTCTGTGGCTCCCCACGGCGAATCCCGATGGAGACAGTCCATAGTTTTAAGGTGTTTATTGTCAGGGCAGAAAATGGATGAGTAAAACTGTAACCCCCTTCTCAGAGTGGGCCTGAGATAAAATACGTTTTGTAAGGAGTGTCTGGGAAGGGAAATTCATTTGCTAAGCCTCCAGGCCTTTAGGTACCTCATTACAATGGAGATCTGTCTTGAGCCTATGTGACCTGTGGTCACCTCCTGTACCTGTGGAGGGGCTTTGGGCTTGCCCTTTAAGTGACTGATGGCCACAAATCTATGGAAGATTGCGGCTAGTGCTAGTGACAGGGGCTTGGTTTCCTGGGAGTCAGGAGAAACGCCAACTGTCCATTCAGGGTCTCTGGGTTCAAGCCTCCTCAACCGGGAACCAGGGTGCCTTTCACCGTCCTACGTATAACTTTTGTTCAGTTTTCCTCTTATCTCAGCTTGCTCTCAAATAATTGAGATTGAACTATTATATTTATTTAACAAGCTTTCAGGGCACCACAACTGAGCAGTGTTATTCTATTTTAACCCTTCAAGATAATCTCAGACAACATAGCACAAAGAAGCTTTGTTTCAAAGATAGCCATGGTTTTTACCTCATGCTGACAGCCACATTGGTAATGTTTCAGCGTCACCCAGGAAGTACTGTTTTGAAGGCATCAAGGGGTCACGGGGAGAGCACTGTGAAAGCTCAGGAAAGGCCATTGGTGAATGCGCAGGCTCAATGGCAATTCTTCAACTTCCAGGAATGAAGGGGTTATGCAAAGAAGTCGAGGCCCTTACCACAAAAAGAGCCTATGAGAGGCTATTGGTGAAAGGGCAGCATAGTTGGAGTTCGGAGTTCAGAGATGCCAGCAACGTGGAATGACCACCCGAAAACGGCAGCAGCAGTGGGGACTGACAAGATGGAGAAGCGATTCAAGCCCTTTGGAGGAGTCCAGGAGATCATGAGTAGAACAGAGATATTGAATGGTTGGTGTTTGGTTTTGTTTGCTTGGATATGACTGTGCCCTGATGTTTCCATTTGAACTAAGAAATTATTTTATTGGAACCCCACACTTGTTAAATTTTAAAAGTTGTTGTATTTTTAAAGGGATTGGATATTTTAGATAGACTGAAATTTTAATGTGCATGAATTTCTAAAGACTGGGACTTTTAAAGTTGTGTTTTAAAGGAGATATCTTGGGGATAAATAAGAAAGGAAAGACTGTGGCTTTATGGTGATGGGTTTGTGTGTCAAGTTGTACCGGCTGGTGTGTGTGTGTGTGTGTGTGTGTGTGTGTGTGTGTGTGTGTGTAAACTTGATACAAGTTGGAATCATCAGAGAGATAGGAACCTCGGTTGAGGTAATGCTTCCATGAGATCCAGCTGTCAGGCATTTTCTCAATTAGTGATCAATTGCTAGCCCATTGTGGGTGGTGCCATTCTGAGTTGATGGTTCTGGGTTCTATATAAAGGCAGACCTGGCAATCCATGAGGAGAAACCCAGTAAGGAGCATCCCTACATGGCCTCTGCTTCAGCTCTTGCCTCTAGGTTTCTTCTCCATTTGAGTTTGTGTCTTAAATTCCTTCAGTGGAAATATAAGCTGAATTAAACCCTTTCCTCTTCAACTTGCTTGGTTATGGTGTTTTGTTGCAGCAATAAAAGCCCTAATTAAGACAAATGTTAATTTACCCAAGTTGAGGATTAAGATCTTTGGCTTTTACCTCATTCGCACCATACTCTGAGATGTGAAACCACCTACTGTAAAGACTTTTCCCCTTCTTTTTTGATCATTTTACTTAAAGCCAATGAAAAGACATGTTCTAATAGCATTACTCTTTGAAAAACATTGAATAGAACAGATGTCTTAAAATTCTTTTTTAATATCAAAATACTTTTGATTACTTAAGAATATAATGTATTGTAACTTTATCATATCCAGTCCTCACTCCTCCACCAATCTTAAATGCTGCAAGTGTAAATGCATTCAGAGATCAGAACTGATAAATACATTTTACATTGAAAAATTTAGAGAATAACTTTATTAAATATTAGGGTATGTTATTTATGCCCCTTTAAGTTTAGGTATGAGCTAGAATAGTATATTCTCACACATTTAAAGTGGTGCATTTTGTTATTCATCTAGAATAACATGTCTTTAAGAAGAAAACTGTTCGTCCATTAGATCGTGTTCAGTAGATGTTACAGTAGAAGAAACGCCATAGGTACATGCAGTCTTTTATCAGTCTCTGTGGTTCTTTTCTGCAGGAAAAGATTGTAAACTTAATTATACTTTCATAGTTCTTTTTAACTTCTAGTACTATAACACAGGTAAAAAAAAATCATCTATACTAAAAAGCATTTACTTTTATAATATGCTGGTTTTTACTAAATGAGAAGAAAATGAAAGATGCATTAATAACAGATCTTAGTATGGGCATTTTAAAGTATCATAGCAACCATGGAAAATTCATAAATTGTATATTAAGAGGCTTAATCATTGGGAAAATGTATGATAATGCAAATGAGCAGTACGGAGAGTGAAGAGAGCAAGTTGATATTTTACCTAGCAGATGTGGCATTAAATTATGAAGCCACAGTAACTTTACTCCCAAGGAAATGCAGTAAATACTCAGGAATCTTAAGATTATTTGTGAATGGAACAAGAAACACTTACGGATGCAACCACCTTCATATGAATTGGCTTAAATCTTTCACAATGTAAAGTAATTTTAATAATGTTATTAATCAAACCAAATCCTGTCTATATGAACTGTGGTAGGCCTTTCCCTACTGATATTTAATATTTCACGTTGTGTTGAATAGCCTTAAATACTCGATGATATTAAAGTGCTATATAATGTGAAATTTTACATAGAGCCACCAAACCTAGACAATATTGCTGATGCCAAGAAGTGCGTGCTGACAGGAGCATGATATAGCTGTCTCCTGAGAGGCTCTGCCAGAGCATGAAAAATACAGAGGTAGATGCTCGCAGCCAACCATTGAACTGAGAATGGGGTCCCCAATGGAGGAATTAGAGAAAGGATTGAAGGAGCTGAAGGGGTTTTCAACCCGATAAGAACAACAATACCAACCAACCAGAGATCCTAGGGACTAAACCACCATCCAAAGAATACACATGCAAAGACCCATGGCTCCATCTGCCTATGTAGCAGAGGATGGCCTTGTTGGGCAGCAATGGGAGGAGAAGCCCTTGGTCCTTCCAAAGCTGGGCCCCCCAGTGTAAGGGAATGTCAGGGCAGGGAGGCAGGAAGGGGTGGGCTGATGGGCGAACACCCTCATAGAAGGGAGCGTGAATGGGATAGGGGCTTTATGGACAGGAAACTAGAAAAGGGGATAACATTTGTAATGTAAATGTGTGTGTGTGTGTGTGTGTGTGTGTGTGTGTGTGTGTGTGTGTGTGTGTGTGTGTATGAGTTGTATTACTTGGACCGTTAAGACTTCCTACAGCAACCGTAGATTATATAACAAAACCCCCAATACCATACTGTATTTTGATATCTTGGTCAGGCTTGTCTTAGAGATTCCCAATGCAGTATATGATGTTGTTGTTGCTCTTGGGCAGCTCTCAGAGGCTGAAGGCAAGGGCCAATTGCCGAAAATACCATGCATTATACATAGTGTTCAGAAATTTTGAGCCTCATATGTTATGAGAGCTTCCTCCTTGAAGCTGAGCTTTCATGGTAGTGGATTGTACAACATAAGCTACCAAGAAATTGACATAACCAATAGTCCTACAAAGGTTCTGATGCCTATTAGCCACAACAATGGCCAATATTGTAAAATATACCTAAGGGTACAATAGTGCCATTCACAACTTATGGCGACCAACAGCTATCAAAGTAGACTTATAGGCAACTGAAGCAGAAGAAAATCAGATATGGTACAAGACAGTCAACTACCACTGGCTGTTATATCACAGGCTTTAAAGGAAACCTGTAATAACTACATAATAAAGGCAGCATTTAGCCTAAATGCATTATAAATTTAATCTTTATACTCACAGATAAACAGAGTCCTCACCCATCTTTAGAAAGTTTCTCTTGGCCTATAAGCAATTACAAAAAACCCTCATCTAGTCAAGTGAAGATATTAATTCATCATGGGCTTGACAGTCTCAATGCACACATGTATATCACAGTTCCAACATTATGACTCAGGGAAAACACATCCAAGAGGCTAGGGGGAAATTGTGTAGCTAGGACAGTTGGTAAACAAGTAAGGAATAAGAAAACACCAAGTACTCTAAAATAAAGAGAATAATATGAATTCATCCTCATTTATAAAAGATTGCTGAACACCGGTGCACTCAACTCCATTATCAAAGGACAGAGAGCAGTAGGTTGAATCGGTAATTAGATACCCATTTTTGCTAATTCCAAGAATCATACCTAATCCTCAAAGATAGACAGTACCCCAGGGAGAAAGAAATATTTTGAAATAAAACAGAACCATGATGCAACCAGGACACTGAGATTTTATCTGACTAGCTGTGGCCTACATAGGTTCACATTCCCAAACAATGTCTGAGGTAACTGCCGACACCTGTAGTTCGTCTCAGCCTCTCCCTGATCGCCTCCTCTAAGGACACCTGTTCTTTACATCTGTCAGGAATATCTCTAATGGAGTCCAACTCTGTCTTACATCATCGTCATTAATTTATTTTACCGCAGTGCTGTCCAACATCCAGATTTGTCTGACATGACAGAATAGTCTTCATATTTATATACAAAGAAAATCAAATATAAATCAAAGGACAGTAATTTGGTCTTATAAGAATAATAAAACCGCAAAGATGAACTGGATTATGACACACATGCCATAAAACGGCTTTTCAAAACCTTCAAGATCTGTTGGACCCTGGAGACAATATATTCTAAAGTTATATACTCTGTAGTCAATATCTTATAATTAGAGAATTGGTTTTAAAAAGCACACTATAAACTTAGTCAAACCCGTTTGGTTAAATGTCTGCATTGTATGTTGTTTTCATGGATGACTGCTATATGCATAAAAATTAAAGAAAGGGTCAAGCCATGACGTATCATCCATTTCTGATAAAGCATGCAAAAACATTTTTCTGAGGTCAGGGTTCAGAGTCAACTGACCAGGGAGTTGTAGAATCTGAATTTTAAAAGATGCACAAAAGATAACTCACTTAGTCTTTTAAGTGACAGTAGTGTCCTGGGCATAAAATCATTCTATTCTCCAAAGTGAAGTTCTCTTTCACACTTCAAATGACAATTCTGATTTTTATATTTTTAAATTTTTATTTAGTCTTTTAAAATTTATTTTTAAACTCCAGATTTTATTCCGTTTCTGCTCCACCCTCCAACTGTTCCACACCCCACACCTCCCCACCAACCCTTCTGCCTCCCCCCAGTCTCCATGAGGATGTCCTCACCAACCCCACCATTCCTCTAAACTTCCTCAGGCCTCCTATCTCTTGAGGGTTGGTGCATCTTCTCTGACTGAACCCAGAACTGGTAGTCCTCCATTGTATGTGTGATGGGGGCCTCATCTCAGCTGGTGTATGCTGCCTGGTTGGTGATCCAGTGTCTGAGAGATCTCAGGGGTCCAGGTTAATTGAGACTGCTGGTCCTCCTACAGGGTCGCCCTTCTCCTCAGCTTCCTCCTCTTTTCCCTAATTCAACCAGAGGGGTCAGCAGCTTCTGTTTGTTGGTTGAGTGCACATATCTGCATCTGAATCTTTCAGCTGCTCGTTAGGTCTTTTGGAGGGCAGTCATGATGCGTGAGCACCTTGTAGCCTCAGGAATGGTGTCAGATTTTGGGGCCTGTCGCTGGACCGTCTTTTCCTCATGCTCTTCTCCATTTCCATCCCTGCATTTCTTTTAGACAGGAAGATTATGGGTCAGAGTTTGGACTGTGGGACAGCAATCCCAACTCTCACTTGATGCCCTGTCTTTCTGCTGGAGGTGGGCTCTACAAGCCTCCTCGTAGATTAAAATGAACACATTTTAAAAACATAAATATTAACAGATATATTTTAGGTCAATTTAAACAGAACCTTAATTAATAAATAAAACCTCAAACCCTACCTTACAACACACACCCTGTAAGTTAAAGAAAATGACAGGTTTTTAAGCCAAAGTAAGGTAAGTTCCGTGTGTAAAATTCTCCTTTAGGTAAACACATTTTACTTTTGTCATTGTTAAGGACAATTCCCTAAGCACACCTCTACCAAACAACGCTCTCCTTCTGACGAAGACTGCATGCAAGCCCTGACTTTCATGACGATTACCTTTAAGTGTGCTTTGATGAAGGCTCAGTGGTAAGTAGGAATAGACATTTTGAAAGGCAGTAGGTCCAGTGTACCCTGATCTCAGAGAGGCTGATCTTATTTCACTGTTAGTTTTACATTTGTATCAATTTAGCTTCAAAGTTGTTCTCAATATTATTAATCTATCTTTTATTATTTTTCTGTACATTTGTTCATTTTCTACTCTTTGGGGGATAGTCACAAAGGTTTGCTACTTAATAGAAAGGACTATTTTACATATTACTTGTTAAGAAACTAATTTAACTTTTATTATACATTCTTCTTTGAAAATTTAGATCCAAAATCATATTTTGACTATATTAAGTTATATTTAGATGATTTCTTTGGGGATTGTAAAGTATGTGAAAGCAATGTGTCGCAACATTCCGCATTTATGCAAATACGCATTTATAGTTACAACTTCTCTGCTTAAATTAGCATATAATAATTGCAATGTCCCTTGCAAATCATAGCTCTTCTGTACTTAGTGATAAAATCACAGTGGAGAAAGTTCATTGAGACATCAATCATCTCTACTTTAAAATGTTTTCATGCTTTCTAGTTTGTACTCTCATATCTCTACAAAAAAGTCACAAGTTTTGTACTCAATTATTTTAATAATAATGACAAACCACATAAGTATGGAATGTTATTCAACAGACTGTTAGTCATATATACTACTTGATTTCAATCTCATGACAAAATTCTTTGAAAATTTATTATTTTTACACTTGAAGGGAGGAGTAAAGAATAACAGGCATAATCTCTTTCATAAATTGCTATGCCACAATTTTCCATTGGTTGAATCATTCATGTTTCTTCAGTGACAAAAAAAGAGTGAGACGAATATTAGTATAACTGTTATGTGTTTGCCTGAATTATTACATTGGATTTGTGGGAGGGGGGTTTGCAAATGGGATAGATATATTTCATTGAGTAGATGAAAGTCTTTGGTATGACATGTATTAAGATTTCAAAGGCTTTCTAAGTAAGTTTATATAATCTCACTTAGCTGGAAGTTATTGCATAAATCAACACAGAGAAAATGCACTGATTATGTGGTGATATTTATAATGGAGAGACCAATCCAAGAGTCTTGCAAGTATGACAATCACAGGGTGAGAATCTGACTCTCTCACTAGTCCCTCAATTAAAAGAAAGAACTAAAATTCATAATTAAGGGGTAGCTTAAATGATAGTAGAAGGGAGCAGGTGAGGATCAAGTAAGAGTTAAAATAGACAAAGGGTAGCAAACGTAGTTCGAGTTATCTATTTACTTTTTCAGTAACTTTGGACCCTAAATCTCAACTTTGACATGTTTCATGGCTTAAAATATGAGTGTGTAAATAGTTTGTGATCACTATAGATATATAAATTTCAAACACTAAGCCTTTAACAGTCAAGGAGGAAATGGGTGCTTCTCAGATGAGACAACTTTCTTTTCTTTCTATGTTTAATATGAAGTGAAAGCCTTGGATTAAAATAAATATTTTATATTTGTCATCATCCAAATAGTAGCTAACAAGACTGATAACTTTCTCTTCTATATATTTCTTAACTACGACTTTTCTTTTCCACTGTGTTCACACTTTTTATACTCTTCTAGCACAATGTTGTACTCAAGAAGAACAGACACTAAGTGTTGTTTTAAATGAATTAAAAAAACAACAACAACTAGTTTCCAGGATGGGGTAACAAAGAAATAAATTCAAAGTATTATTTCTATATATCAAAAGCTTAAGGTAAGTTGTAGGAGCTTAATTAAAATCTTTGAAATAATAATTGTTATTTTACAAAACCTATATGTGGGAGGGGTAGGGGAGAGAATGGGGGTCTTATGGACAGGAAACCGGGAAGGGGAATAACGTTTGAAGTGTAATTACTCCAACCAATTCTCCAAGGCGTAAGGTTCACTGACAGATGAACTACTTAAATAATAACTTTGGAGACTTGAATTTCAGAGAAATATTTGTTAAAACAAAATGTAGGACTACCGAAGAGTCATGGACATTTGACGTGGTTCAAAATTTTTTACCTAAGATCAGTGAGCATAATATCATAGGAAAGAATAAGGTGGCAAAGATTTATATATTAAAAGTGTAATTTCGAATTCAATTTCCTCATGTCGACATAATAAGAGCTATTTCTTCCATCCTATGGTTCCATCATTGGGATATACTTTTAGCCATGATCACGACCAGGCTTAGCATTCTGGAGATTCCAGAACTAGGAGGTGGTTAGAATTTCTTAATGTTTCCAGGAGTGAGTGAACTCTGACAACCACCTCAACCTCACTAATTCATGTGGGACTTGGCTTTCACTGCCCAGGTATTGATGGTGATTCTTCGTCGTGCTCACATCAAAGCACTCTGATATATTCCTTGCTGATCTTTTCTCTGGTATATATAATGTTTGATTACTACCAAATTTGTGGAGGGAAGACACATGTATGTAAAAGAAATAGCACGTTAACTTAGTCATCACCATATAAGAGAGACTTTCCCTCATTCAGCTTTGACTTTGCATGGTAGATTCGTTTGCTTTTTTCCGTAACAAATATGAAATCAGGACCCTGGATATAGGAAAATGTTTTATGACTTAGCTGCATCCTTGCAAGAGATCATAACTTTATGGTTCTCATAATTAATTTCCTATGTATTTTTTTTGCCTAGATTACAGTATAACAAGAACTGGTCTCTTAAAAATATATTGATTTTAGGGGGAGGAATGAATTGGATGGATGGGCTGGTTTTTCCTAGGGATAGCTGTGCTTTGAATAACGGCTGCCCTAAGCTGGCTCCAGCGGAGAGCTCTTTTCCATGTCCTATAGGCATTTTGATTGATTTTTACAATTCATGGTTTCTTTAAACTTGCCCGAACACAATTCTTTCTCTACACACATCAAAGAACACAGACTGCATTTCATTATCTCAATTGATTGTTTTAACTTCTAATCTTCATGAAAGGACTCCAATCACTTTCTTGACCCCTTCAGACTTTCACTTTGTTAGTTCAAACCTTTGCTCCTTTTTCTTCCAATACCAAAATGCTATAAGTACTAAATTTAAAGATTGCAGAATGTATAGATTTTCTTTCTCTATGTATTTTGCTTCTGAGTTTTCTGATGCTTCTCCCTGAATAAGGCCTTTACACTCTAGAAATGATATGCTTGCTATTCCTGAAGGAAATTTATGACAAATGGCAAGCAAGCAATACCCACAATGCTTTTGAAATGCTCATTAGAGGGCCCAGTTTTAGAAGTAGAATTGATATCTCTCTATACCACATGTGATCTAACAGGCAAAGAAAAACAAAGAACAACAACAACAACAACAAAAACCCTAAAATTTTTCTTGTCTAGCATGAAAAAAAAATTTTGTGGTAAAGATTACTTTTCATATATTGTAATAGTTTCAGGTTTCCAGAAAGCTATGACAATTTTTAAAATGATAAGCTCTTTGCCCAAATTGGCCAAATCAAACATTTTGCAAAGTGATATTTGCTAGATCTCTCTCTTGATAATTCCATATGATCATATGATCTGTCTATCATCTATCTACATATACATATGGATTATTTGTGTGTTATGTAAATTCTGAATATGTTTATTATATATATTCTGAATATTTGAGGGTAGTGTTCTGAAATGATACTGTTAATGATACTATTAAGTAACTTATTGTTTGTTAAAATGTATCATTTTTAGTATGTTAGTAAAATTTTCAAAATTAAACTTTAGCACATAATCCTTCTATTTAATTATCAACATATATATACATATATATGTCTGTGCATATATGTTTATATATACTCATACACAAATAGTGCAATTAGTCTTATAATTTTAATTATGTGAAGAAAATTTACCTGTAGCATAATGCAAAAAACAATTTCTAGCACTGAAATTTTAATTCGGTTTTAACGTCATTTTAAATATATCTTATCTGGACTAATATTAACAAAATTCCTCTAATTTGTTTTCAGTGTAAATTTACTTTGTTTACAGAATAAACTTTTTGTTTGCTCAATAAGACATTTGATACATTTAAAATATATAAACAAAAATAGTTCTTTATAAATTACAAGTTGTAGTTAGGATAGGGTTAGATATTTTCCTGTTTTACAGTAGTGCATATGGTTACAATTTACTTGGCGTTACAAAGTAAAGAATTATTATTTTTTTTTTGCCACATAGGTCTGTGTTCTGTTTGTCCATACTTGCAAATGATGAAACAATTATCTTTTCTTCCATTTTATTATAACACCAATTCTCTGCTTTCCCGGACAACTCTGAACAGCATCTCTCACATAAACAAAACTGAGTTTCTTGAAAAATACAAAAAAATATGGCTCAATTCAAAAGGAATATATTGCTTAGAAATTTCTCATATATTTTATCCTATTTTCAGAATGCAAGAAATGGTATTTAGAAATATTTTCAGTAATATACACGGTTTGGGATACTGTGGTACATGTTATATTGATAAGTTTATCAATAGGAATGAAGTGATAAAAAGCTCACGGATATGTGCTTTCAGTGAAAGCTACCATTTCAATGTAAATATTATTGACTCCAAAGAAAATTACCCAGCCTTTTGAAGCTTAATAAAAGAATTTTTCACATGCTTCATTCATTCATGCTTTGCTTGTTAAGTCAAAAACTCTGTTTAGTATTTACTCACTGTACATATCAGATGTGCCTTCTCCACTATGGGAAAAATATCAGTGATCATGGATTGTAAATCTTTGCACTCATGGAGAACTCCCATATATTTAATATATATCTTTGATTTATATTTTATAATACTTTATTTTGCATAATATATTTTATTGATTTACATATATATATATAATTTATTGATTCATAGTTTTTAAATATTGTAAGCACTATTATATATGTACTATTTCTTCAAGGAATCCTTTTGGATTCTACACTGGTTGGATCTCCTGTGCAAAATCAGAGTTTGACTGTCAAAGAGTTTTGGAGTAATTATAGTGCTTCCCTGAAGAAGGACTTCCAGATGACCCAGATGTGTGTGGTTATAAAAATGTTCATTCTTCTGCTTTATCTTTGGAAGACACTTTTTTATATCTTAGATAGGTTTCTACTTCCTCTTAATAAGTATGTAAGTCTACATTATAATAAATGATGTCTCAAGGGCATGGTGGGTAGATTTGATGGCAGCACCATCAAATCTGAAAGGGTTATGGTTTCAGAGTTTATTTGTGGTACAAACCACAGAAAATGGGAATTAATGTCTGATCCTTATCATGTTATCCCTAAGAGCTAAAAGCAGAGAATTCACATAGGAAGCTGCATGACTACTCTTCATAATGTGTCCTGTACTCTGCTTTTAGATGTAAAACCTAAAACTTCCAAGATTTGTGTACCTAGAAAGGCAAATTATCCAAAAATATGTAGGGTAAAGCAAAAGATACTCTATTAATGTAGGCGTAAGAAAAGTCATGTTTAAATAAGGCTGTGATTAAAGGAAAGACTTGATGATAGGGTTTTGGCATTAATTCAATTAAATTGTTTTGGTACATGGGAGAGAATGTGAAGAATTCGGAGAACAAAGGAAAGGGAAAGTAATGCCAAGAGTGTGATTATGAGATGGAGACCAGCAGAAGCCAGATGATGGGGATGTAGAGGAAAATGTACAGACAGAATAGTCGAAGTCTGAAAGGAGCACATCCAGAACGGAGTGATGAGAGACGTAAACGTGAGGGTAAGACTAAATGCTGTGAATTTCTTCAAAAGTAGCTCTCCAAAGGCGTTTGCACCAAAGACTGCTATGCCAGGTAATCACTCCCTCCAATCGGGGAAATGTTTTAATCCATACCTTTGAAATGGTCAAAACAAGGTCAGTTGTTGATACAGGACCAGACGCCACATTGGTGGAAATCATAGAAATTAGTAGAAATATTGGATTAGTACCTGCGGTATGATTTGAATGTGAAATTTTAGATTAAAGTAGAATTAGAGTTACTGAATTTCATATCAACCCTAAAACAAAAGTGCTATTACTTGTACTTTTCTTTATGACATCCATTTTATTTTTAATGTTTTCTCAGTATCTATTTGGATGGAGGGATGTACACATGAGTGCAGATGTCAATTGAGGCAAACAGGTAGACTAGAACTGAGAGCCTTCCTGACAGAGTCATGTTGGTTTGTGAGCCACAGGACAACAGTGTTAGTGTCCGAATGCTTGTCCCCTGCAAGAACAATGTATGCTCTTAACTGTGGAGGCATCTCTTCAAACTCTACTTAACATTCCAAATAACGTTGTATAGGTCAAATTCTGATGGTATATTGTTGCTTATTTTATCAAATTATATAGCATCTGTTTAAGGAAAATACAGGCCCCACTGCTAACACTGTTCCTCATCGTTCATTTGACTATGACACGGGTATCAATAATATTTTGAAAACTAACTAAGACAATCTAAAGTGAACCACTACATTGTGTATTCTTAGAAAAAGCCTGTAGAACATTGGACTTTTATTTAACTAAGTTGTATATGGTTCAATGTTTAATAGCGCAAATTGAGTCCTAGAAAGTCACAGTAGTAGGTGTAGGATCCAAACTCATTTGCTTGTTAGTTATTTGTTTTCATGCCTTGTTCTTCCTGTCTTGTAAGTCATCAAACTGTTTTCATCCTCCTTTTGTCTCAAAGCCAGGCGTCTTACAAGGTGTCACGTATCAAATTACATGATCTCAGAAAAGGAAGGGCTACCTGATGGAACAAAGAACAAGAAGATGTTGTGAAATGTCTGCACCAGTATTTAGGGCTTCACTTACAACATACACAGGAATTTTCTTAAAGACACATTCTGGAAGTAAACACATTCCATCTTAAGTAGTAAGATAAAAAAAAATTAAGAAATTAGATTTTCTTAAACCTTTAATTTTTTGTAAAAATAGAAGTATTTTCAATAAGTACTACATATTTTTCAGCAGTAAAATATTTTTATTTCAATATCAATATTTAAAAAGGGTATTTGTTGATGCCAAGAAGTACATGCTGACAGGAGCCTGATATAGCTGTCTCCTAAGAGGCTCAGCCAGATTGTGACAAATACAGAGGTGAATGCTAGCACAAACCATTGAACTGAGAACAGTGACCACATTGGAGGAGTTAGAGAAAGGATTGAAGGAGCTGAAGGGGCTTGCAACCCCATAAAAACAGCAATACCAACCAACCAGAGCTCCCAGGGACTAAACCACCATCCAAAGAGTACACATGGACACACCCATGGCTCCAGCTGCATATGCAGAAGAGGATGGCCTTGTTGGGCACCAATGGGAGAAGTCTTTGGTCCTGCCAAGGCTGGACTCCTCGGTGTAGGGAAATGTCGGGGAGGGGAGGCAAGAAGGGAACATGGTAAGGGAGGGGAGCACCCTGATAGAAGAAGGGATAGGAGTAGGGGATAAGGAGCTCAGGATAAGGAAATCAGGAAAGGGAAAAGCATTTGAAATATAAATAAAAAATATCCAATAATAAAAGGGTATTTGTTAGCATTCAATGTTCCTAAGAATCTTAGTGCAAATGTTCTATGATTACTCATACCTTAATTGACTGAGTTCAGTGCCTTGAGTGTTCAGCTTGCTGAAGCTATTGAAGTTATTTTTAAGTAAACCATTATAATTTCCAATGCGGTACTCTAAGCAGCACAGAGTCCATTGTATGGAAGAAATTATTTAATCACAAATTTACCTAGATTAATGTCACTGAAAATCTAGCCAGTAATAATTTTATTTCTATATTTTCGGTAGTTGTCATTCTTTTTTTTTGTTTATTTGTATGTTATTAAATGTATATATGATTTAAAAGGAAAAGAATGTAAAAATATCTCAATCACAATACGTTCTTTATTTTAATTATGGTGTAATTCCAAGAGAGAGGAAAAGGAAGACAGAGGTAGCTCATCTTCTGTCCACTTAACCTCTGTGCACACAGACCGGTGACCTTTATCAGAAGGAACAGATGTTGTCTATAGTGCTCTATTTAGGATGGTTATGGCACAGGGATTCCTGATAATACATAAAGTTCTAATCATTGAATTTCAGAGGCATGAATCACTGGAGAATACCATGCCCACCAGTGACTACATAGTCATAAAATAGAGATGTTTCTTAATGCTTCCTATTATCTGAGGGGAAGTCATCCTTGGAAATCATCAAATATTTTGGCAGAGGAGTTTGTGGTTAATACTGAAAACAGAGATGGGGTAGAACTGAAAAATAAAGAAAATAAAATTACTCATTCTCAGTTTCATCTTGATTACAGGAGACTGATGATATTTGTGTATTAAGGGAGTATGCTTCCTATGTGGATATTGTACACTGTTATTAAAACTGTTTTGTCTCTGCAATTCTGATTTAAATAGCAGCTGTAATTTATCTGGCAAATCAAATCTGGGGAAGTAGGGGGAATATGTTAATATTTCACCTTGCTTCTTTTTTCCATGCCTTTTCTTCTGAATTGCTTACACATCTCTTACTCATATGGTCTTAACACTGCTATCTTTTGGGTTAGTTCAGCAAAATGTGTGCATATACACAATGAGCAAACAGTGTCCAAACAGATAATATTGATTGAATTCATCACTACCAAAAAAGATATTTCAAAATACTTGTCTTCAGCATGAGATTTCTCCATTTGAATGGTTGGTCAGGGTCATCCAAGAGATTCTCAGTACATCACAGGTTATTATTCTCAATTGCCCCTACAGCTGGAAAGTAAGAGAGTATTGATAAAGAAACCATGCCATTCAGACTCAATCTCTGTCCTTGAGCTGAAACTTACACAAAAGCCTCCTTTATGAAGTCTAGTTTTGATGATACCTTAAATTACCATTAAAGCTTCCAAATAATAGAAGTAACTAAAAGTCCTACCAACCTAGAATGACAGTGAATCACAACAATGACCAGCACGACAAGATAGCACAAGGTTCAGTAGTGCCACACATACATTGTTGGTAACTATAGCTCTTTAATTGGACTTCAGATGCAGTCAACAAGAAGAACATCATGTGTCTACTAGAAACCTAGTCAAATGTTCAGTGCTAGCAAAATTATGGGTCTTGCAGAAAAAAATCTACAACTTAAACTTTTCTAAAGCAGCATAATTCCTAATAACATCCTAAACACCTTTTCTTATATTCATAGTTAAGTGTAGTCTTCACCCAACATGAAGAAAGCATTTTCTTTGAAACAGACAGAGACCATTACAGAAAAACAACCAGTCAAAACATAGGAGTTATGGAGCCTGGTCCCAGTGGATACATCTGTAATACTGCTTTCAGACACACAATGCAGTGATCATTAGACGGGTCCAGAATTTGAAAGCCCAGGATAGAAGTGAGGTTGGTGTCAAAATGTATCTCCTGAGAATAACATAAGCAATGTGCATGATGGTTCAACAACATGGCCAGCTTATCACATGTTGAATGAGAACAGCTGTGATAATCATGCTAGCAGGCACAGAAGGCCCATGAAGCCACAATCCCTCATATTTTGATTTTTGTACCTGAACTCAAAGAACTACAGGCAACTAAGATATTCTGGGAGTGAGAAAAAGAGTCCTACCTGAAGAATAGTACACGGAATGTTTAAGCAACAACAAGTTGCCCTAAAAACACACATCCAAGGACCATTGCACGACTAAGCAGGAATATTTAGGAATACGATGGATATCCTGCATATACATATGTGTGGAGGTCAGAACAGGGTTTGGGGTCGTTGCTAACTGGTGCTATAGAGAGTTGTGAACGGCCTTGTGGGTGCTGTGAATTGAATATGGGACCTATGGAGGAACAGCAAGAACGTTTAAGTACTGAGGTATCTCCCAGACCATCAATACGTGTGTTTAATTAATTTTCATTTCCCCCTTTTTAAGGGAGTGTTATCTGTAGGTCCCGCTGGCTCTAGCTCATTTTGTAGGTGAGGATGATGTTGTGATCCTCTTCTCTTTATATTTTAAGTGCTGGGTTTACAGGCCTGTGTCGTCATTCTGCATTTCTATGGTGCTATCGATAACACCCAGGGCTCTGTGGTTGGTAGGTCCTCTCTATTCAAAGATCATCATCTGCATCTTCAAATGAACTTTCAATTGTTAAACTCTTTGTAGTTGTTTTATAAACAGGACTGTTTACTCACATTCTCTCCCTCCATTGTGAGCCTATGGACACAACTATTATTCTGGTCTTTGTTCTAGAAAATTCTATTTTATATATTTTAAAATTCTTAGCCAACATCTATAGGCAACTATCTATACATGAGTCTACAATCGGAAGAGGTAAACTTTACTTTCTACTTCCCGTTTATTAAGTCAAATTCCTCCATAATTGCACTAGCTATGATTTTCAATGTCCTGCTGCATAAGTGTCAACGTCAGGATCCTTGCATTGTTTCTCAACTCCGGAAGACCTTCCAGCTTCTGCCACTGAGTCTGAATTGCTCTGAGTTGTCAGCGGTGACATCGTGTCTATTGTTAGAAGCCCGCCTAGTCATTTGGGCTTAGGAAAAAAAAAATCATGAATCAATTTTGTCGTTAGTTTCTTTCATTCAATATATGATCATCTTTCATTCCATAAATGTGATAGACCATATTTACCTAATTAGCATAAACGAACCATTTTTACAAATCATGAGCAAATTCCTTTAGGCTCATTTTTGGTGTGGATAACGTCTTGCTGAAGAATTTTTTGAGTCCAAGTTTCTCAGGTATACTAGTGTATAGGTTTTTCTGTGTGGCACTTTTCTCTAGGTTGGTTTTTATTGTGTAACACTGACACTGTAAAATGAAAATCAAATTTCTCTCATCATTTTTTTTGTGGGAAAGTTTAAAAGCATTGCTATTAATTCTCCTTTAGATGCTCACTATAAGTTAACAATGAAGCCATGTAAGTCACGGTTTTTCATTGTTGGCGACATTTTATTGCATTCAATCTCTATTATTGTTCATACAAGATTTTCTATTACTTTGTGATTCAATAGGTTGTAGGTGCATGTTTATAAAAATATATCAATTTATTCTTGCTTGTTCAATTTATTTGTGTTCAATTGTTTATGCTGATCTCTTGGGCTCTCCCTTCTCCTCAATATTTTGTAGCGTATATTTCATTAGCTTTCCATGATACATACGTTTTGTGTTGGTGTTTCATAAATCACATATTTTCTCCTCATTCTGTTTCAAGCTTTTCCAACTCGGACTGGATAATTCCAGTGACCCGTCTTTGAGTTCACTGATTCTATCTTCTGCTTGATCAATTCTGCTTTTGAAGGACTTCAGCACATCTTGAAAATGTCTTTTTCTGTGCTTTCAGCTCTAAAATTTAAGTTTGCTTTATGAATTCTATACATTTCTGTTCATGAATTATTTTCCTCACATTGTTGAGCTCATTGTTCATTTTTCTCTTTCTGCTTGGTGATTTTTCTGCTTGCAGTCTTTCCGAATTCTTCCTTAAAGCTGAAATCTTTGTTTTGTTGTTTTAGTGGAGAAAAAAAGTTATTCCATTCTTTGACAACGAAGCCTGTATTTTCCACTTTCTATCCATTTTTTTCTCTTCACTTCTTGCAGTCTTTCTTATTATTTCTCCTCCTTTTCCCACTTCCTCTTTTGTGTTCCACAAACTCTTGGATTGCTCTCTCTGCACTTGAAGAATCAATAAAAATTTTCATTTTGGTTATGAATAAAATAAAACCCAAACAAACACAGTCTTTCCTTGAAGTTTGGCATTGTTTCCCCCTCCACACTTTTTAGTGAATATAAACACAGTAATTCTCCCTCCACAATCCTTTTCAGAGACAATCATAAGAGTGTATACCTCCTTTTGCTTTTACAAAACCTACTAGGTTCCTAAAAACTAATTTATTTTGCTCAGGTTTTTCTGGAAATACTGAAACTCTATATACCTTTTCTAGTCTCATCCTGCAAGCTGCCTCTGTGTGTGCTCATGAGACAATAGTGAGTTATTCTTTCTTCCTTTTGGCCTTGAACATGGGGCTTACAAGTGGCCAGAGTACATATAGATCAGATAGTGGGCCTGCAATCTAGTCCATGAATCTGAAGATAATGCTATCCATTCTAATAGTGGTGCACGTCTCTATGAAGTCTGAGGAACAATCCATGTAATATGGATTCAATATTGAGTTCTCTGCCACCTTTTCTGGAGTCTGCCACACAGTTCTCCCTTCCAGAGGGCCTGTTCATGCTGATGTCTATACTCCTGTAGCGTGAGACAAATATTAGCTTATTAGTCCTACGTATATCTCCTGAGTGCTCAGAGGTTAACTCTGGTACTAAACTGTGTCTTCTTGGAGAAGAGTCCTACTTACATTAAGGTTTTATTTTTTTGGACTATGTTTCTAAACACATATTAGAGATTCATCGCCTGGATACCTAGAGACTTACAAATATTAGCCTGTGCATGTTATTGGTATTAGAAGACAATAATTAGATGACAGTGCAAGGAAAAAAAAAGAAAAACCTTCTCCATCTATTTTCATAATACATTGTACAATTGCCTTTTAGGATTAGATAATTCTTTAAAGGAAAGAAGATTTAGTTGTTGGTTGCACTTGAATTCTTTGATGACACTAGTGTCTTTTTTTCATTTACATTCATTATATATGTATATATACATATATATAAATTGTATATATTTATAAATGTATTTTTAATATATGAAAGCAATCATTTAAAAACCTATTCTTGACATCCCATAACAACAGATTACATATATACCCCTGTCTCAAAATTTTCTTTAAACCAATTTTCTTATTTTTATTAATTCCACAAACAAAACTTCAGCATGGGTCTTTTTTTTTCTTACTTGTGTGATAACACATTGTCATGGCAGTTTAGGAAATAGAAAATGTGACATTTCTATTTCTATTGACCATGCTATTTTTTTTGGGTATTCAAACGGAGAAACTGAATACATACACATATACATATATAATATCACTTCCTTGTATGTTTCCATTGGGTAGGATGATATTTGTAAACACTGGTTGTGCTCCTTGAGTTTTTCAAATGTCCGAACTATACATATCTAATTAAACTCTGCCTTTATTAAGTAACAGATATAAAATGGCAAATTTTTAGATACAAATTTACTTTTCAACATTTGAAGAATACTCCTTGAGGAAGCTAAACTCACAATGTGATTAAGGGATGATGAAATTTCAACATCAAAGTCATCGTTGAAATTTTATCATGTTATATAACACATTCAACAAATTATTTCAAAGTGGTGGAAAAAGAGGTGTGTAATATATGACACATCGCAAGCATACTGTGCTTTAAGGCCTTGATTGATACCCAAGAACTAGTTAAGTAAAATAAAAATAAAAATACAAGGTCTTAAGGCGTTTATTTTTATGAGGTGTTTGATGTGTTTGATGTGTAATTGTGATAGTAGATTAATACAATGTATATCTTACATACAAATGTTCACATATACTTACAAACTTTTGAGTAAAGGGATAATGCTGGAAAAAGGAAACACAATTGACCGCTATTTCTTGATCCAGGGAAACATCTTAAAATCCACAAAATTTACAGTGAATCTGAACTACAATAAGCAGGTAATTTTTTACTCTGTCAAATAGCACTTTTAGTAATAGTCTACGTTTATAGTAAAGAAAGGTTTCAAGATACAGACGTACTACATTTATAGCAACAGAAAGGAAAACTCTGTATAAATGTTGAGAGGCTAATCATGGTGTCTTCCAGGAAGAACTCTTTCTCACTGTCTTGTGTTGAAGCTCTCGTCATACTCTGCTTCCATTTACAGTATGTGTCAAGATATCCTATCCACACTTACAACTGGGCAAGAAAGGCAAAAATACTCAACCTAGAGAAACAGTGTGCCCTACTCATAATCCAAAACTCTAAGTGTCGTGTCTGTAATTTTTAAATGGAATATTTGTTATATTATGATATAATTAATACAATTCTGTTTATAGTACAAATAATAATTATTTTTATTATGTTTGTGAATATAGACATTTGAAATCCTGATATACCTTCTTTCAGTAAACATTTCTTCTTGATGAATAACCTGAAATAAAATGGTTTTCAAAGGGAATTCTTTCAGTCTTCATAACTGTCCAAACAATCACTAAGAATGGAAACGTGCTTACCCAGAATGGTATTCAAACTCCCATTAAAATTAACTAGTTCATATGTATGCATTCATTACTGACACCAAATCTCTAATGTTAAACACGATGGTAAATTTTACAAAATAATAGCTTGGTCCATTGGCCTTATTGTCCCATGAGCTTGTAAGAGTAAAGAGATAAACCCCAGATCACTGGTATCTTTTAAAACTGAGTAATATTTAAATTTATAAAATCACAAACTTTTTTTCATAAATGTATTTATTAAATTAATATCAAGAAATTACATATGTGTAAACTTAAGAAGATAATTATATAGAATGGAAGCAGTTACTAAAATTTTTCTGCTGTTAGTACTAGCAAATGGAACTTTTAATGTCAGAGTTATGATATTCTTTAAACATATGGTTGATAAACAATTTTTAGAAATACTAAATTATATGAGGAATATTTTGCAATATTTGTTAATAGCAACTATCAGTATATTTTTGTAAATGAATATTTACTTTCTAAAAATTACCCCCCAAAAGCTAAGAGGCTTATTAAATTAACTCCATAATTCATTTAAGATTATTTGCATAAATGTTGCAATGCAGCTTTTCTCCTTGAGCTAAATTCATCTGAAGATAATTGTAGAATAAAATCCTAGAGTCCCTATAAGCAATGAAGCCCATAGAGATAATTGCTGTCTTGCTACGTACATAATGAGATTGAAGTCAAAGAGATTATGTGTCATGTTCAAGGTTATACAACTAGTTAGTTAGGAGAACTCAAAGATCCTGACATTCACTTCGTAATGCCGTGTTTATGATCTGTTTAATAGCTTCCAGTACAGGAGCAGCAGATGGATTAATCATATGATCACAAGGGTACATTGATCCAACAAATCAAATATGACACAGCTTCAAAGGTCTATTTTATGAAAGATGTTACTTTATCCTTGGGTAAATAGAAATAGCGAGATAATTTCTGAAGAGTAACCTGTAAGAGTCGACTATATGAAAAAAAATACAGAATATCAAAACAACCTGCACATTTTCTAAAGAAATAAAATTAATAGCTAAGTTAGAAATCAGCCAAGCTGTGTTTGCAGCTCAATAATAAAAGGAATGAGATTTAGATTTCTTAACATCTGCTCAATGTATATAAAATCTATCAGATTAAAAAAATAAAAGAAGGGTGGAAAATATCTAATTATGCTTATAAGAAAAATAAACGTTTTTTTCTACCCATCTTTCATTCATTGGAGAATAAAGAATCAAGTACAAGGCATCTGATTCAAGTCAAGATTTTTACTACACATCCTAACAAAATAAACTTTACGTAAAATTAATATTAAAGAAGGAGATTATATACAAACAAAGCTACAGATGTTTATAAAGATATTAACTATGCCAGGAAATAGTTTTTAAAATGTTGATCTGAGCTTCTTGGATCTAAAATAATGACACAAACATTGTGAGTTTCTTGTTTGTTTAGGAAGAAAGACTTTAGAATTAAAATACCATGAAAATTATGTGTTGATGTTTTTATATTTAGAATAAGATACTATATCAAGAAATGAAGAAAGAAAACAAAAAGGCAACAGGATAATGAAAAAGAGGAAACCTTTGGGGAAAATAGATGTGTAAATATTCTCATTTCGCCTGCTAGAGTCCAACATACTGGACTAAATGAACCAAAAGTCAACATTTCACCAAATACAAATTTATCTACAGACAAAAGAGAGTGAAGGAAACATATAAATGAGATGCTGGTTAAGGGTTCAGGTGACCTAAATTTCTTTTCCTAGCCTACAGGGATAACTGGTAACAGATTGACAGAAACACAGCATATTATTCAGAAATATAAAATTAACCACTGGGGGGGATTGTTTTCTTCATAGAATTTAATTTAATTAGTTTTCGTTCTACAAAACTCCTCCCAAGTCCTCGTCACATATCTACCCACCCAAATTAATTTTCTATAGCTCTCTATAAAAAATTAAAACAAATAAACAATGAAGGAAAAATACTCAACACACACACACACACACACACACACACACACAAAGCTTAAGAAAACGATAAGAAAGGCAAACATTGTTTATTGGTGGATTAAATAGAAACATTGCAGATGTCCAGCACAAAGCCCTCCTTTTTACATAGGTACAATTAGGCAAGCAACGTATTCTGCCAGTTCTTTGTTATTGCTTTGCTTGGGTTGTAAAGACAGGAACCTTTTGTAACCTCAGGTACCCTGTTAATCTGATCTCCTGATTCATTCTCCTGAATGCTGGTAGGTAGGTACCATATTGACCTCCATATTGAGGTCATCCTGTGAGAGCTTAGTAAAGCTCTCCGTGTGTGACTAAGCAACGTCCTCGTCATTTCTCCTGTGTGATACAGTTTTTTTCCACACTCCTTCTCACCACTGAGAGCTATGGAGTTACCACACCGTCTGCAATCCCAGCAATCACTTGATAAAAGGAAAAGTGCTTTTTTATTCTGTGTTTTACTTTGTGATTTGCCCGCAACAAAAATTTTAGAATAAACTTTTCAACTGGAGGAGAGTGTAAGGTCTGTAAGCAGCAACATATTTGACTGAAAATATTTTCAATAATCTCACTATTTGCACGTGATGTGAATCTGTAATCTAGCACAGTTGCTGAGGTAAGCAATGAATGACACTTTATTAACATAGAGTTCCTGGCAAGTCTGCGACCTACCGAGATTTTTAAGTACCAGTGGCCATTGCATAAGCAATAACATAAACATTGTATTTTAATACTTGTATTAACATTATATTCCTTATAGAATAGCATAGTCCACCAGAATTACTTCAAATTCTTAAATAATCTAGAGACATTTTTATAAAACAATTTCAAATTTTATGCTCTTGAAAATATATTCAATTATTTTATACTATTATTAAAATAGTTAATCAACACAAAAACTTATTTTCCTTTCAAAAATATATTAAAATGTTCATACTGAATATAAATGCTGACTGTAATGTAGTGACCTATTATTAGACTGCTAATAACATTATCCTTAGACGTGGTTAATTTTAATTGCCTGCAATATATGGTTCTCATTTGTTTCCTCTAATTTGAAAACATTAGTCCTGTTACTAAATATTCCAAAAGAATCAATAATAACAATTTATATAATAATAACCATTAAAGTAATAAAACAATCTCTATAAAATGCCCAATATTTTCATTGAACTTTAGAGACAAGTGAAAACCTCTTTTGTTTTTCAAATTTTGCTGTTTTAAATTATCTTTTAATTCTGAAACACTTTATAACACAATTCAGATACTATGGCTTTCTTTGTGAGGTGCCAGTATCTGTGAAGTCTGCCTTTATTTTGGGATACTCTTCATGATTACCCTAGGCTGTGAACTATCTCCTCTTAATAAGAAATTTTATGGAAGTACTATAAGTTACCAGTACAGTTTTGTGGATTGACAAGGTTTTGTTTTCAACAGCAATATATTAATTAAATATAGTTTGATGTTGTCAGGCATTTTATACATTTTTGAGTAAAATCTGAGAGACTCAGTGTCAAAATTAAGTCACTGAAGATGCTAATACAATCATGTTGATAGGCAACCCATAAGCAAAACTAAAATCCTATTGATAGGCAACTCATAAGCAAAACTAAAATCCTAATTAATTTCCACACATGATCCAACAAATGGAAAAATTACTGAAATTTTGCCTATTCCCATCAATGAGCAGATATAGGGAACATACCTTCCATCAACCACAATGTCAAAAAGATATCTTCCTAAACAGATAGAAACTCAAAGCTTTAATTTTCAATTAAATTAAGATCGAGACACAAAGATCAACTCTCCCCATACTTATTTAATTCACCATTTGAAGTCTTAACTGGAGCAGTAAGACTTTTTAAGACAAAGGGATACACATAGAAAAAGAAGAATTCATAGGATCTTTATCTGTAAGTGATGTGAGTTTTACATGAAGAAAGCTAAAATCCTACCAGAAAACTTCTACAGCTGATGAATACATTGAGCAAAGTAACTGGATATAAAATTAACAGATAACAGACAAAATTAAAGATCTGTGGTCTTCATTCATTCAAATGACAAACAGACTGAGTGAAAAAAAAATCAGCAAAACAGCCTGAAGGTATTCCAACCAAAGAACATGAGACATTCCAAATCTCCTCTCCTCTCCTCTCCTCTCCTCTCCTCTCCTCTCCTCTCCACTCCTCTCCTCTCCTCTCTCTGTCTCTCCGTATGTATGTATGTATGTATGTATGTATGTATGTATGTATGTATGTATATATGTATGTATGTATATATATATATCTCCACTCTCTTGGGCAATTTTCCTGTAGATCAATATAAAGAGATAAATTAATAAATTTACAGAATTCCTGATTTAATTTCTATTGTTTTAGGAAGTTAGGATAACTGATATAAAGTTTAAGGCTATGGTTTAAATTATAATAAAGTTAGAATTAAGAGTAGAATATGCCTCCTCCCTTGTATAATTTAGAAAAGGAGTATAGTGAGCTTTGATGTGTGTCAAGCATGTAATTTGACGTGGAAGAGAAAAATAGGCCTGGGACAAGGGGATAATTGAAGAAAGCATTCATTCTAGCTTGGTTGTGAGTTCCTAGATCTTGTGATCTAGGTATGTGGCCATAGGTTTTGATATGCACCCTGAAAAGACAGGGTTATGAACAAAGAGTAAGTTATTGTATTATGAATATAAGAGTAGACACTAGATGCTTAGCCAGTATAGCTGAACGAGACTTTAAAATAAGATGTAAGATAGATGATGATCTGTTTCTTAGTAAATGCAAATTGTCTGCTCAGCATACAAAAAATACTACTATAGACTGGCTTGCTTAAACTTTTTTTAATCATTGTCGACAGAAGTACTGGTTGGTGGAAAGACAGATGTGAACGGTTTAGTTAGGTATGAGTTTAGAAAAAATATATAATCAATAATCCTGTTGTAATTTCCTTTTAGGTAATGATTCTAATCTGTTTATGAAGAATATGTTTTTTGTGGTGATTGTTTTTACAGAATATTTAACTTATGGCAATGAGATAATCTTTTTACTACTTAAAGAACTCTGTCTTAAAAGTCATAAAAAGGCTAAGAGAAAAAGGAAAATCACTGGAGTCAACTCATGGGAGTTTGTTCCATCCACCCAACATGTATATGTGTACATGTGTATATCCAATATCCAATATTTGTGATGAGTGAAATCCTTGGAACTTGTCTTGCTTCATCGTGTGTGTGTGTGTGTGTGTGTGTGTGTGTGTGTGTGTGTACGATTTTCCCACTGTCTTTTCTCCAGTTGCTGGCTGCTGTCAGCAGCAACTCTTTGCTTCAGTGTCAGTCCCAAATCAGCACTACCAGGGCTGACCTCTATTGGCTGCTGTCAGCACTGGGCCCCAGTCTCCAACTCCACGCTATATATGCTTCGCTACCAGAGAGTAAAAAGGAGGGTCAGTGTGGAGTCAGCAAATGGCAGCCAGTGGAGGCATATATCAATAACAATTAAAAAACTGGATATCTCCCTGATGACTAAAGATGTTGAACATTTCTTTAGGTGTTTCTCAGCCACTTGATAATCCTCGGCTGTGAATTCTTTGTTTAGCTCTGAATCCCATTTTTAATAGGGTTATTTGTCTCCCTGCAGTCTAACTTCGTGAGTTCTTTGTATATTTTGGATATAAGCCCTCTATCAGTTGTAGGATTGGTATAGATCTTTTCCCAATCTGTTGGTTACTGTTTTGTCCTTACAACAGTGTCCTTTGCCTTACAGAAGCCTTGCAGATTTATGAGATTCCATTTGTCGATTCTTGTTCTTAAAGTATAAGCCATTGGTGTTTTGTTCAGGAAATTATCTCCAGTGCCCATGTGTTTGAAATTCTTCCCCACTTTTTCTTGTCTTAAAGAAATGTTCAACATCTTTAGTCATAAGGGAAATGCAAATCAAAACAACCCTGAGATTCTACCTCACACCAGTCAGAATGGCTAAGATCAAAAACTTCAGTGACAGCAGATGCTGGTGAGGATGTGGAGAAAGAGGAACACTCCTCCATTGTTGGTGGGATTGCAGACTGGTACAACCATTCTGGAAATCAATCTGGAAGTTCCTCAGAAAATTGGACATTGAACTACCTGAGAACCCAGTTATACCTCTCTTGGGCATATACCCAAAAGATGCCCCAACATATAACAAAGACACATGCTCCACTATGTTCATAGCAGCCTTATTATAATAGCCAGAAGCTGGAAAGAACCCAGATGCCCTTCAACAGAGGAATGGATACAGAAAATGTGGTATCTACCACATCTACACAATGGAATAATACTATTCAGCTATAAAAAACAATGCCTTTATGAAATTCATAGGGAAATGGATGGAACTGGAAAATATCATCCTGAGTGAGGTACCCAATCACAGAAAAAAACACATGGTATGCGCTCATTGATAAGTGGATATTAGCCCAAGATGCACAGAACACATGAAACTAAAGGAAGATGAAAATGCAGATGCTTCACTCCTTCTTTAAAAGGGGAACAAGAATACCCTTAGGGGGATAGGGAGGCAAAGTTTAGAACAGAGACTGAAGGAACGCCCATTCAGAGCCCGCCCCACATGTGGCCCATACATATACAGCCACCCAATTAGACAAGATGGATGAAGCAAAGAAGTGCAGGCCGACAGGAGCCGGATGTAGATCTCTCCTGAGAGACACAGCCAGAATACAGCAAATACATAGGCGAATGCCAGCAGCAAACCACTGAACTGAAAACGGGACCCCTGTTGAAGGAATCAGAGAAAGGACTGGAAGAGCTTGAAGGGCTCGAGACCCCATATGAACAATAATGCCAACCAACCAGAGCTTCCAGGGACTAAACCACTACCCAAAGACTATACATGGACTGACCCTGGGCTCTGACCTCATAGGTAGCAATGAATAGCCCAGTAAGAGCACCAGTGGAAGGGGAAGCCTTTGGCCCTGCCAAAGCTGGACGCCCAGTGAATGGTGGTGTTGGGGGAGGGCGGTAATGGGGGGAGGATGGGGAGGGGAATACCCATAAGAAAGGAGAGGGGGAGGGGTTAGGGAGATGTTGGCCTGGAAACCGGGAAAGGTAGTAACATTTGAAATGTAAATAAGAAATACCCAATTTAGTAAAGGTGTAGAAAAAAAATAGCTTTGGAAAAAAATTACAAACCAAAAAAAAAAAAAAAAAAAACAAAAACAAAACTGGATATCAAGAAAATAATACACAAATGGTTGTAGAACTCTTAAAGAAACATTAAATATTCTTAGTCATTAGGTCATAGAATTCAAACTTTAAGATTTCATTGTATATAAAAAATTATTGATAGTGACCAATATTAATAAAAATGGAAAAACGTCTGGTTAGAACTGCAGAGAGAAGGGCACACATTCATTTCTGTGAGTGCAACCTTGTATATCCACTGTGGTAATTGCTGTTATAGTTCCTCAAAAAGCTACTGTCACTGACCTACACTAAGATCAGATATACTAACTACTCTTGGGTACATGCTTAAAGTACTCTATATCCTACTACAGACATTTGTGTTCATTGCTGTTCTTTTTATAATAGTCAGAAATTTGAACAATTTAGATATCCATCAGTGCATGAATGGATGACAAAGCAATTGGTATAGTTTTGTGATGAAATATTTCCCAGGTGTTAAAAAATTAAAAATAAAGTCATGAAATTAAAATTCACAGGTAAATAGATGGAATCAGAAATAATTATCCCTAGTGAGGGAACCCAGACCCCAAAAGACACAATTTTTTTTTGCTTTTTCCTTATATAGAGATCTTATTATTTATGCTTTCTGTATATTTGCTTCTTTCTAAATAACCACAGAGCTTTGGTCCCTCCTAAAAGATCAGGGTCATGGCGAAGACATTTCAAGGACGGGGAAGTAGAATATAGAGTTATGGAGAGGTAAAGAGGAAACTGGACTAGGAGGCTTACATAAGGAGGAAATCGAGAGCATGGTAAAAGGAGAAACTTTGAGAAGATATATCCCACTCTAAACGAAAATTTGAGAAACCATATGAAAGCACACCATTGAATGAACATCCTAAAATATTTACACATACATAGAAAAGCAATTTCAAAAGAGTCAGCATATAATGTGGGAAACAACGCTTCAACTAGACATGACACCAAGTAAAACCAGTGGAAGGAAGCAGTTTCATTCTGTTGAGTCATTTACCAAAGGGATTCTGATTGACCGCCCCACCACTGAAAAAATACAGGCTCGTTTTTTTCAACCTGATGGTGAGATCCTGTTGCGGATGAAACCGCTTACTTAAGTCCTAAAACATGGAGATGTTGAACTAGCACACAAATAGAAGACTCACCCTTCCTGACCAGCATTCGAGGTACTAGAAAGTGTTCTGTGCTCTCCTGGAATAATAAAACGATCATCAATATGACCCATATAAAAACCGTCTGGCCTCCAACACCAGACTCCCTGCATACTGGCCTGACATTGGCAATAGTGTTACAGGAGTGAGCAACCACTTTTTTTTTTTTAAATTATATTTAAAGCCTATCCCATGAGAAGTTACTAATACCTGACTTTGTAGCACACAATCCTAAACACATCTCCTTCTCAAGGCTCAGCAATAGATGTGGAAGGAGAACGCAGAAAAACCTGTAAGGACCAGCAGACATGGTGGACTGTTCCGTGGAAATAGCATCTTCTAGACATGACTGATACTTATATGAACTCAGAGAGACCATGATGGCATGCAGAAGACCTTCACAAATTCAAACAGACAAACTTTTAGGGGAAATAGACTGTATGTGCACTGGGGAAGGAGGAGGATAGCTTTAGGAGTAGGTTTCCTCCTTCCATGTGTGGACCCTGGAGATCCAAATCCGGTCCTCAGGCAGAAGGACAAACACCTTTCCCTATGCCCTTTGCAGCCCACAAAAACTGTTGCTTAAATGAAGAAATAACCCATATCTCTGGAAAAGTTTCAACCTATTATTCATAATGTTTGACTTAATTTTTTATCTCGGTATTCTAATATTCACAATGGATGGTATTTATACATAGTTTATCATGTGCCTTGTATTCAGACAATGCTAGACAGAACTATATTCACGATTTAATTTAATGACGAAGAACTTTGGATTCATGAGTTTCTAGAATGATCAGCAGTTAAGGCTTTTCTGTATTCAAGTGAATAGAAAAACTAATTATATTACTAGGACAGTGCTATGTTTCTCAAATAATTTGACATGCTTAATGTTATATGGTGATTCAGTAAAATGATGAATGATGAGTTTCTTATAATTTGTTTTTAACATCTCTTAAAGTATGAAAATCGATACATATATAATTTCTAATGTAACGTAGAAACTATTTTATTTATGATTCATTATACATTATAAAAGTTACATGATTATAACTCCTCCACAACAAACAAAAACACTTAACAATATTACATCTAGAAGTGTGATGATTTTAGAAAGTATTCCTTAAAAACCCAGTTGGGTTTCTGGATCTTCACACGTTTGTGATATAAAAGAGGCAACTGATACATCCTAATGCATGCCCACTGCCAGCAGTACAGTATGGGATGTGATCCAAGAAAACAAATATTTCTGGGATAAGTAATAACCAGAGGATTTTAACTTATACTTGATAGATATCTTTGGCTTTCTTATTAAGCAGAAACTCTTAGTCAGAAATAAATGCATCCTTGGTAACAGAAGTAGCAAAAAGTATCCCTGTGTCTTAAGACCTATGGTAGGGCAGCAACAGAAATGTCCCCCTCATAGACCATGCTCTCAGAGAGATGTAAAAGGTGAAGGGAATATCTATCTATCTGTATAAAGGGAGAGGTGAATCAAATGGGTCATGTGAATTATCTACACCAGAGAAAAGAAACGGCTTCTCCGTCAGTGAGCTCACTGTGTTCTGTTTGTTTTGAACTCGGGGATTGAAAGTGCTGTGTTATTCAGGTTCAAACCCTCCACTGACCTCTCAGCTTCTGCAAGATGCCTTAACAACTTCTGACTTTGTAGTGAGTGGTTCAAAGGTAAAATGTTATGGGTGGACACAGGGTTTGTCCTCGCAGTTGCAAATAGATTGAAGCCAAACTAAGTTCAACTTAATCTTCATCTGATGTGGTGGGTGATCATTGGGGCTGGCTATTTGCTGTTCAAAGAAAACTGATCTATATTTTAAGATATATTTATCTATTACAAGGACCCAGTGATGAATATTATTAATGATAAGATTTGCTGTCATTTTAAATAAGATTACAACCTAATCTAGTTTTGACAAAGTTATGCTGTCTATATTTGAGATGGCTTGCTTTTGGTAGAATGGCCAATTTACTGTTACTTATATGGATTCGTGAGCCTGCAGGATCTTTTTCCTTTTATCTTCTTCTCATACTAGTATTTAACATTTTTGGGTAGAGTTAACTCAAAATATATTATTTGAGACTGCAGTAAAAGGTTGTTTCTCTGGTTTCTTCTTCAATCTCTTTGTCGTTTGTATATACGAATGGTGCTGATTAGTTTTGTGTATGTTAATTTTGTATCCTGGCAGCCTGTTGAAAGTGTTTATCAGCTGTGGGAGTTTGCTGGTGGAGTTTTTGAGGGGTGTTTCATGTATAAGGTCATATCATCTTCAAATAAATATACTTTTATCTCTTACTCTCCAATTTGTACCCCTTGCTCTCCTTCAGGTCTCATGAAGGCATTTCCACAACTGAGGCTCCTTTTCTGTGATAACTCCAGCTCGTGTCAAGCTGACACACAAAACTAGCCAGTACACAGGTGAACACAGCCATGGCCCAAGCTGGTGCAAAGGCCGTGCACCTTGGTCTGTGTACGGTCTAGTGGTAATGTTGTGACTGTTTGGAAGCCCCAAAAAACCATCAAGGAGCAGATCCCAATGCAATCGCACTAGGGTCTTTTTATTCAAGCTTGAGCTTAAACTTACTGCCGACCCTGATGCAGGAGGATAGAAAGGTGAATTCTTTTTTTTTCTATCCCTCTATTATTTTATTTATTTATTCACTTTATATCACTATCTCTACCACCCTTCCTGGTCCACCCAAGCATTTATAGAGGTAACGAATGAGCAAGGGGTTTTCTAACCTGGCACATCTGACCTGGGGGAATATTATGAATTTTCTTGCCCTTTAAAAATAATGGGCTGGAGCTAGGAACCAAACACTTAACTTCTGCTTCATCTTGATTGGTAGCTGTTAGAAAGGGAAGTTTCAGGGACAGGCTTGTTAGAGAGTAACCTGGAAACTGGTGCAAGATACAGGCTTGTTTGGGAGTAACCTGGAAACTGCTTCTAGGTGCTGGCTTATTGGTTAACAGGAGTTCAACCTTAGGTCTGGTTCTCTAAGATGATGCCTGGTCATGAGATCTGGTCTCTCAGTAGATCTTCAAGTTGTGAACTATGTATGGAGGAATCGATCTGGAGAATTCACTGAGATAGACCTTAGAGAATGATGTGCTGAATCTGGCTGCTTGGAGACGTTGAGTATGACATGGGAGGCCCCTGTGGGTGGTGGCGTGGCAGAGAAAGTCTAATCAGAAATATAGAGGTTAGTTTTAGAAAAGGCAGAGGGTGGAAAGAGTTGTCTATGACAATAAACAGATGTATGGTGTGTTCTATATCCGGGTTGTTTCAGAGGGTTTGTGGATAGGACTGGGAACTCACTCAGCTAGAACCTGAAGGTGGATGTCTAGGGTATTATATCGATAACTTTCAATAAACCTAGAGATCTCTATTAACCAGGTTAGTGCAGAATTAGAGAAGCAGAAATGTGGGTCAGTGTAACTCTTATCATCCAGATGTAATTGTCATCTCCACAGCTTACTGCTGAATAATCTGACTCTTTCTAGTTTTTTTCTAAACTCTGACTGACTGGTTCAACTCAGCTCTTCTAGTTCAAACTCCTCCCCAAGCTGACTGATTCAAACCAGCTTCTGTCAGCTTCTCATTAATTCACTCTGCACGGAAATAATGCCTCTGAATTCCATGAACTCAAGTTTATTGACTGCCCTGAATATGGGAACAGAAAGGAGCTGAACTGACCAGGAAGAACTCAGCTTAAGTCAACTGCACTCAACTCAACTGGACAGAGCCTCCGCCAGCTGAACTCCGTTGCTTTGAATGAACTCAAATGAACTGCATTCCCCAAACTGCCCTCCACACTTGACTCACTCTGTGCTGCTCAGAACTCTTTCCTGTGCTGCTCTTGTGCCAGGTGTATCCTATCTCTGACCCATTCTGTCAAATCTTTCTCTGACTAGGTCACTTTCAAACATGGCTGCTTTCTACAAACCAACTTTAACTTCATTGTTAGAGATTAAATGTATGTCCTAAGGGTGTGTCTATATTCCAGACAGAAGGATTAAAGGTGTGTCATTCCAATAGGATCATAGAGACCTCGAAGGTGTTTGCATGTGATCCCTCACCATGTTGATGGATTAAAATTTCTCTACAGGTCACTGTATGCAAAGAAAAGACCACACCTTCATGTACATAATCAATAGATTTTTGGTAAAACTTAGACGCTAAAGCTAACCATTATTAAAAATCCATTTGAGTCTTCAGAAAAAAATAGCCTTGCATCAATTAAGTAATACATTTAAAATGTAGTTAGCACATTTAAATACATACTTCATCAAAGGAGAGATGATTAACATATAAAAAACTTGTGAATATCATCTGTTAATGGCAAAATGTGAACAGAATTAAATATCTTGAAATACTCACTAAAATCATATTTTTTATTAGTCTGTGAAGAAAGAAATCCATGGAAATAAACCGATTAAAGTTCTGGCAAGGATTCAGACCACAGCTGTTAGGAACAAGTAGTTCAAGCCATGTGGAAAACATCTTAGCAACGTCTTATCAACCTACAACATACTCCGAGAGCCAGAAATCTTACCTCTAGTTATTGCCCCAACAAAAAAGAAATGATATGTTCCTACAAAAGAGATTTTGTTTGCTACTAGTAGCTCTATTTATGGTAACTTTAAACTGTGCCCAAATATTCATAAACTTAGCATTGGATTAGAAATACTAGATTTTATGCTTGATTATTGCATTAGTCAGGGTTCTTAGGAGAAACAGAGTTATTAGCAAGCTTATCGGTGTGCTCTATTTTCTGTCTCTGTGTCCCTGGCTCTATCTCTCTTTGTCTCTGTCCCTCTGTCTCTCTGTCTCTCACGCACGCATGCATGCACATACACTCATTCACACACCTGTACACACAACTGGCATTCATAATAGAAGTTGGAAAGACCTACAATGATTTTTTACAATGATTTTCCACACATGAAAGACTCAGAAAACACAAGCAATATCTGCTTACGTCTTAGAAACTGAATGCTTCAACAATGTGCCTGGCCCTGCAAGCCTAGATGATCTCTAAGCACCACTGCTAATGTTTCCACATTCAGAGATTAAGAAAATGAAGTCTTCTGTCAGGGAAGGATCTCAACAGGCAGGATAGACAAACTTGCTTAGAACAATAGAAAAGATTCGTGTTATTTTTCCTTAGATTTTTTTTTTATCTACTTTGTCTTTGAAAGATGCACCCCCATACACACACACACACACACACACACACACACACACACACACACACACACACACACCACACACACTGAATATGAGTCTTCCTCCTCTAGGTAGCCATCTTGTCAAGGAACATTAATCTGGAAATACTACTGCAGATATGCCGAAAACTGTTCTTCGGTGATTGTGAACAAATGACCTTGACAGTCAAGGCCTATCTTCCCTGAAACTCAAATAAATATCAAAGTGATATGTGGAGCACAACACTGAACTTTGAGAGAATTATGCTTAATAAGAGAGATTATACATGAAAGTATATATACTGGTGGTTCTGCAACTTGTGAGAGGATAAAATATAGGCACAAAGATTGGAGGTGTGACTTTGCCAATGACTACTTTATATATGTATGAAAGTTTCTGTGACTACACAGTCATAGAGAGCCAGGTACAGAATGAAAACATACATTTCTTTTCTGATGTTGGTTACAGAGTTTTCCAAATTCGTTAAAATTCTTTGTAATACGTACTAATTGATATCTAGTATTATTGAATGTATAAAGACATTAATAATACTCTCTGTAGAAGGTAAAAAGCTATACTCATATGGTACATAATACAATAATTACTGCTTGTTTTCAAGGAGAGTTTAGAAGTATTAGAAAATCCCTAAAGAAACTGACAATAAATCCACCAACAATCTATTTTCTATATATTTATCTTGATTAAAGAATCCTTTACCTTCTTAATTGTAAATGTAATATTCTATTAAATTAAAATATTAATTTGTACATAAAGAAATAAATGGTTTTTCCCTTTATTCCTTTTGGAATAATGGGAAATTTTCCATTTTTCCAATGCACAGATGTAAAATATCTGCTCTTACTTTTTTTTTGGAAAGTTAACAGGTCATTAAATGTTGATAAATGAAAAATTGATTTTATTAGCACTGTAAGAATGATTTATCCCACCATGGAGTTTGCTTCATGTCTGCTGCTGACAGGTAAGAGTTAAATGTGGTTTGTGCTTACTGTAACGATGACTACTAAATTCGATATGGTCAAAGAAATTGATGAATCGTACACACATTTAAAGACTTTAACGTAATAAAGAATTGTTTGCCTAAGTGCAACACCAACTGCCTGAGGCTCATCTGTAGACCCTAATGCAGCTGTCCTCTTGTACACCGGGTGTCAGCTTAGCTGTGTCTGGTTAGACACATGTGCATAAGTTCTTCGACATTGTTTCTATAATCAGGAAGGATGATGGGAGACCCAGAAACCCTTGTAAACAAGAACTTGGAGACTTAGGAAGACTGTTTCGGAAGACCGAGTTGCTTGTACCCACTGGAGTGAGTGCAGAAAGCTCATTGCCATTATTTTACTAGTGCATCATGTAAAGCACTTGTTCATACTATTCAGCCGTCTTAGCATTAACCTATAAAAGAAGCATGATATCACGGACAGCCTCCTTCTCTGCCGTAGAACTTTCTTTCCTATCGATTATTAAACAACAGGTATTTAGCTCAAAATTTGATTAATTGGTAACATTTTATTAATGGATTCTATTTGGGGAAATCTCCTCAATACTGTATTTTTATAGCCCTCTTAATCAGTACTTACCATGTCTTTCAGACATTAAGATATTTGCTTTACTTATATTTAAAATTCACCACACAGGGTATGGTATTTCAGAAACATTCTGGAAATGAATAAACTCATCTGGCTTTAGAGAAATTAGTTTACTCATTCAATTTGGATACATGTCTACAGAACTGCTTTGTTTTCTCCACCTAGTGAAAGAGTAAGCCTAAGTTCTCACTGCACAATGCAGCCCACTACGACAGAAGCTATCCCGTAGCCATTCCTGCCTCATAGCATCCTTCAGTATTTGAAATGTTCAAATGCTTACTTTGCATATCTTAGGCTATCACTGAGTTCAATCTAAAACCCAGCAGCCACAAAATCTACATTATTCGTACACCAAGTGTACGGCAGATAACTTATCTCGGAAGTGCCAAAACCTACAATTTTCATGCAAGAGATGAGTTCTTATCAGTTTCTGCCATCTGGAAGTGTATTTAGAAATTCTATAGTATTGACTTCAGGTTTCTAACAGCATGCTGAGAAAGAAGAAAATTCAGGGCATCTGTGTATAACACTCTCATGTTACTTTTTAATATCCTCCTAACAAATACATAGTAGTTAAGTGGTCACATCTTTTTACCTGATTTTTTTTTTAAAAACTCGAATATTTTATATTTGATTTGTTTTGTTCCCTCAGGGAGTTCGTTCAATTAAATATAAAATTTGGTATTTGACTCTCAGGTCAATAATGATTTGAGAATATGTTCCTTGAATCTGGCTCCGTGTCTGGATTTGAGTGGGAAAACAAGGCGTGAACAGAAACACTGTGTGGAAACCAGGATATAAATGAACAGAACCCACATGAAACACTGTCAATTCCCTGTTAGCTGCAAGTGCGAGAGGCAGGGCAAATTATTACAATCTTTATTTTGTTGTACAGGCCGGGAACATGTTCATGGGCCATCTTATAGACAAGAGTACTGTGGCACTACAAGCAACTTATGGAGAGAGATGGGATTTAAGCTACGTGACCCAAATGAATAGAATAGTAGACTCTCTTTTGGCCTTCTTGGGCATCAGACATGTAGTTCCCATGCTTCCATATATGCTGACAAAACATTAATAAAATAAAATAAAAAACAATGAAATCTCAAATGTATAATGAAACCATGACTGTATCAGGAAAGCAACATTTTCACTGTGTGTTAGAATAAACTTACTTTAGCCTTCCCTGTACAGGAATCAAAATTGATGCATGAAATAGGGGCTAAATTGGAATTAAGCACGGTCTACATATCCTGCAACTTATTTCTCAGTTTGAAAAGCCATCCCTGGAAATGCAGTCCATGTGCATTTGTCTTCACTCTGTGGAGCACGTTTAACACCTCCATAGGTTAGCGGGAAGACGTGCAGTGAGAATGAGGGAAGAAGGAAAAAAGGCAAATCCCCGAAAATAAAATAATGCTTCTTTGTCAAACAGTAATTAAGGCGCTAGGGATGGGATTAGGGAACAGCATGAAGACTTCCAGAAGGAGTTTGCCTAAAACGGATTTGGAAACATTCAAGATACCTCCCTGAAAGCTTTTATGGAGCAGTAAAATCAAAATCAACCAGTATTAAAAAAAACATTTAGTTTGTCAGACGTGCTATTAAGTAATATTAATGTTATGAGGAGTGGTTTTTATGATGACACATGCAATAGTCTGCAAGCTATGGAAACAGCAGGGAGAGAAGGTCGTGTCTAGGCTGTTTCCTTAGAGAAAGGACACTGGTTTGACATAATCAATTCCAAAACCAGGACATCTCAGACTGTTATCATAAACAGTGATTAATTCCAAGTTTGCAAAATGATCACATTATTTCTCCATTATAATCTTTATGGTATAAATAATTTTTAAAATTACTTCCCTAGTACCGAAGGTAGTGGAATCATATATCATTTTATGGTTTTACTGCATGTGAAAATTTCTTCTTTTCTTCCTTTTGCTTTGTCATTTTTTTATGCACACTGCTTCTGGGAAGGGCAGTGATGTGTCAATCACTGGGGGGGGCAGTTTGAGGGATATGAATGTGTGTAACACTATTGCCTGTTCCCTGGGCACATAGCAAGTTTGTCCACAATTTTGTTTATTTTGAATGTTTACAGCACATTAAAGAGTTAGCAGAATGTTTAGAAATACCTCTTTCTTCATAGAAACAGATTTTAGTATTAGAAGTCATGAAACTTAAAAAATTATAATGTTGCATCCTTAAGTACATTTTGGACTCCATATCAAAAGAAACGCGATCTATAATTCAAAATATAATTGCGCAAAAGAAATGCGTACCTGGTTATACTGTTGCTGCCATTCTGAGGACTTGTGAGATTATGTCTAGATATTTATAAATAAATCTGTATCTGTGTATGAGTAACTTGTATCTGTGAGGATTCACCTGGTAGAAAAATTGGGGGAGACAGATAAATGATTGAAAAAGTAACAATTTGTTTTCATTTCCCAATGTTTATTTAAAATGTATTCTGTAGTCCAGGCACATTGAGAATTTGACTTGAAGAGGTTTCCTTTTGAAATTGACAAGCTAGCTTTCACTAAGACATTAGTCCTCCGGCTATGTATCAGAGACTCCCGGCAGCATGGAAACTGAAGGACAGAAACATATTCAGAGAATCAGGAAAAGCCTTGTATTTTTTAATCCCAAGAACCTTTTGCATTACAAAAAAATCTGGAAACCATGTGTTTTTAGCAAAAATGAAAGTGTGAATTCTCAGTCAACCATGCAGAAAAAGAAGCAGTCCATAAAAAATTTATTATAGTGGTTTTCTCATCAATGGCTCTCTTTTAAATCTAAAAAAAAAAGTATAAATACAAATGTTTAAATGTGAAAACAAGGATTCTAATAAAATTGATTTAAAATAGTAATGCTATTTTTTGATATCAACTATGCCTTAAGGACAGGCAGAATAAGTAGAGAAGTCAGGAATGGCCCTTTCACGGAAAGGACTTCATAGCCTATAATTGCTACCTATTTCCTGAATCTATATTTCAAAAGCTTGTACAAAATATCACTATCTTTAAGAGGACCTTGATGAAAGAAACAGAGAATGTGGGATTTAGACCTTCTGAAACAGAAATAATCTAATGCAGGCGTACCTCCTGAAGAAGATCTTTCAATTCTGCGTGTCATACCATGGGGTTCAGTGTGACTGAAAGGATTTTAGGGCTGGTCCAGGCAGGAAGGGGAAGTACAAACTAATTCCTTAAGTAAGACATTTTACAGTAACAGCACTACAGCAGCTCATATATCCATACCAAGAAAACAATGCATCAAGGATAGCATGAGAAAGGTTTACACAAGAAACACATTGATACATTTGTATTGTCACCGAGCTTATTTTCACATATTTATGTACAGGCAGATTGCATATTTTAAAGAACATCTCAGAATGGATATGGAATCACTCGAACCACTAATCTTGGCAGTCCAAAGGCACTGAAAGGCAAATATCTGTCACTCATTATTTTCTATAAAGCAGTGCATTTGGTAACACAGACATGGAATTTACACATACAGATAAAAGTTTCCAATATGGTCTCATTTCACTATTGTTTGAAGTAAATATATGTTGTACAAAGATTCAACTATCAGAGTATGACTTGCATGTTAATTTTGGTATTGGGAACTAAATCACCACAAGTTCATTAAAATTCTTATTTTAAAGGGCTGTGCAGATGGCTTAGCAGTTAAAAGCACTTGCTCTCCTTACAGAGGACCTGGCTTCAGTCTCTAACACCCACATGATGGCTCATAACCATCTGTACACACACATAACATACACGTGTCCATCAAGAAACACATTCGTATGCATCAAATAAATAAATACTAAAAATTAAAATTCTCAACTCAGTCTTCCTCAGATTTCCAAATCCAGATGTTTAGTAAGGTATATACAGCATTATTACTTCTAAATATAGTCAATGTTCTAATTTGATACTGATAATTGAATATAACTTATTTGACATGTTTTAAATGTACCACTAGGGAATGTCACAATTTTACTGTGTATTTTTTTAATAATCAATGTAATTATAAAAGAATAATGATATATTATTAATTTGACTCAATTTCGATATTGCTGTTATAATTTGCATTTAATATTTATAATTTAAACATGTATCTAACCAAATGGGAATGTGTTTGGGTGAACTTTTAAAATCAAATTTAAGCCTAATCAAGCAATCAGCTCATATCTTCTCAACAAATGATATTATGGACTCAATTGCAATTATTTTAATGTGTTACACAAATTATCCATTGTTTAAAAAATGTGTGTACCAATTTATGTAGCGAAAAGGCATTACTTTTATTTAATTAGATTCTAGGATGGAGTTTTAATGATCACCACACTTTTAGGCAAATGTGAAGATAAATAAAAAATCAGTCTTACAATAAAAAAAATTAAATGCATTTAAGGGTTTTTTTTGTTTGTCTTTTTATTTGAATGATTTTAGACTCTTGACAGGTTCAGTGAAAATTTACCATAGCTGGTTTTAGGATCTGCTTTCTATGTGTACAATACAGAAGACTTTAGAAATGTCAATTGTTTAACGGAATAAAAAGGGTTATAACCCCATAGCAATGACCTCTCAAGTCAAACTATATTGTTTGTGGGACTAGAGTTGTTCATACCTATGTCGATACTTACTTAGAATGTGTCTAGTATCCAGAGTAATCATATGTGTCATGTTGAAATAAATAAACACCAGATTTGGCAGAGAAGGGAGTGGGGGAAAAGGAGATGTGGAAGCAGGGAAAACTGTCACTGGGTTATATTGTATAAGAGAAGAATCAATTTTCAATACAAAAGAACTATTCTCAATATGTGTAAATTCATTCTCTATTTCAGTTGCTTTTGTCTTTAAAATGAGCAAAAAGGCTGAAAGACAAAAAAAATGCTATGTATCAAATAAAGGGAGAGAAAATGGATATAGTGAAATTAGACTGTCAATTATATTTATATGTTTGTAGTTCCAAATCTTTCTTTTGCCTGAATAGATGTTGCATTGTAGGTGGTAAGAAGGAAGTAGGAAGCTCTGTTGTAGTCATCATTAGCTTTCAGTTTCCTAAAAAATACTACTTTAGAATGCTAACTTGGTATACAAAAGCATTTATACATCAGCTTTACGTTGTGTGTGTGTGTGTGTGTGTGTGTGTGTGTGTGTGTGTGTGTGTATATATATATATATATATATATATATATATATATATATATATATGGCTTAAATTTTACTGAGATAAAATTTATTTAAAAAGATAATAATTTTGGTTGTTTTATTGTTTCACTTATTTACAGTCCAAATGTTGCCCCCTTCCGGGTCCCCCTCCACGAGTTCCGCTCCCCCTTCCCCCTCCCCTTTGCCTCTCAGAGGGTGCTCCCCAACCCAAACCTGCACCAGCCCACCCTCCTATTCACCCACTCCCACCTCACCCAGCCTCTGCATCCCACTATCCTGGGACATCTGTTACTGGTGAGTCTGTGTTGAAGCCAGAGCCAACATTCTGGAACCACAGTAGCACTCAGGTCGATCGCTCAATCAGCCACTCAGGAAATCCTGTTTGTCTTAAGGAGTATATAAATGGTGGTAAGGAGGGTGGTTGGGGAGGGGAAATACCCTCATAGAAGAAGGGAGAGGGGAGGAGATAGGGGGCTTATGGATGGGAAACGGGGAAAGGAAATAATATTTGAAATGTAAATAAAATTATCTAATTAAAAAAAATGCAGTGTTTGGATTCTCTCCCTTTGTTTGACTTCATAGCAAATCTCCCCCTGATATATTTTCAACCAAAGCTCCAGAGAAGTAGGAAGCACAAAGAGATGTTTCTGGAAGAGAGCTTGCTACATACATTACAGGTCTACTGCATTAAATTTTATTTATGTTTTTCAGTGTTTCAGATTCTGAAACGGTGATGCTCAGTAAGATTTTTTCTTAATTTCTTTGCTTAAAAATTCTAACCGTCGCTCTGAGCACAGGGACCCCAGTGGAGGAGTTAGAGAAAGGACAGAAGAAAGGACTGAAAGTGTTTGGAACCCATAGGAAGAACAACAATATCAACCAACCATACCCCCCATAGCTCCCAGGGACCAAACCACCAACCAAAGAGTACACATGGGGGGACCTATGGCTCCAGCGGCATACGTAGCAGAGGATGGCATTGTCTGGCATCAATGGGAGAAGAGGCCCTTGGTCCTGTGACGGCTCATTTTCTCAGTGTAGGGGAATGCCAGGGCAATGAGGTGGGAGTGGGTGGGTGGGAGGGGGAGCACCTTCATAGAAGCAGAGGGATGGGGAATGGAAAAGGCAGGAACCGGGAAAGGGGATAACATTTGGAATGTAAATACATAAAATATGGAAGAAAAAGGAAAGAAAAAATTGTAACGAAGGGGCTTCCCTTCTTCTCTGTTTTCAAACAAGTAGCATTAGTTCCCTTTTTCAGTTTTAAATATAACATTTCTGAATTTGGTCTTCTCCTACGGTTCGCTGGTGTATTCCTAAGCTTGTTTATATCACTGTGTGTCGCTATTCTACACAGCTTTACTTTATACCATCCTCCTGAAAACCTTCATATTTTAAAATTGCGAATCCACTTTATTATCTTCAGGTTGATTGAAGATGACATATCCCATCTTCAATGGCGAAAGAATTCCTTTTGCTATTTACTGATCACAAACGATAGCAACTAATTCTTCACGCCTCTCATTTTCAGTGGATATTGTAATTGTCTTTCAGTTTGGATGTGGACGTCTCCTTGAAGGAGAATTCTTGACTGGTGGTTGTTTACCCTGAGCACTTTGAATACCCGTGCCACTGACTGCCTGTCTTCAAAGTTCCAGACTGGACGTTGTCTCTTAGTCTTGTTGAGAATCGCTTTACATGTTTACCTTCCGCCATTCTCCTTGGAAAATTGATTTTTTCTGTAATGACTTCAGTACTATGCTGCTTCTCAGTGTGGTTTGCTTTATCTTGACATGTGTTGGTCCTTTTGGATGTGTGACGATGGGTTTTCATCAGATGGGGTAAGTCTACAGCCACCATTGAAGTGAGCATTGTTTTATTCCTCCTTTCTCTTCCTGAACAGGAGGAGGCGAGATTCACGGTTATATCCGATTTTATTTCTCTTTGTCTGTGTCTGATTGTGTCCATCAGACTTGGTGTTTAAAATTCCCCCAATCTTGCACACAGGTCCTCTAATTCTGATGTTAGCCTGCTCTGTTTTATTTGGATGCAGTGAAATTTTCATCTAAACAATTATGATTTTTTGAGGAGAGAAATTCTATTTAATCCTTTTTGTGTAATCTCTATGGTATTATTATATATTTGGTAAACTTACTATCAGAATAAATTTCATAATAATGCTCATTGTCAGGGTCATTTACCCCTATGAGATTAAGTATGAAAGGTAGTACCATACTGATAAATTACTTTTGTCCTTCTTAAAAGGGGGAAAATATCCATAAAAGGGGACATGGAAGCAAAGTTTAGAGCAGCAACTCAAGGAACGGCCATTCAGAGCCTGACCCACATGTGGCCCGCATATACAAACACCAAAACTAGATAAGATTGATGAAGCTAGAAAATGCATGCTGAAAGAGACCGGATATAGATCTCTCCTGAGAGACACACCCAGAGCATGTCCAATACAGAGGTCAATTCTAGCAGCAAACCACCGAACTGAGAACAGGACCCCCTTGGGGGGAATTAGAGGAAGGATTGAAAGAGTTGAAGGAGCTTGAGACCCCATAAAAACAACAATGCCAACCAACCAGAGCTTCCAGGGACTAAACCACTACCGAAAGACTATACATGGACTGACCCAGGGCTCCAACTACATATGTAGCAGAGAATAGACTTGTTGGGGCACCAGGGGAAGGGGAAGTCCTTGGTCCTGCCAAGGTTGGACCCCCAGTGCAGGGGAATATGGGGGGTCAATAAGGGGAATAAATAGTGGGAATACCCATATGAGGGAAGGGGAGGGGAGGGAGTGGGGGCTTATGGACAGGAAACCGGGAAGGGGAATAACATTTGAAATATAAGTAAAGAAATATATCTGATAAAAAATTTAAAAAGTTATATTCATAGTTTACAAAGGTAATAGTTTTTTTAAATTTTCACTTGTCAAATTCTCAAAACTATTAATAACACTATGGATGGCCAATATATTTGCATCTCTGTATATATATATATATATATATATATATAATGACTAATGAATTTCAACTGTAACTCTAAAAAGAGTCTTGGTTTTATTATAACTGCACCTTTTAAGTCATCACTGAAGATAAATGAGATCCATTTAAACAGTATCTCCAAAGTCACTCGTTAATATTCTTCTTTGTTAATCTGAAAATCTTTAAAATTGTATTATTTATGAAACACGGATGCTTAAGACACTAGAAACACAGAAACAATTCTAATCATTTTTTGAGCTATTCATTTTTGATTTCTCAAATGTACATTAGAGCCTCTGAAATGGAAAAGTCAAAAGGAGCTAGGAGCCAAATAGGGGGCTTATAACTTAAATACTGGGTTTGGAGAGCTGAGGCTGCTGAATTAGGACCACTCTGTCCTATAAAGGGAGACTGTCGCAAAAAGGGAAAAGACAAAGAAGAAAGTGAGAGGAGACATAACGTAGAGACACAGAAACCTGAAAACATGTAAGCGAATGGGTGCAGGAGTTGGGTGAGTGTCAGGAAATAAGTAAGATTTATGGATACACGAGCACGTTTGAATCATAGGCTTGCACCAGAGTTGGATCTTGTCAGTCAAATAAATCCCAGATGATCTACTCTGACAGAGCCCAATTTTTTTTCCTAGAGAAAATGTTGAGAACATGTAACTTCTGTTTCCTACTGACCATAAGGCTTTGTGAACAGGTGTTCAATCACTCTGAAATGGATGAGAAGTTCCCTATACATTGTGTCTTTTATTTGATTTGATTTGATTTTTGTCAAAACCAAAGGTGGAATCCTTTTCCTCGGGTGTATTTTTCTTTTCTAGCTTTCAGCTTGAGCTACTGTAAACTTTTAAAAAATATCATGTCCCACCTCTCTAATACAAAAGAAATCTCATTAACTATATTTGTTGGTTAAAAATGCTACCACTCACCTCTCGCTAACCTCGTACATGGTGTCTTTTGCAACAAGGATGTACTCTTAGGATCTGTCATGCAACTATATCCTACATTGCTATAGGGCAATGACATATTCTATGTTGATGGCTAGTTAGTCCCCTGGCCAACAACCTGAAAGGAATTTACCTTGCCTCACAGTAGATTTTTTTTTAATACCCTGTGGTTTCTAAGGGAGTGTTAGCATCTTACATAGTATAACACCATATGTGTTTTAAGTAAGGTAATACAATAATATTTTTATGTTTCTTTAAAATTTTTTATTTTAAATTGTATTTTAAATTTACCATTTTGCCTTTCCTTACTGTATTTTCTCCCCTTTAATCCCTGTATTACTGCCCCCTCAATCTATCCCAAGTTCTCCTTTCACAATTATTGTTTGACATGTACCATACACACAAAAGCACATGCACACACACATGTTTAAATATATTAATACAAACTGTTGTGTGTGTTCAGTGTTATTTAAATGTACAATTACTTTTTATGCTCCACACCTATTATTGGATAACCAGTTAGGGGGCACATTCTGAAGGAGAATATTCTTAGCTTCACTTAGTTACCTGTAGTTCTTTATCTAGTAGTGAGGACCCATGAAATATCTCATTTCCATGTATGCGTACCTATTGCTGTTCTCGGTGTTCTAGTTTTATGGTTAAGCAATGTTGCTACATCCTTTCCCTGGGAGAGATAAAAGGCAATTCGTACCCAGCCTTTTTAGGTTCCAGTGACAAAAATGGGCATAATTCATTCAACATTCATGCCAGAGAACCAATTAATGTATTGGGCTTCCTTACAGAGGCTAAATAGGAGTTACTTGTACGGCTGCAGGCAGTCCTGTCCTTACCAGCCACACCTGAAAAGCTTTACTCAGCAACCGTAAAGCCTTCTAATACCTGAATAGTTAAAGCTTTTGGTCAAATCTTCTAGGCCATGTATATAGACTGCTCCTTTCAGACTATCTGAAGCATTGCCGGGTGTTAGCAGACAGATGGGTACTCAGGTGGGGTCTTCTGTCATATTCTGCCCCTTGTGTAGAGCTGTATACTTTCAGCATGCCCAGCTGACATGATCTTAGGTGAGCCGCTGAGATAAATGTTGCTTGGGCTGTGTGTCAGTCATTCACAACACACTGTATTATTATTGTGATGTCACAGGTATAGCTTTCCTGTATTTCTAGAAGACACAACCTCACAGCAGACTTCCAGTGCCCTTTCCAATCTTTAAGCAGTTTTCCACGTCTTCAGAAAGATTTCCTAAACTTTAGTGGCAAAAGTTGTGTTGTATCATGTGGAACTGGACACCACAGGTTGACTGTATTTGAAGCAATTGGCTGTTCTGTGATGGTCTCTACTATAAAGAGAAGCCTCACCAATGAGAAATGCTCGCTGTACTTGTCTGTCAGTATAAGATTAAGTATTTAAGATGAAGTTGGAAATTATGCTGTTTTATAAAAAGGTCTGTAAAGCTTATGACATTTCTAAACATCCTTAGTATATAAGATATTACACAATTATATACTATAATACATAATAATATAATATATAATATAATTATATATAATATATCTCCTTCCACCCTCTATCTGCATTATTCTCCAAAAACCACTTGCTGGCTAAAACTAACCCCTGTTTTTTCATTTCCTCTCTTCATGACACCTTAGTACTACTACTCAATCCTCTAAAATCTTTTTACCATGATCATCTTCTACTTCTGGCTCCTGTATTTTCTTCAGGTTCTATACACACATCTAAAGACTCAAAGCTAAGATCCACAAGTAGAGGACATGTGGAACTTGTCTTTCTGAGACTGGGTTACCTGACTTAGCATGTTATTATTCTAGCTACTTACTTGTTAATGTTATTTTTTACACACCTAAATGTAATTCTTTTGTTTACTACAAGTTCACTATTCTTCCATCAATTGAAAGACATTTAGGGTGTTTATTTTTCTTAAAGTTGTGAATAAAGTGTTGATACTTCCTGAGGATTAGCTCTCGGAACATTTGGAAGTGCTAGACAAGATACTAGGGAAGAAGGAGAATTAATACCTTACTTTGTGTAGTAACCAAAACAACAATCAGCCTAAAAAGACTTCTGCGAAAATATCATAGAAGGACTTGCATCTTGGAGATAACCAACGGCTGTCTAATTAGATCTAAGCCCTGTCCAGTCCGGGGAAAACCATGCCTAGTACTGCAGATTTGACTAACTACCCATATCGGATGAGTTCATGGATCCCAGAAGACAATCTCCTACTGAAATCTTTCCAAACCAGTATAACTTTAAACTGTATTATAAATACCTGAGTTCTAGAAACAACATAGTTCTCACTCATCTTCAAAGAAAACTCGTTTTGCAATAGAGGCTATCACAGAGATCTACCACTGGTCAAAATGCATAGAACATGTGACCGTGTGGTGCCTGGGCCTAATAAACTCATCTCCAATGCTTCCTTTACATTAAGGCTCAAGGAACGTTTTAGAAGGAGTGATGAGATGTAAGAACTTAAAGATTAGGCCCTCTGCTGAGAGATAGAATGTTTTGTATGAGAGAGTGTTTGTGCTTAAGAGATTGTAGTAACATGGTCACCAAAGCAAGCTTTGTACTAAGACTGTCCAAGTTGACAAACCAACATGGGTAGAGGAAGTGTCATAAGGTCCCAACCATAAAGAGCTACAAGTAATTAGTGACTGCTAAGTTAAAGACTAAGTATTCTCTAGGTATAAGACCATTTATCAGTTATCTGACCTCAAGTGGTCATCTCTTAACACACACACACACATACACACACACACTCATGCACACGCGTACTCACACGCATGCACACATGCATCATGCATAGACACACACACCACACACACACCCACAGTGTATATATATATACAGAGAGAGAGAGAGAGAGACAGACAGACATCTGGCTATATTTTATAAATTCATAATTCATATATGTATATAACAATAATTTAAATAGTTGTCATGAAGTTTCAAGGGAGTGAGGAGTTGGGAGGGCAGAAACTTTGGTTGTATGGTAGAAATGCTGTACAAGTTACGTACGAAATTCTCAAAATTAATTACATAAAGGGAAAAATTGCCATGCTAATAAATCTATATTTTCAAAAGTTAAATGTTTGCTAATAAATGTTAATTGTTTTTAACAAAGTAAGGTGCAGGACCCTTTAATTAATGCAAGTCTGTTTGCTTTGAGATTTATGGCATTTACTCATGTTTTGTGCTGTGGGGGATAGTTAAGAAGAAAAATAAAGCTGTTGTATTTTGTTAGGTCTTATCTCCTGCTTCCTCTTCCTTTTAAAACCATTCATTCAAGGCACAGAAAAATGTAGCCACCTAAAAACATGATGTCATTAGAATGAGCTGCTGATAATAAAAATGTATGTATCAGTTAGTGCTATTCATTTGTGTTTGAGAATGACTTGATAACAGAATAAAATAAAAATTCTATAGATATGAAATATACCCAATCATGTTGAAATATCATATGATGGTAATGATTAACGTTGGTTATAAATTTGACAGGGTCTAGAATAAGCTATCAGATATCGCTCTGTTCACGCTTGTGAGGATTAACTAGGTTGTGTGAATTGAGTTGAGAAGACCTATACTATATATGACCAGCTTTTTGGTGTGTTCCTTTACCCTAGTCACACTCTAAATCAAAGGTTTTCAGCCTATGGATTTCAAACTCCTTTGGCGATTGAACGACCCTTTTACAGGGATCACTTACATATTAGATATTCTGCATATCAGATCTTTATGATTCATAAAGTAAAAAGTGCAGTTATGAAACAGCAACAAAAATAATTTTATCATCGGAGGTCACTACAGTGTGAGGAAGTGTGTCAAAGGGTTGAAGCACTAGGAAGTTGAGAATCACTGGTATATATACGTATATATGTTTGAACTAGAATTAGTGTCACACAAGCATTCATGCATCTCTATACATTTTGATGTATGGATGATTGTGTGTGTGGCCTGGTTCCCCCGAGCTCCTGCCATTATGAACCCCTCCAACATAATGAACTTCATGTTGCAACTCTGATGAAATCTAGGCCCTAATAGCTCTTGCCTAGTATTTTATTCCATCTATAAGACAGGTAACAATGACAACCATTAGAGGAGGAATCATTGTCCAGTCTCTTACCTTGTACTGTATTATTCACTCAGAAATTCACAGGAAAAGGAGGTATGCATATTCTGAACTCTTTATAGATGAAAACATTAACGACTGTAATGGATAAAAAAATATATGTGATCAAAGAGGCTGTCTGACAAAATCCATAACCAGTCAACTTCTTCATCATGGGTTATGTTTCTGTTGCACTCCTGATATATTTTAATGTTCTATTAATTATAGTCTATTGTTTTTCTCAATGAAAGAGTACATAGTTTTCTCTGTTCATTTTAAACGTCATGTTAATGGTTAGATATCAGCATTAATTTAAGAAGTTTTACCACAAAGTATGGCGACAGGTTCTCTTCTTAACTGACTGGGTGATGACAAGATGCCAAATGAACATAAGTAGACCACACTAATTACTTAGAGGAATGACCTATTTGCAAATAACGAACAAAAGAAAAAGTCTTCAATATACTTTGCCACCACAACCCGACCATAGGAAGCTCAAGAAGGACGACTAAAATGTGGATGCTTCAGTCCTTCTTAGAAGGGGGAACAAAAATATTCATAGGAGGAGATATGGAGACAAAGTTTGGAGCAGAGACTGGAGGAAAGGCTATCCAGAGGCTGCCCCACCTGGGGATCCAGGCCATATATATATATATACAAACCCAGCAAACCCAGACAATACTGTTAATACCAAGAAGTGCATGCTGACAGAAGTCTGATATAGCTGTCTCCTGAGAGGCTCTGCCAGAACATGACAAATACAGAAGTGAATGCTAGTAGCACACCATTGAACTGAGAATGGGGTCCTGATTGGAGGAGTTAGAGCAAGGATTGAAGGAACTGAAGGGACTTGCAACCCCATAAGAACAACAATACCAGCCAACCAGAGATCCCAGGGTCTAAAGCACCACCCAAAGAGTACACATGAATAGACCCATGGCTCCAACTGCATATTTAGCAGAGGATAGCTTTGTTGGGCACCAATGGGAGGAGAAGCCCTTGGTCCTTCCAAGAATGTCAGGGCAGGGAGGCAGGAAGGGGTGGATGGGTGGGTGGGTGAATACCCTTGTAGAAGAAGGGGGAGGGGAGATGGGATAGGGAGTTTATGGACGAGAAACTAGGAAAGTGAAAAATGTAAGTTTAAAAAATCTAATAAAAATGTTAAAAAAGGGAAAAAATAGTATGCCACAATTTTTAAACATTCATTAATTCTAAAGTACTAAAAATAAGCAATTTATATTTCTATAAGATTATCTTTTTAGTTTCTTCTTACAATCAACTACCATTTATTTACAATTCTCTTCAACATAACAACTCCTATTTCCCTTTCTCTAATTTCTCCAGTGTGAAGTATTTTTAGAAATTTCAAATTATATTGACATTAATTTTAAAAATAATACTTTCAATTACATGACTGAAATGCAGCCAGAAGTAGAAACAAAATATTTTCATTCACTGCGAATGTCTTCTTCAAGGCCTCCTTTCAGACAGGAATTTGGTGAACCTGATGCCTACTGATGTGAATATAGTATTTTTTGGAATACAGTCACACACATTTATTCATTTATTATTTATGTCCATTTTTCAGATACAGTGGTAAATTTGAGTAGTTTCTACAGCAACCATGTAGCTCACTGCAACAAAAATATTTACCCTGGTCCATCATGGCATCCTTGTCATGACTCATTCTATGGATGCAAAGATGCTGAGGTGTAAATGGTTTGCACCCTTCTTTATACCAAGATATGTTCACATGCTAAAGCTTTGTTATTCGCAGCTCACTTCCCAGCTGCCTGCTCTGCTCCTGCACCTGAGCTGAACGCGGCATCCCGATCCAACCCTTCCTATCATAGCCCTTGACTCCTGTGTGTGCCACGCATAATTTTCCCCTCTCACAAAGCCCAAGTCATTACAGTCCTTCAGTTGTCATTCTCTCTCTGTCTCTGTCTCTGTCTCTGTCTCTGTCTCTGTCTCTCTCTCTCTCTCTCTCTCTCTCTCTGTCTCTCTCTTTCTCTGTAGAATAAAAAGTGTTAGCCTGATTTTCATTTTTTCAAATGTCCCATTCCATTTATATTTTTCTTTTATTCTGTTTTTTTCTGTGACATTTATTTTTTATTGGTTATTTTACTTATTTAAATTTCAAATGTTATCCCCCTTCCTATTTTTCATAAACCCCGATCATCAGGGTTTATGATGCACCCTAGCATTCCCATACCCTGGATCATCAAGCTTCCAGTGGACCAAGGGGTTCCCCTCCCAGTGATGCCTGTTAATGCCCTCCTCTGCCACATATGCTGCTGGAGCCATGGCTCCCTCCATGTGCAATCTCTGGTTGGTGGTTTAGCCCCTGGGAATTCTGGGAGTCTGGTTGGTTGATAATGTTGTTCTTCCTATGGGTAGCAAACCCTTACAGCTCCTTCAGTCCTTTCTCTAACTTCTCCATTGTGGTCCCTGTGCTCAGTCCAATGTTTGGCTGTGTGCACCCACATCTGTATTGGTCAGGTTCTGGCAGAGCCTTTCAGAGGACAACTATTCCAGGCTCCTGTCAGCAATATTGTCTGGGTTTGGTGTCTGCAGATGGGATAGGTCCCTAGGAAGGGCTGTCTCCGGATGGCCTTTCCTTCAGGCTCTGCTTCACTCTTTGTCCCTGTATTTCCTTTGGTCAGGAGGAATTCTGGATTAATATTTTTGAGTTTGTTAAGGTGCAAACTTCAGACTTTTCTTTTTGCAGCTGGGTAAAGAATTCCCTGGCTCCCAACATTACATTTAGAAATTCCAAAGTCTCTTCTCATGCGTTCTTCCTTTTTATGTGCGTTCCATGAATTTACTAAGGAAATAATATTCTCTAATCCTCCTTCCTCTTCTCATATTTCATCTCTACTCTTTCTTGTATTACTCGTAACTTAGAATGTGTTAAGTTGTCCAAATGTATTTAATGAAACACTAATAATTTTTAAGTAATTTAGCAAATTATTTTTTTCTTACAAAATATTTATTACGCCGCAAATTATCATTTGCTCTCTCATGATATTCTCAAAGAAAACTAAATATTCAAAGTATAATCTAGGATGAAACAAAACAGATGTTAAAACAGTAATTATGAATCAATTTCTCAATACAGAAGCAGTTATTCAGCCTTTCAAAATTTTTGACTTTTCTTTGTCTCAATTTAGTTAACTACACAAAATGACTAGCCTGAGATGAGGAGCCCCAGAGCATATGGATTCACGAGTCATGATATCATTCATCATTTCTTGAGTTTAATATATATGTATTTTCTCCTGGACTTCTTGGTGTGCTGCTAAATATGGTCTTCAGCACTCTTCTTGTCCTCTAGTCTTGTCTGTTCTTCCCAGTCCCCTCTCTCCTAACCTGTACTCCAGCCCACCTTTGTGCCCCAATTTTGCTATAAGTTTGTGAACCAGTAAAATATGGACATTTTATAGTTATTCTGACACTTAGTTATACTACCCATATTTAATATTCCTGCTTTCCATATCATAAGCACACTAATGGATCATCAGTAATCATAACATGCTGTGGAACGTGTTCTGTAAAATTTCCCATTTTAATTTAATACACACAGAGGCAGGCATGACAAAGAAGATGAAAATCTTGTTAAAGGATACAAATATTATATTTTATAAAACACATCTCACTGTATATTTTGAAAACCAAAATATCAACAGTTTGCTGAATTTTTGTTTCCAGGGAAAACTGTGAAACAACTGTCAAGGCATATACATTATCTGCATCCAAATTGACAAGACCTTTTCATTCTCTGATATCTCCGTAGCCCTCTGAGCACAGAAAGGTACCCTACTAGATATAAAGGAACCTGAAACATTACAGGTATGCATCATATGTCTCTTGGTAGGAGTTGGGGTTTAGTGAATTGAAGTAAGGGACAGCATATTATTAAAGCATACTAGTAGAATGAAATAAGAAAAAATATTCATTATCTATGGTTAGGTAAAATATTAAGACAATAAGAAGCTATACAAGAAAAGAAAAAATGTCATGAATGTCATCGACATTAGGAACTTCTGCTCTTGTCGAAGCTTTGTTTAAAGATAGAAACTGAAGACTCTGGTTAGAAATAAATTTTGTGCATTGCATATCTAAACACAACACTCGTGTACACAGTATTTTAAGAGATTTTTAAAAGTTATTGTAACTCTTACTGTAGGAACGCTGTCAATGTAATTAGGATTGTTAGCCATGTTTACCAATTATGTGAATACACAGAGTACAATGTGAACCAGTAAATGTTTCACATCAACGCATTTGTGATTAGAAACTAGGAGAGCCTCTCAGATGTGTCTGTCAACGAATACAAAGTCGGCACTTTCCCGGAAGATCCAGCAAGTGCACAGCTGGACATTAGCTCTAGAAAACGGAAAGTAACAAATGTATTTGCGGATATGCATAATGGTTATGTGTAATACCCAGCACGGGAAAACAGTAATAAAGATGGAACCCAGTCCTGGTACGGTAAGCTTCTCTGGTGGCTGGAGAGGGCCAGCTAGAGTTCCAGCTTTCTCATTATTTGGAGACGTCGTTAAGATTATCTTCATATGTTGTAGGAACTTTCGACTGCACTAGGTTTCTCTACCCAAATGCTGTTCAATTTGAAGCATCTCTTCCCCACATTCCTTACCTTAGTCTCTCTTCTCCCTTCCCACCTGATCTTTCTATTTTCTTCCCTAGCACTCTCTGGCCTGGCTCCTGTCCATTTATAAACTCTCTTCTATTTCCTTCCCAGGGAGATGCATGGTTCCACTCTAGTTCCTCTGTCTATGTCTAACCCTTTTGGTTCTACTGATTAGAGTTTGTCTACCCACTATTTAATGGGATATCAGGAGATACGTGAATACATACTATATTTACAATTCTGGGTCTGTGTTACCTCATTCAGAATGACTTTGTTCCTAGTTCTATCCTTTGGCCTACAAATTTCATGATATTATTTTTTAAGGACTGTGTAACATTCTATTGTGTAAATGTACCATATTTTCTTTTCCATTCTCCTGTTGCATAATTAGACTTCTTTGTATAGTTTACGTACTAATTGTTGTGGGATGATAGTGGGCAAAATATCTTCTCCCTATCTGCATGGTGCCTGTTGATCTACTTCATAGTTTCCCTTAATGCACAGAAGAATTTTGTTCTCCTGAGGTGCCATTTACAAACTATCCTCCTATTTCCTGTTCTTATTTGGAAAGTTCTCGCTTGTGCCTACAAAGTGAAACATGCTTTCAGTTTTCTTCTAGCAGTTTCAGGCTACAGAATCACACATAGATGTTCTTGATCTAATGGAAGATGAAATAGATTTTCACCGAAATGTAGGAATCTAGATTAATTTTTGTGCATGATGGAATCAAATTTTCCTAACCCTAATGATCAGAGATGGCATCTTTTGTCCAGTACAATGTTTTATCATCATGAAAAATCAGTTAACTGTAGTGTTGTAGATTTATACCTGTTCCCTCCAATTGACTGCATTGCTCCTTAAAATGGAAAGATCCTGTGTTTTGAAAGGTAAAAGCTGCTTTTTAGAGGTTATAGAAAAGGACTAGGTAGGTCCAAAATAAAAGCACAAATTTCAAGTGAGCCATTTTTTGCTGTCTCTACATATGGTATAACATAGAAGGGAACATGGAGACAAACATCTTATGCTCACACTGGAGAGGATCTGTGGTGTAGTGGACCTTGTCACCACCAGACAGAGGACCTGGTAAGGTCAAGTGGATCCAGGTAACCGTAATTGAGAACAGTAGGGTTTAAATCTATTCCTGTGCTGGAACATGGAACCATGACACCCCATTGAGAAGACTATGACACATCAGTCACATAGGGACAACACCTGAAATTCTTCTACATGCAGATGTGGCATCTCTAAAAGTTCAGACCAAGCCAATAGAAAGCATCTGCTTTAGATCCCAACCCACCCCCAAATGTTTATAACATTTAATCCACCAGGAATAAAGTGCAATGTTTATTCCACCAAAGATCTTCTAAGAGTGCCCGTCTTATTGAGCTGTTACAAGAATATTCTTTCCTGAAGCTTCGGTCACTGGATCTCAACCTGGCCCAACCTAATGGGTGGACTAGCCTACCAAAGCTTGATGGCCCTGACCTTGACCCTTAGCCACCCACTGTGTCTTGCCTCTGCTACTGACTCCAGGGCAGTAGTGGCCTCAGAGGAGACCTGGTAGCCCGCCTTGCTCCAGCCTCACCTCAGAGCGCTACAACTCTCTGGCCATTCTGACTGGGCCAGAGCCCCATGGATCCCTGCAGATAGAGCCTGGACTGCAGGCTAAGCAAAGACAAGAGCCTGCTTCCGTAAACCCTTTGTGTAACTGCATTGATTTACTTGGGAAGAATCTAATCTCTTGACCTAAATGTTTTTTTATAAAGTCCATCTTCAAAACACTAATGCATTTGAAAATAAGTCTCCAACACATAAATTTTGGGGACATGTGTGCAATAGCCACATACATTCACCTGGCTTGATATAGGAAAGAGTGATTTTACATAGGCAGTGATCCTCAAAAAGGCCTTGGTAAACTCACAGTGCTTCTGGAAGACATTCAGACACACAGGCCTATCATCCACTAGATTATTTCATTTCTAAATCACACCTGCGGTAACAGTTACATGCATTAGATGTTCAGCAGCAAAGAAAACAGATAGAACAGGAAATGCCAGTGGGTGAAAAACATGTTTGTAAAGCGCTCCTCTCAGGCATTTCAGTTCCTATGAGACACTCCTGGAAGAGTAATAATTCTTAAAAAAAAATAGGCTCAAAATAAATTCCATTTTGGGTCTAGATAGTTAAAATTGATTTTCCATGTAAATGGAAATTATTTGTGATATACTGTGAGTGCACTGTTAATTCTGAGTAATCTGACTACCCATGCCTGGCTTACCTAAGCTGTCATCTACAACTCAACTTAGCCTGTTCTAACGGAAATTCTCACATTTAATGCTTTGAGTAGCAAAGAACTTTATCTCTCCAAGAGTCTTTGTGTTACGTCATACAATGAAAGGCACCACATGTCTTGTAAAGTACCACATCTTGCAAATCACAACATGTCTTGCAATGCATGTGTCCATTGGAATCTATTCCTTTGATATTTCATTTATATGTGTTTAGCCATCTAATTTGCATTGAATCGTGACCCGAATATCTGTCCCTACCAGAACCATGAAAAATGCTTGCATAGAGTGACCAGATCTTGCTTAGATATTTACTAGAAAAAGCTGTCCATTGAAATCTGTTCGGAGCTGTGAAGCCAGATATACTAGAAAAAAAGAATTGGCAGAGATGAGCCAGTTGCCCGTAGGCTGAAAACCTACCAAGTCCTAAATATTTACATTAGCCCTGTCAAAGTGTGGTGACGCTTCATAGCACTAGTCACCAAACAGAAGCATAAGCTATGACAGCCAGGCCACAGTTAGGTCAGCAAAAGTGATAATGCACTCCAGACAAAAGTGTTAATTTGTTTTATACCTTTAAATTGTTGAGATATGTTAGGTTATATTAACATGTCAAACAATCTACTCCATAAATATGACAGCTATCTAACAGATGCATAAAACTGGTGCCCAAATAAGGGAACTATGTTTGAGTTACTCTTTCAGAATAAATTACGTTAGTCAAACCTAACTTTTCTGCCTTCAGAAAACTGCTTTTTCTTTGGGACTCACACACAGGAAAGTGTTTCTTTCCTAAGTAAGTAGGAGCACAAAATTTTCAGGGGAAGCATACTGCTAGGAGAGATTCCCAATCCCCCAGATCCCTGGGCATCTAAAGGTTATTTTTGGATGACTGAAGTTTAGTTATTTTTGTTGTTGTTGTGGTTGTTGTATTCATTTTCTTCCTTCCAAATAGAAATGAAAGGAGGAAATAAAATTATAGCCACATCCTTATCAAATTGAAGGAAATGATAGAGGAAAAATAGCTCATATTTTGAAGTACAGGAGCAAAATTAAGTTTCCTAAACTCAGCACAGCTCAAGCATTGATCTTGTTTGCCTCGATCCTAGGGGCACCTGGAGGATTGCTCTTGCTGTCAGTTTAGTTCCCTCCTCTGAGCTCTATTTTGTGCCCATCGTATGGAGTTACATACTCCAATACTCCACTGCGCATGCTTGCCCAATCCGGTGATAGAGTAATACTTAACATCTGATATTTCTTGTTAAGTCTTGAATTCATATGACAATTTATGCAGACACATAAGTAAAAAGTATGTTCAATGAGGAAAAATTAGTCTTAACAAAGTAGACACCAAAGGGGTGGGGCACATCAAGGAATAAACACAGCATTTTCTCACTTGCCATAATTATTCTAAGAGGTCAATTTATCCTAACGAATTGATCATTGAAGTGCAAACTTCTGCTTGCCCACTCCATAAAGCCTACCCTGTCTTGCATATGTTAGTTATCCTATGACTCTAAACGTCCTCCTAAACGAGTAGCTGTCACCTAGACAGGGACAGAAAAAAAGAGTGAGCACACAGTGATCATTCGAAAACCCTCCCTGCAATATTTCATTGGTTTGACAAAGTTTACCTCTTCCTTTAGATATAAGATGTTAGCCTATTTTCTGATCCCATGTTTTACTGTCAATCACTGAGATTACAAGAGTGCCAGTTACCTGGCCACTGCCCTATCATTGTTTCCCTTAAGTCATAACTGTGCAAATTCTCTTAATGAATGATTCCTGTGATTACAGGTATCATCGTACATTGTATTTGTCATCAGATTTCTCACACACTTCCTGTTTGGTTAAAGAATTAAAGTCTTATAAGGAGAATAAATGAGAATAAATCCTTAAGCTGTTAAACACTGCTAATATATGAAATGCCTGTCAAGAAAAAATATGAAAATACTGAACAATATCACAATGATGTAATCTCAACAGGAAAAAATAAAGGATAGCCTGACACACTCTTGTTTCAAAGGCAGTTGATCAAGGGCAAGCCTACACTATGCTCTGACTATATAATACTATTGGTAATTTAAATGTCTGTCTTGCCATCTGCATGAGCTCTCAACTACCTGTTGTCTTAAACATCTGGAAGGTTCCTGAATCTGAGGAGATATCAAGACACACATAGATATTTACAATAAATGTTGGTCAAACAATTTGGTCTATATTATTTCAGAGAATTCTGTTTGCATTATACTAAAGTGTAAAGAGTTTTCAAAGTTTGAGGGTAGATAAAAATGTTTCTTCATGTATGAAGACCTCAGTTGAAACCCTCAGACTACACATAAAGATCCAAGCATGGTCCCAGAGATTTGAAGTGCCAGGATGGGGAGATACTCAGGGGGGACCCCATCTGCTCCAAGGTAAGAGAAAGTGGGGGAAGGACTGTATAAGAGGAGACCAGGAGGAAGGCAGGGAAGGCAACATAAAGTGAATAAGTAAAAAAATAAGATTAAACCAATAGATCCAGGCATGGTCCAACAGAGATTGTCCCAGAAGGACAAGGATGGGAAGGTCGCTGGGCTCACATTCTAGCTTCAGATTCATTGAAAGACCCTTTCTCAATGAATAAAACCTAGAATTCATATAGATTATTTTTTCTATCGCTTCCTGATCCTTGAACTACACACGCACACACACACACACAAACATACACACACACACACACACACACACACTGGTTCATACTTCCAACACAGCACACATATACAATACCTTCATACACAAAAGGAAATACTTTTCAAAATCGCATTTCAGTTCTTTCGTCCTGTCAATTTCCATTTTATAGCCAGAATGATGAACTGATATCCTAGTGTATTTCAGCTGTATAAAGAATGCAATAGACTAGAATATTTTTGCAAGATTAAATAACATCTGATTTTTACAAAATAAGTCCAAGTGGTTCCAGCAAGTAAATTAATTGTAAGAGACATATAGATCTTCAGAGTACTTCACTGAATATGTTATCATATTGAATAATTATGAGATAGTTTCATGATCTGTTACTAGTCTATCATCTATCTGCTTGACAGTCGGTGGGTTATTCAAATAAACATAGTGCATATCATAGACCGTCTTGTGTGGTCTATTTGTCCTAATGCATGTCTATGAAACTTAATAAGCAAGACTTCCTTTACTTGATGTAGTGGCTGTGTCACTGATTCTTATCGTGTCTGAAGAAATGCCACCCATCGGGGGTCACATTTACATGCTCTACTGAAAAAGAACTTTAGCTGAGAGTGTTCTAATAGTTCAGGTCCTGCTGTGAAACATATGTGGAGAGATATTAACCACCTACATGTGTTAGAAATGTAAGAAACACGGGAAAACTGTGCAGTTTTATAAAGTAGCAAAATAATTGAAACTTAATGAGGAGACTCTCTGGGTTGAAAGTGACCTCTTATTGCTGTGTCACTGCGTTCCTTTTTTCTATTCGGTAGCCAAAAAAAAAAAAAAAAAAACTGAATGAAAGCAGTCGAAAGAGCAGGCTAAGTCCCACAGAGTTAATTTGTTCCTCGGTATCCATTACCTTCTAGGAGCTCCTTTGCTACTTTGGTGTTCAGAACTGTTTCTGCGCCCAGCTGATCTGACTCCAACACATTTAGAAAACACAGAAAGCGTAAAACTTTCTTGCCGGATTTCTTAGGGCCCTGAGTACTAAATGTTTGTGCTTTCAACCAACCGGTCTCCGTTTTGGAAGCACAGTTGTAAATGTCCCAAGCGACAAGAAAGCCTGGTGCCACTTCTCTAGAGACATCTCTTTTATCTGGGAATAGACAAAGATTTGCACATGGGACACACTTGCACAGGTAGTAGAAGGTGGGAATTATGTGGGACGAGAAGTATCTATGAGTTGTTTTTCATGTGAGGTTCTTGTAGGAGCTGGCAATATCTATTTGATAAGAGGCAGCATTCTATGTCAGAGTGTGCGACAGGTCACAATCGACAGCTCCGTCATTGGTTGTGAAGTAGAGGCAAGCTTGAATGCATGGTTGGCTGCTTCCTTTTTCTGTTATTTGAGGTAGACTTTGGTGACACCCATAGCCTCCCTCTTTCTTTTGGTGGCCCCTGTACTGGCTAGTTGGAGCCGCTGTTGAGAAAATGCCTCCATGAGTCCAGCTGTAATGCACTTTGTCAACTAGTAATCAATGGGGGAGGGCCTAGCCTATCGTGGATGCTGCCCTTCCTGGGCTGGTGGTCTTGGGTTCTATAAGAGAGCAAGCTGAGCAAGCCAGGGGAAGCAAGCCACTAAGTAACATCCCTCCATGGCCTCTGCATCAGCTCCTGCTTCATGCCCTGCGTGAGTTCCAGTCCTGACTTCCTTTGGTGATGAACAGCTATGTGGAAGTGTAAGCTGAATAAACCCTTTTCTCCCCAACTTGCTTCTTGCTCATGATGTTTGTGCAGGAATAGGAACCCTGACCAAGACAGCCCCTTTCTTCATGTTAATAAAGTGGCATCAAGGAGACCATTTGGACATTGAATTTTCATGTAAAAAGTTTTTATGTAATATGCTTCTTACTAAGTAACGGAAACATTTCAACATTTTATTTCTTCAGAGCCAAACTCTGTTTCTTGTGCCTACAGCTCATGCTACTTACATGCCCAAGGTTCATATTCCATCTCTCGGTTGGCCAGGGGTCTGGGCCATGAACCCTGTCATCTTTGTTAACACTGTTGTGTAAATAGTTTTGAGAAATCTATTTACCCAACATTATTTCCCATTTGATCAACTTTGACTGCTAGTGGAAGTGTCTCATCAAGGTTCATCACACTATTCTCTTTTCTTTAAACAAATTCCTTTCTCTTTCTCTGCTATTCTTGTTCAGTTCTCTCTAGTATCCTTAGACTTTTAGCAAGGTGTGAAATGAGTGTGCGCCTTCTTTCTGTCTTTAAGAATGAAGACTATCCCCCTGGTCCTCCCTTTTTAAGTATCGGTAAATTCCTGGCCTTGATGGAGAGTTGTCTACAAACTACAGCCTGTCCCTTCACAGACCCATTTTCATTTTGTATGAGAGAACATAGAGCTTGAGAGTCCTTAGAAACTTTTACTGGGGCAGGCACGCTCTTGGGACTCTTATCTTAATGACGTGCTTTATCCAGCCTACATATGAGGGGTTTTGCCTTGCCTTATTGTGTCTTGCTTTGTCCTCTTGGAGGCCTGCTCTTCTCTGAAGGGAAGCGGATGGGAAATGGATCTGGGCATGAGGGGAAGTGGAGTCTGTAGGAAGCTGGGAGGATTGGAGGGAGGGGGAACCGTGTTTGAGATGTATTGGAAGTGAGAAGAATCTATTTTCAATGAATAAATAAAGGTGGCGGGTGACTCCCACGTGTGAGGCTCCTGTAGGATGATGACTATCCCAGCAAAGCTCAGACTGTAGGTTACAATACACTCGACACTGTGAACGCAGCATCACCCCAAACCCCACTGATCGCGATCAACCCCAATTTCCTGTCCTCATACAGTATCTGGATCATATATTTAAAAACATAAAACACAACCCCCATTGCTAATCACTGTGACATACTGTACGTTTTGTATCGAACCTAATTCCTTCTAAAACCTTATGTAATTTCATAAGGTGGTTCATGTATCTGACTGGATATTATGATTTATAATTATAAAAGCCACTGTTTCTAAGCTTCCCGATACATTTCAGATATCAATTAGTATGAAACAGTCATAGAAGATTCTAAATTATATGTTGAGAGCCTAACAAGTAAATACCATTCTATATCTCCTAAAGCAAACTTTCTTGATAAATGGATTTTTTTTTCAGTAGCAATAGCACTTGGAAATATAAATGTTAGTATCGTCAAAGAAAACATCTCAGGTTTGCATTATTTTCAATTTCTTTGTTTTTGACATGTGTTTAATAATTTCCAAATTATTTATGGATCTGTTATAAAATTAATTGATTTCTGTCATCTCTCAAAATCTAGTGTATCATTAAGAATGATAATCAATTGAAATCAGCACACTTGCTTATGCCTCATCAGTTTTTTTCTTTCCTTCTGGCATTAGCACACGCACTGTGCTGGTTTGCACTGCTTTGTCTCTTGAGGTGTTGACTCACTCTGGGCTCCAGGCTTTCAAGGAAGCTCTGCATTTCTTACCCCAGAATGGTGAGAGCTATTTTGATAACCACATGCCATGATGTCAGGCTAGGAATGCCACTTAGAAAAAAAATACTATGGAAAATACCTGTGCTTATATCCGAATATATAGACACACAAGGACGTATATATTCCAGCTCAAAATGACATTTCAATATAACGTATACTGTAAAGTTATTCTAGTCATGTTAATCAGCAGAGCCATGACAAAAAACCTGGTACCTCTCTACAGGGTACAAATCTTAAGGACTGCTTTCTTCTAACAGTCCAAACACTCAATGTAATAGTAATTGTAGTTATTCCTTTGTCCCATTTAGTACCCAGAGTACCCATCTGATACAGATTTTAACTTTTAACCTAAACCCTAGGAATCTCTCCCCAACTCAATTCTAGAACCCTTGGGAAAATATCTAAAATGAGAATGTTTGCTGGGAAGCTAATATTCATATTCTATAAGGAACTCCTGAAAGCCAGTAGAAACAAAACTATTAGAAGTGAGTAAATGACCCCAATAAATATTTCTCCAAAGAATATACGGAAAAGGTCCGCCATGGCATAGAGACTACTTTCGTTTGGTTTTGTCTCGTATGATTGTGCCATTTCCGCGAATGGTTTGGGTCTCAGAAAGGTGCCGGAGGATAGCAACGAAATGAATGACCAGTACAGGGATGCACAGTAAAGCTGGGATGGGACAGAGTAGACCGCCGGGCCCTCTCTCTGTGGTGATGGGGCTACAATGCACCAGAAGCTCAGAGGGTTCATTATATACAGGTGAACACAGACGCAGCATTATTGCACAGAGCAGAGCAAAGAAGGCAGTTTATGGTGTGCCCGGAATAAACAAGGACACTACCCCGAATAAACAAGGACACTACCCCGAATAAACAAGGAGGCAGGTTTAACTAGTCTTGGTAGAAGCCGTCGGGGAACAATTTTCAGGTCATGAATATCGAGGGGCAGAGGGTGAAGTAGATGGACATTTTCTGTACTCATTATCAACACTGACAAACAGAGCAGAGGAAGACGTTGACATCACACTCAGCTTCATCGGAAGGGAAGGCTTTGCTAGTTTTCCAAGGGTCTGAGGTTTGGCTCTTTCGTGAGTGGCTCTCACGCCAACAAATGCATTCCCTTGGGGCTTCACAGACTCTGGGGTTCCTCTGCTCAACATGCTGCTGTGTCTACTACACAAGAATGATACTACTGTGTGACTCAAGATATATCTACCGGACACACCCTCAAAGAATGGATACCAGCTTCTTAAAGAGATTTTGACTGCTCCACGCTCACAGTAAACAGCATGCTGAAAATTTTCTAGGAAATGGAAATTTCCTGTGTTTTGTCAGATAACAAAGAAAGACAGTATACAGTTGCAAGGAATCGGTATTCTATTGAGATATTGGTGAACATTGTCAGGATGGATAAGAGGAAAATAAAATACATTGGAATTTCGCTCTTTAATAATAAATGAGTATATTATGTTTATTTAGAATATGATTTCTCGAAAACTGACACAAAATGTTTTTTTCACTTTTTTTTTCTTTAAAGTGTAATGATGGCCCAAGCAGAGTGGTGCATACCTTTGATCTCGGAAGGCTGATCGATATCGTTGTGAGTTCAAGGCTAGCTAGGCCTACATAGTAAGGATCTGTTTCCCAAACAAAACAAACATGTTCTGGCTATGTAAGTGACTATGCGAATGTCCGGCCTGTACTGATAGCTTTTTCTTCCATTTCTTAAGACTAAATATTAAAAGCAAACCACAAAAATCCATGGAGACACAAATGAGCAGTGTGTGACATTCGCTATTCCCCATGTTAAAATTTAGTTAAGGCCAATTTCAAGACATCAGTGTAACTTGCTAAAAATCATTTACACCTTATAGACAGAGGAAATGTACTGGATAATATATTGAATTACTTATTAATCAAGCTAAGTACATGAACACGGGAGCAAATGCACTGATAGTCCCTGTGAATTGTTCCAGGGATGGTGGTAAGGAAGATACTTAATGGATAATAAGATCAAAATATACTGAATACAAATGCCAACATTTTAAAGAACAATAAAAGTCACTAATTACAATTGAATAGCTATAAATTTTTAAATAATCATTTCTAAGAATTTTTACTTTATTATTTCTAATTTTTAAATATATTCAGTAACTTTAACAATTTTCACCTAGTCCACTTATTAAAAGCTTCTAATTAGCTCACACCCTGGGCATTTTTCAATCTTCAACATATGTCTTGCTGAGTTTTGCTAAAGGTGGTAATCCTTCCCACCTGGTCTCTGTGGTTTTCCTAGAGTGGCCTAAATTGCATGCTTTGAAATTCAGGATGTGTAGGTAGTTTAGGTCCATAATTGTTTTAATGTGTTGCTTTCTTTAAAAAACACAGTTGGTTACTAAACACAGCAAAGAAAACAGTTACACTAGGAAAATTAGGGGATTTTGAGATTTAGAATAAATGGAACTTTGTTAAGTACAAAGTCCCTTTCATTTTTGTCTTTTTTTAATTCAGCAGATGCTAAATAACATCATTCAGTAAGGATTTGGAAGAGTTTCTGACAACAGTAACCTACCAGAGAACTGCAAGAATCAAATGTCCTTTCTCTCAGTGGACTCATTTCAGCATAGGTCTGTCTGTGTATAAAGGGAGTTTTCTCTGTATCAGGGGCAGGGACGGATGGCAATGTTGGACGGGAACGACTGAGCTAGATCCCACTTGAGTCTTAACTCTACATAAGATATGATAATTATTATCTTAAAGTGAACCCAACCCTGGCTGGAGAAACATATGCTAATGAAAATGTTTATATAAATCTCGAAGAATTTTTATAAAAATAATTCTTTGGTAAAAAAAATGGAAAACAAATCATTCTGAAATTAAATCATGAATCATTTACATGAATCATTTTCATGCCCTTCCATATTAATTTTTAATTACAAAAATAGGAAAATCAGAATGCAGAGGTGAGGGAGTTGAGAGGAGAATCTAAATTTTCAACATTTTCAGAGGTAGTTTTTTTTTTAAATAATTTTTCAAAAAAGTCTACAGCATGACATTTCTGTTGATTAATTCCCTCACTTTCATCTCATGTATAAGAATATATTTGACAAGTTTAGAGGAGATTTAATGGTTATCCATGTTATATTTAATGAATTTGAATTGGTTGAAAATGAATCTATTTTTCCAAGAATCTTTTTCCTAAAGTTTAAACTCAAATGTATCTTAAGACACAATTTCTTGCCATATGCTTATTTCTAAAAACACGTACTGTGTTACCACTGCAAAGGCAGTAGACAGTCAAAGCTTATACACTCCTTTTTTTTCCCATAGAAACAGAAATGTTTTGATGGCCAAATATAAATAAATGTGATTCCAAAACAATGTTTTGCAAATTCATTGCACAAAAAAAGTTAATGTGCTCGAACTTAAGCATGCATTCTATTTCTATTTGTCGTGCTTCTCAAGATCATTATGTCTGAAGAAACTATGCTGCCCAATCTTTAATTCCCATTTGCTTTTAAAACATCTTTAAAAAAATAATCTGCTATGTGGCTCATCTGATTGGTTGAAGCAGGAATCAATACATACCCAAGAAATAATCACATGATTCAATAAACCTAGTGACTATTTAGTTCATAATTTTAAAAAGGAAATTACTGAAAACCAAGGTTATGACATAGATATATTTAGCATGCACTTGAAGTTAAACTGAACAGTATATATTTTATAAGTTCACATTATGTTTATATGTTTACTTTAATAGTGAGTTCAAATATATCTTGATAAAAGCATAGAGTTCCCTGTCATGGAGCTATAATAATTTATGTGAACTTCAAATCCCAGCTGGAAGATCCTGGTAGATATATAGCATTCAGACAAGCAGAAGTTAAGGCTATTCCTCTATGTCCTCTAAACCTCAGATATAGGAAAGAGCACTCATCAGTGAAACTCTCCAGGTCCAGTCAGCCTGATTTATCCAGACACACCATAGAGGAGTGAACTAGATAGAGCTTTATCTGAGAAAAGCCCTGGCCGTTCTGTTTTTCCATGGTCCGTTAGACTAGTTACAGCCCTGAGTATGTGATGCAAAATAAAATGGACATTTGAAGCAATTATCTGAACAATTCTGGTGAAAAGAAAGCTTGTTATAGGAAAAAAGTAACTTGGGGGGCACCTTAATTATCCATATTGAATTTCTATATTGATCACATACACACGACGATTGCCTGATTTGCCACTTCATTTTGCTTGGGTGGACATGGACTACAATAATTGAAAGCAATTAGACAAAAGTGTCTCAGGAGCCATAGTGACATTTGTTGTGTAGTAAGGGTAGCTTTATCACCAAATATCTCCCAACCACCTACTGAGCCAAATATAGGAAATTCTCTCAGAAAACAGCCAGAAGGAAAACACTAGTCAAACATGAGGCAGCTATGAGAACAATTCAAGAGCAGTGCTGAGAAAATACAGTATTTTTATGTAAGACAATTTTCTGTTTCTATACCTTCATGGAGTTCAGAGAGATTGCAGTTAAACATTGGGTTGACTTTATAAAAAGAAAGGTGGTATTTGAGGAAGGGTAGGTAAATTTATCATTCCACATGTAACCACAACCACAATGGTGAAATTCTACCATTTGTTGAATGAAATAGTATCACTCTTGGCCCTCCTTCAGAAAAAGTCTGTGTTAGAGGAAGCGGAAACCACACTGAAACTCTATGGTATTTCTGTTATGAGCGTGAGATATCACTTTTTGGTAGAATGGCAGGTTAGAATACTGTCATGGTTCGGCTGGGTAGCTAGGGGAGGTAACTAAGAGCTGAAGAAAAAATAAGAGGAAACTGGAAATAATTTCTGTACTCAAAAGACAATTTCGCCTGGAGGCATCCAAGATGATGAGCAGGCCACAAAGGAGCAGATGAGTATTGTGGAAGAAAGAGCAGGTCATCAACCTTCACCTGAATGATGGAAGAAACATTTTACCAATCCATATTTCATAACATTTTTCTTCTAATGAAAATATTATTAGATGACCTATAGTAACTTCATTTATCCTGAACACCATATTTTTTCCTCTTGAATAAAAATGAACTATAATCAAGAAGGGGCAAAGTATTCATTGAAGGTTAGATGTATCACGAAGTTATAAGGGAAGGTTTGCATTGCCAAATTATAAACATGTTCAATATTCTAATCGATGACTGTTTCATGAATTCATTTACTTTAATTGTTTTCAATACAAAAGGAGGCATGTTTCTTGTTATGACTTTAGATCTGATTATATGTGGATAGAGATGTGCCTGGGTTTTGTAATGAAAAAAAAAATTAAGAGAAGATATTTACTTTTGCCCTCAGGTTCAGAGTTTCCACTCTGCAAATGTCTGCTTGCTTTGCTTTGACCTAAAGTGAGCGTCAGGTCGTGCAGGAACATGTGGTAAAAATCTCCCCTTGTTTTCATCATCCCTCAGGCCCAGATCAATAAAACAAATGTCGAAACATGATGTCTATGATGCCAATGAAGGGGAACTCTTATTGCTTGTTGGTAGGATAGCATCTCTTAATGTCATTCTCATTGAAAGTTACTCTAACAAAATTCTATAAACTAGGTGGCTTAAACAATGACTATGCTGTCAAGAGACCATTCACATCAGTGAGGGGCCACTTTGACCAGGTTCCTTTATAGCAAAGAAAAACACGAGTTTTTTCCTGGACTTCTGTAAAGGCACTGACCATTTAATAATTACTTCACTCTAAGGACATCATTTTATGTCAATTATCTTTAAAAGTCATCACATCCTAATGCTATCACAGTAGAGGGGTGTGGTTTTCGTGGACAAGTACCCACTGAGTCTCAGGTAATAGTGCAGTATTTTCTCTTAAAGACCAGTATTATTCTGAAGTGACAGAGATGAGGTCATGTCATATCTGTCAGCAAAGTTTATGCTGCTACAGATAGCAGAATGAGAAGAAACATCACTGAGATGTGAGAAGGGTTGATGGTACCATTTTCATTTACGAACTTACCACATCGCTGGTTTTTTACAATTTTCACACCCCTGTCTGAAAGCAGAGATGCTCTTCCATTCAGAGCTAATCTCACAAGTAGGTTTGTAGGCAAGTAGAAATAAATGAATTTCTTACTGAAGTTATTTCTTATTTAAAATTTGACTTGTTACATTTGTATCTCTGATTTAATGTGTTGATATCGCTCATTAATCAAATAAGAGATTAATAGAAGTATACATAAAAGCTACAGGGGCATTACATGACTGTAAAGATAAGTTTTACCCTGTAGTATAATTATATCTCACCCTGAATCAACCTGAATTAGGACACGGGAACCAAGGAGCTTACAATAGACTTTGCACGCTCATTCGACTGTTACAATTCCAAAAGATATGAACCATACCACAAATCCTCAGAGGCAATACAATTCTCTGTTTTAATGAATTCACTTGCACCCCACTGAGAATTAATTGCTTTGGAAGCAACCCAATGGTCTGGCTTGCTGAGATGCCCACTGGAATTTTCTTTCTTTTTCTTTTTAAAAAGAGCTCTAAGGAATTAACTAACCTCCCGAATAGGTAAAACTTTTATTTCAATTGTTTCCCTCTCCCTATGAGTTTCTCTCAACTCTCCTACGCACAGATATGTATGCATACAGGCATACAAACATGTATGTACTCATGAACACACAAGATGGTATTATTTTAAAATTACACACTTTCTGTCATAAGCAAAAGTGGTTTTGTAAACACATAGCTCAACTTTGTCCTGGTTCTCTTTGTGAGAAACATGAGCAAAAAAATACTTTTCAGTTTTGTTGTTTCATATTTGTTCCTTAGCTCTTGAATATGGGTAGAAACGACTAAGACTAATGGCCTGTGTAAAACCACATGAAAGCATACTAATGTTTTAGATGGTTTCTAAAATATATCACAAATAAAAGAAATTTAAATAGAGTCGCCATATAATGAAGGAGCAATAAGACAGATTGTGCTACTAATTAATACCTCTAGTGACAAGACTACATTACATTTTATTGAGTCTTTGGCCTAAGGATTTTTTTATCGATTTACCCAAATGTCACAAGTTATTATGAAAGCTATTGGTTATACGTTATCACCTGGTGTAAGAGCCTATTGCTGAAGAAATAACTTCCTTATGCCATTGGCCATGGAGACATTCTACTGGTACTAAACTAGAAGATCTACCCCTTCTGACAAGCTTCAGTGGGTTAGAAGGTGCTTGGCACACTATCAGAAGAGAACAGTAACCATCACTATAACTCATATACGAATCCATGGCATCCCTACGAGATGTGCTCGGGCAATGGTGCAATGGTGGCACAACTGTTAACGGTGTTAATCACCAAGTTGTAATTGAATGGAACTTAATCTGACACTGATAAAAAAGAACAAACGACAGCAAAAAATAAATTTAAAATTAGATGAGTCATGGTCTCTAGTCAAACCTACTTCTATTATTCCTAAAAGGCCATATTAATAGAATGACTTCCTATGATATATTGATATTCTCATATATTAGTGCAATAATCAAAACTCATCAAAAAAGCTGCTTCCTGCAGCAGATGGAAATTAAGTCAGAAATTGACAAACGGACAATGCAAGGAGTGACTTCATGGTGCTCGTCTATAAATGTTCTGTTTACTTCCCTTGTCCCCAAGGCTCAGTGTTCTCTATGGAAGATGAAGTAGACATAGCCAGAGGTGGGAGATGATTTTAACAAGTCAGAGCATTCCTAACATGACACAAAACTGACACACATATTTAACGGTAGACACTATGGCAGCGTACAAAAGGCCTGAACAGTTTCAAACAACAACAAGAACAAAACTCAAGCACTGAAGGCAGGGAGTAGACACAAATTCCCACCTTGAACAAGAATCCACTTGCAATAAAACTTCTTGCAAAAGGGGAAAAAAATACCAGTCTTAACCAACACAGTGTTACTTTTAAATCTAATCATACTGTGGGCAGGCCAGGAGTAGTCGGCCAGCACAGGATTAACTTCATAGGTTTTTCTCTTTTTTGGATGCTTTTTGCTTTATCTTTTTCTCTCTCTTTTTTAGATTTTTTTTTTTTATAATTTTTCCGTTTTAGTTCTTTGAAAGAGAGAAAAGAAAGTACAAGAACTTGGTTGGGTAGAGAAATTGGGAGTTTCTGAAAAAAGTTAAGGAGTAGAAAGTACATGGCAAGAATGTGTTGGTAAAAAAAGGTAATGAAATATATAAATAATTATATATTAAAACCAGAAAACATCAATTGCAGGGGATATTTTGTTATATTTACTTTACTCTATTAAGTGTATCCCCTGTTTCTGAATCAAGTGTATTCACTGATCTATTGACTAAGTCCCTGAGCATTCCTTACTTGTTATATATTAATATTTCCCCCAAACTAGAAGCTATGATAACAAGTCTGCTACCAGTGAATAATACAGAAAAGAAGCAGTTAACACCCTCAGGTAATTTGGCTCACCTATCATGACATACCTATGAAAGTACACTCGAACATGATTCACATACTAAATTTTAAGCTTTTGAATATTGTCTATATTGTCTAAATCTTTTAAATGCCATGACAGACAAAATTGACATAATTGCCTCAACAAAGGTAACATATATTAGGCTCAAATAAAATAGTAATAAATGCATGACACCTAATGACAAAATAAAATTGTAGCATATCCTCTCCATTTTATTAAACATTCGCATTTTCTTTCCTTAGAAAACAGGGAAAGTAGAAAAGTAATGACTTGCCAAAGTATTTTTCGAGGTAAGAATCAAAATAGTTTATCGTAAGTAGTATCTTCTCTTCCAAAATTATAAGATAAATTCATAGATTGCCATCTAACAAAGAATTTTCAATGGTTGCCAATGACCTAATGTAGAGTTGATTGTTCTTCTTAAAGGACGGGAGTGACACTCTTCGTCAATATCTATTTCCAGCTGCGTTACAGAAATCCTAGTTAACATATTCGAATAAAGAGCAAAACTGAACAATAATCCACCTAAAAATCAGGAGCAATAACAGACTTTTATTGGATTTCAGGCAGAGAGAGATTCTAAATCCTGCCAAAAGACATCCCCTGCTGTTGTTTGAAGAGGAGAGCTTCCATATTCTGGGGTGGGTGCCTCTTTAGGTACAGTAGACATGTATTGAAGAAACTGATGTGGAATCTGAGGTGCCCTGGGTAGCCAAACAAGTTAACATAAAATAGAAGAAAGAGATTAACAAAAAGAAATAGCTTCAGCAATATACAGATAGTCTGTCAAGCCTTCAGATGACTTTTGGGCAAAACATACAAGGAAACTGCCCGAGATAAGGGAAAGAATACACTTGATAACATTAAAATGAGCAATCCTTAGGTCTGACACAGGGCACAGCACAGTGAATCTGCGGCACAGTCAAAGTAGAAATACTAATAACCTAGGCTTTCAGATGATCGGAAATTCTGAATAGTTCTCTCCTACCAGCTAAATACCCCTGAATTTATTTCTGCTGTGCATCCCTGCCTTTCAAAGCTATACAACGGTATCTAAAAGCAGAAACCAGGATTTATACAGCATTGTTATGTACCTAATAATTCTCATAGATATTTTATACACCACAAACTATTGAGCTCCATGCACAATTAATTTTTAAAAGACAGTACAGGCTATTGCGATCGTACCCAACACTGCAACAGAACCTGACTTAATGGTAAGACCTCATTGCTAAGGACTCTATCACCTCGATCTTAGGACATGAAGAAATCATGTTGGTACTGAGTGGAAAGGCTCTTGTCTGCGGATGAGTTTTCATACTATAAAATGGTACGATGCTGACTTTAGGGGAATGAAAAGTCTTACTCAGCTTTAAATCCTGTGAGTTACAATAATGACCACTGTGGTAAGATATGTCTACGAGTTTAACTGTGATAGGAATGTATGGGAGAACCAACAGCATTTAAGGCCAGCTTCACACAGAAATAAGTTTCTTCTGTGTAAACCTAACCAATCATGCATGTATAACTCATGCCAGGGAGCTCCCAGAGCCCAGTTTGAACCTGGCACTACAACTTTACTCATGGATATAGTATGAAGCTGCCTGCTAAATTCATAGTGCTTCATAAACTCTGACTCCTACATTAGTTCAGCTTTTGAGAGGTTCCCTTGTATATTTGACAGGGGTTAATGAAGAACATCACAACTAGTTAATTGCTGACAGTAAGAATATGTGGACACCACTAAAATTTAAAACTCTTATTAGATGTAAAATCCTTTTAGGAGATTTTAAACATAAGACAGACATTGAGAAAGTATTCTCTAGAACAACTTGAGCCAAGGACAGTGTCAATACCAAGGAGTTGTGAGAGTTCAGGAAACCTGAAACTCTTCTACATTGCATAGGAGAACATCCAATGACACAATGATTTCTGCCAAAGAACTCCACTTTCTTAAGGTTTGAATGTACTGTTCAAAATTGAACTTGTAGGCACTTACCCTACAGAAATGAAGACTTGTGAAACTTGTGAGAAGTATTCATGATGAGTGGTTTATTTATAATAGCCCCAAGAAATAATGTTTTCAGAAAGTAAAGTTTAAATTGTGGTAGGTTTGCTAATTTATGTTTGTCTGCTTGTACAAGTTTTTCAACATATACTTTAAAAATCTTATTAGAAATGTTCCTACACTACCAGAGGTCATGAATCCACAACTCATGTAAGACCACACCAAAAAAACATGCAGCATTTCCCCAGAACCTGCCCAACTTCTGCAACAGCATCCCCGCTCTCCACTTGTGTCAATATCTCAGCCCACAACTCTGAAAATAGTGATCTAGTCTCCCAGAGCCTATGCTGATACTTAGAAATCCAGAGACCACACTAATATCCAAAAACTAACAGTCCCTTAGTAACCCATCATCTAGCTTCTCTAACAGAGCATATACTGGTTTCTGAAATCCTAGAGACAATAGCAGCTCCTAGAACCATAAAATTCCAGAGACAACTGCGGCACCTAAAAACCCAAAGGTCACAAAAAGCCACACAAGTTGCCAAAACCTGGGAAGAGACATCCTAATGACCTCAAGGATTCACTGACCACCAGTACCACAGGCCGCTCAGGACAAAATACTAGAAAAGGAAAGAGAAAAAAAAAAAAAAAAAAAAAAAAAAAAAAAAAAAAAAAAAAAAAAAACTAACAAAGATGAACTCAGAAATCAGCACATGAACCTATCACTATCCTAATTTCATAGGCTCAGAAAAAAGCGTAAGAACACACAAACAGCCAGGGCAGTATGGCAAAACCAGAGACCAGCAATTCTACTACAGCGAGCTCTGGATATTCCAACACAGCTGAAGCACAAGAAAATGGCTGTCAAAGCCATACTACCATCACGATAGTGTCCCATAAGGAGAAAATGACTAAATTCTTTGATGAAATCCTGAAACATATAAGTAAAAATTTGGGAAGAAAAGAGTAAATGCCCTAAAGGAAGCCAAGAAAAAAAAAAATCAAGTAAGCGTGGAGAGGAAATGAATAAAACTGTTCAAAATCTAAAAAAAAAAAAAAAAAAAAAAAAAGGCAGATCTTCCTGGCTGCTGAGGCCGTGGAGAGCTCATAGGCAACACCCCTCGAGCAAACCTGAGCCTGGGGACCACAGGTAAGACAAACTTTTCTGCTACAAACGACTTGCCTGGTGATCTCGGGTCACACAGAGGCGGAGTTCCTCTGGGGCCGGACACTTCCGGTGTTTGGCCAGACTCCCGGACCAGCGGAGGATCCCTGCCTTCAGCAGCTCTCTGCTCCCAGGCCCCCGGGGGAGTTCTGCCCCCTGGTCAGGTGGGCACTCCTGAGGCAGCAGAGCGGAGGAGACCACCAACGCTGCCCACCCCTGCCCACATCCCTGGCCCAGGAGGATACTGTCACGGCCTCTGGGTACCCGTGAGGGAGGGCCCAGGAGCAGCAAATCCACTGCGTCTGAGACACCTCACCTGAAGGACCGACCGGATAAACAGTTCTCTGCACCCAAATCCCGTGGGAGGGAGAGCTAAACCTTCAGAGAGGCGGACCGCCTGGGAAACCAGAAGAGACTGCACGCTGCACACAGTACTGACACCAGAGGAAAACAAAAGCTATCTGGAACCCTGGTGCACGGAACCTCCCGAAAGGGGCGGCGCAGATCTTCCTGGCTGCTGAGGCCGTGGAGAGCTCATAGGCAACACCCCGCGAGCAAACCTGAGCCTGGGGACCACAGGTAAGACAAACTTTTCTGCTACAAACGACTTGCCTGGTGAACTCAAGACACAGGCTCACAGGAACAGCTGAAGACCTGTAGAGAAGAAAAACTACGCGCCGGAAAGCAGAACACTCTGTCCCCATAACTGGCTGAAAGAAAACAGGAAAACAGGTCTACAGCACTCCTGAAACACAGGCTTATAAGACAGTCTAGCCACTGTCAGAAATAGCAGAACAAAGTAACACTAGAGATAATCTGATGGCGAGAGGCAAGCGCAGGAACCCAAGCAACAGAAACCAAGACTACATGGCATCATCGGAGCCCAATTCTCCCACCAAAGCAAACACGGAATATCCAAACACACCAGAAAAGCAAGATCTAGTTTCAAAATCATATTTGATCATGATGTTGGAGGACTTCAAGAAAGACATGAAGAACTCCCTTAGAGAAACACAGGAAAACATAAATAAACAAGTAGAAGCCTACAGAGAGGAATACATAAAAAATTCCTAAAAAGAATTCCAGGAAAATATAAATAAACAAGTAGAAGCCCATAGAGAGAGTCACAAAAAATCCCTAAAAAGAATTCCAGGAAAACATAAATAAACAAGTAGAAGCCCATAGAGAGAGTCACAAAAATCCCTGAAAGAATTCCAGGAAAACACAATCAAACAGTTGAAGGAATTAAAAATGGAAATAGAAGCAATCAAGAAAGAACACATGGAAACAACCCTGGATATAGAAAACCAAAAGAGACAAGGAGCTGTAGATACAAGCTTCACCAACAGAATACAAGAGATGGAAGAGAGAATCTCAGGAGCAGAAGATTCCATAGAAATCATTGACTCAACTGTCAAAGATAATGTAAAAGTGGAAAAAGCTACTGGTCCAAAACATACAGGAAATCCAGGACTCAATGAGAAGATCAAACCTAAGGATAATAGGTATAGAAGAGAGTGAAGACTCCCCAGCTCAAAGGACCAGTAAATATCTTCAACAAAATCATAGAAGAAAACTTCCCTAACCTAAAAAAGAGATACCCATAGGCATACAAGAAGCCTACAGAACTCCAAAATAGATTGGACCAGAAAAGAAACACCTCCGTCACATAATAGTCAAAACACCAAACGCACAAAATAAAGAAAGAATATTAAAAGCAGTAAGGGAAAAAGGTCAAGTAACATATAAAGGCAGACCTATCAGAATCACACCAGACTTTTCACCAGAAACTATGAAGGCCAGAAGATCCTGGACTGATGTCATACAGACCCTAAGAGAACACAAATGCCAGCCCAGGTTACTGTATCCTGCAAAACTCTCAATCAACATAGATGGAGAAACCAAGATATTCCATGACAAAACCAAATTTACACAATATCTTTCTACAAATCCAGCACTACAAAGGATAATAAATGGTAAAGCCCAACATAAGGAGGCAAGCTATACCCTAGAAGAAGCAAGAAACTAATCGTCTTGGCAACAAAACAAAGAGAAGCAAAGCACACAAACATAACCTCACATCCAAATATGAATACAACCGGAAGCAATAATCACTATTCCTTAATATCTCTCAACATCAATGGCCTCAACTCCCCAATAAAAAGACATAGATTAACAAACTGGATACGCAACGAGGACCCTGCATTCTGCTGCCTACAGGAAACACACCTCAGAGACAAAGACAGACACTACCTCAGAGTGAAAGGCTGGAAAACGACTTTCCAAGCAAATGGTCAGAAGAAGCAAGCTGGAGTAGCCATTCTAATATCAGATAAAATCAATTTTCAACTAAAAGTCATCAAAAAAGATAAGGAAGGACACTTCATATTCATCAAAGGAAAAATCCACCAAGATGAACTCTCAATCCTAAATATCTATGCCCCAAATACAAAGGCACCTACATACGTAAAAGAAACCTTACTAAAGCTCAAAACACACATTGCACCTCACACAATAATAGTAGGAGATTTCAACACCCCACTCTCATCAATGGACAGATCATGGAAACAGAAATTAAACAGAGACGTAGACAGACTAAGAGAACTCATGAGCCAAATGGACTTAACGGATATTTATAGAACGTTCTACCCTAAAGCAAAAGGATATACGTTCTTCTCAGCTCCTCATGGTACTTTCTCCAAAATTGACCATATAATTGGTCAAAAAACGGGCCTCAACAGGTACAGAAAGATAGAAATAATCCCATGCGTGCTATCGGACCACCACGGCCTAAAACTGGTCTTCAATAACAATAAGGGAAGAATGCCCACATATACGTGGAAATTGAACAATGCTCTACTCAATGATAACCTGGTCAAGGAAGAAATAAAGAAAGAAATTAAAGACTTTTTAGAATTTAATGAAAATGAAGATACAACATACCCAAACTTATGGGACACAATGAAAGCTGTGCTAAGAGGAAAACTCATAGCGCTGAGTGCCTGCAGAAGGAAACAGGAAAGAGCATATGTCAGCAGCTTGACAGCACACCCTAAAAGCTCTAGAACAAAAAGAAGCAAATACACCCAGGAGGTAGAAGGCAGGAAATAATCAAACTCAGAGCTGAAATCAACCAAGTAGAAACAAAAAGGACCATAGAAAAGAATCAACAGAACCAAAAGTTGGTTCTTTGAGAAAATCAACAAGATAGATAAACCCTTGGCCAGACTAAAGAGAGGACACAGAGAGTGTGTCCAAATTAACAAAATCAGAAATGAAAAGGGAGACATAACTACAGATTCAGAGGAAATTCAAAAAATCATCAGATCTTACTATAAAAGCCTATATTCAACAAAACTTGACAATCTGCAGGAAATGGACAATTTCCTAGACAGATACCAGGTACCGAAGTTAAATCAGGAACAGATAAACCAGTTAAACAACCCCATAACTCCTAAGGAAATAGAAGAAGTCATTAAAGGTCTCCCAACCAAAAAGAGCCCAGGTCCAGACGGGTTTAGTGCAGAATTCTATCAGACCTTCATAGAAGACCTCGTACCAATATTATCCAAACTATTCCACAAAATTGAAACAGATGGAGCACTACCCGAATTCCTTCTATGAAGCCACAATTACTCTTATACCTAAACCACACAAAGACCCAACAAAGAAAGAGAACTTCAGACCAATTTCCTTATGAATATCGATGCAAAATACTCAATAAAAATTCTGGCAAACCGAATCCAAGAGCACATCAAAACAATCATCCACCATGATCAAGTAGGCTTCATCCCAGGCATGCAGGGATGGTTCAATATATGGAAAACCATCAACGTGATCCATTATATAAACAAACTGAAAGAACAAAACCACATGATCATTTCATTAGATGCTGAGAAAGCATTTGACAAAATTCAACACCCCTTCATGATAAAAGTCCTGGAAAGAATAGGAATTCAAGGCCCATACCTAAACATAGTAAAAGCCATATACAGCAAACCAGTTGCTAACATTAAACTAAATGGAGAGAAACTTGAAACAATCCCACTAAAATCAGGGACTAGACAAGGCTGCCCACTCTCTCCCTACTTATTCAATATAGTTCTTGAAGTTCTAGCCAGAGCAATAAGACAACAAAAGGAGGTCAAGGGGATACAGATCGGAAAAGAAGAAGTCAAAATATCACTATTTGCAGATGATATGATAGTATATTTAAGTGATCCCAAAAATTCCACCAGAGAACTACTAAAGCTGATAAACAACTTCAGCAAAGTGGCTGGGTATAAAATTAACTCAAATAAATCAGTAGCCTTCCTCTACACAAAAGAGAAACAGGCCGAGAAAGAAATTAGGGAAATGACACCCTTCATAATAGATCCAAATAATATAAAGTACCTCGGTGTAACTTTAACCTAGCAAGGGAAAGATCTGAACAATAAGAACTTCAAGACTCTGAAGAAAGAAATTGAAGAAGATCTCAGAAGATGGAAAGATCTCCCATGCTCATGGATTGGCAGGATTAATATAGTAAAATGGCCATTCTACCAAAAGCGATCTACAGATTCAATGCAATCCCCATCAAAATACCAATCCAATTCTTCAAAAGAGTTAGACAGAACAATTTGCAAATTCATCTGGAATAACAAAAACCCAGGATAGCTAAAACTATCCTCAACAATAAAAAAGGACTTCAGGGGAATCACTATCCCAGATCTCAAGCAGTATTACAGAGCAATAGTGATAAAAACTGCATGGTATTGGTACAGAGACAGACAGATAGACCAATGGAACAGAATTGAAGACCCAGAAATGAACCCACACACCTATGGGCACTTGATTTTTGACAAAGGATCCAAAACCATCCAATGGAAAAAGATAGCATTTTCAGCAAATGGTGCTGGTTCAACTGGAGGTCAACATGTAGAAGAATGCAGATCGATCCATGCTTATCACCCTGTACAAAGCTTAAGTCCAAGTGGATCAAGGACCTCCACATCAAACCAGATACACTCAAACTAATAGAAGAAAAACTAGGGAAGCATTTGGAACACATGGGCACTGGAAAAAATTTCCTGAACAAAACACCCATGGCTTATGCTCTAAGATCAAGAATCGACAAATGGGATCGCATAAAACTGCAAAGCTTCTGTAAGGCAAAGGACACTGTGGTTAGGACAAAACGGCAACCAACAGATTGGGAAAAGATCTTTACGAATCCTACAACAGATAGAGGCCTTATATCCAAAATATACAAAGAACTGAAGAAGTTAGACAGTAGGGAGGCAAATAACCCTATTAAAAAATGGGGTTCAGAGCTAAACAGAGAATTCACAGCTGAGGAATGCCGAATGGCTGAGAAACACCTAAAGAAATGTTCAACATCGTTAGTCATAAGGGAAATGCAAATCAAAACAACCCTGAGATTTCACCTCACACCAGTGAGAATGGCTAAGATCAAAAACTCAGGTGACAGCAAATGCTGGCGAGGATGTGGAGAAAGGGGAACACTCCTCCATTGTTGGTGGGGTTGCAGACTGCTGCAACCATTCTGGAAATCAGTCTGGAGGTTCCTCAGAAAATTGGACATTGAACTGCCTGAGGATCCAGCTATACCTCTCCTGGGCATATACCCAAAAGATGCCCCAACATATAAAAAAAAAGACACGTGCTCCACTATGTTCATCGTAGCCTTATTTATAATAGCCAGAAGCTGGAAAGAACCCAGATGCCCTTCAACAGAGGAATGGATACAGAAAATGTGGTACATCTACACAATGGAATATTACTCAGCTATCAAAAACAATGACTTTGTGAAATTGTAGGCAAATGGTTGGAACTGGAAACTATCATCCTGAGTGAGCTAACCCAATCACAGAAAGACATACATGGTATGTACTCATTGATAAGTGGCTATTAGCCCAAATGCTTGAATTACCCTAGATGCCTAGAACAAATGAAACTCAAGACGGATGATCAAAATGTGCGTGCAGATCGCTCATGAGAGACACAGCCAGAATACAGCAAATACAGAGGCGTATGCCAGCAGGAAACCACTGAACTGAGAACAGGACCCCTGTTGAAGGAATCAGAGAAAGAACTGGAAGACCTTGAAGGAGCTCGAGACCCCATTTGTACAGCAATGCCAACCAACCAGAGTTTCAGGGACTAAGCCACTACCCAAAGACTATACATGGACTGACCTGGACTCTGACCTCGTGAGGGTTGCAATGAATATCCTAGTAAGAGCACCAGTGGAAGGGGAAGCCCTGGGTCCTGCTAAGACTGAACCCCTAGTGAACTAGACTGTTGGGGAGAGAGCAGCAATGGGGGGGGGGTGGGAGGAACACCCATAAGGAAGGAGGGGGGGGGGATGTTGCCCGAAACTGGGAAAGGGAATAACATTGAAATGTATATAAGAAATACTCAAGTTAATAATAAAAAAAAAAAAATGTAAATAGAAGCAACAAACAAAATACAAACTGAAGGAATCTTGGAGAAGGAAAATTTAAGCACACATCACCAATAGATTACAAAAGATGAAAGATGATAGAAGCTCAGGTGTAGAAGATACAATTAAAAAAAAAAAAAACTTGGGGGTTGGGGATTTAGCTCAGTGGTAGAGCCCTTGCCCAGCAAGCGCAAGGCCCTGGGTTCGGTCCCCAGCTCCTAAAGTAAAGAAAAGAAAAGAAAAGAAAAGAAAAGAAAAGAAAAGAAAAAAACCTTGCATGTGGGTCAAATAAATGTTAAATCTAAATATCCCTGAAACAGAACATTCAGAAAATCTGAAACACCATGAAAAGCTCAAACCTCTGACTAACTGGAATAGAAAAAGAGGAGGAAGAGGAGGAAGAAGAGGAGGAGAATCATTATTACCCCAGTTCAAACACTCAGGAAATATTTTATTATTTATTTATTTATTTATTTATTTATTTATTTATTTATTTATTATTGCAAATTCAGAGAAGAAATTTTTTCCTAACGTTAAAAAGGACTTGTCTGTAAAGGTATAAGAAACTAAACGCCAAAAATATTGAAAAAGGAAAGAAAGTCCCCCTGATACGTGACAATCAAAATACTAAACAGACAGACGAAAGACAGAATATTAGAAGTGGCAAGGGAAAAAGGCCAAGAAAAATATAAAGGCAGATCCATTAGAAATATTAGAGCCCAGGTGCCAGCCTATACTGCTATACCCAGCAAAATTTTAAATCATCACACACAGAGAAAACAAGATATTCCATGACTAATTCAAGTTTAAACAATATCCATAGACAAAACCAGTATTTTAGAAGGGACTTAAAAGAAACCGCCAACCCAAGAAACCTAACTATATACATAAAAATGGAGAAAATAAATCCACACCAGCAAAATCCAAAAGTGTACACACACACACACACACACACACACACAATAACACCACCACTATCATCATGACCAAAATAACATAAATTAACAACCATTGATCATTGATATTTATCATTATCAATGGGTGCAATTCCCCAATAAAAAGACATAAGAAAGCAGAATGGATTGGAGAACAGGATTTGCTCTTTGGGTGCATAGAAAAAAAAAATACACACCTCAGCAATGGTAGACATTACCTTAGAGTACAGTGTTGGAAAAAGATTTTTCAAGCAAATGAACCCAAGAAATAATCTGGTCTAGCACTTCTACTATCTAAAAATTAAACTTTAAACCAAAACTAATCAAAAAAGATGGGAAAGGATACTTCATACTCATGAAAGGAAAAATCCACCAAGATGGTTTCTCTCAATTCTGAACATCTATGCCCTAAACACAAGGTATCCACATTTATTAAAGAAGTGTTGCTAGAGCTTACATCACACATTAATAAAGTCAGACTTCAACCTTCTCTTCCCACCAGTGACAAGTCCTTCATATAAACACTATACAGAGAAATGATAAAGCTAACAGAGTTTATGGCTCAAATGGACCTAACTGAAATCTACAGAGCATTTCACCCCCACGCAAAAGAATATACCATTTTCTCAGCACCTCACAGAATTTTCTTCAAAATTTAATACGTACCTAGTCATAAAGAATGTCTCAACAGATACAAAAATTGAATATATTCCTTGTATCCTATCAGACCAAAAAATTAAAGTTGACTTTCAACAACAGATACAACAGAAAGTGTACAAAGTCATAGAAATTAAACTGCTCTCTAATGAATGACTATTGGATTTAGGCAGAGATAAAGAAATTAATGACTTTTAGATTTCAATGTAAATGAAGGCACAATGAACTAAAACTAATGGGACATGACGAGAGTAGCGCTAGGAGTTCAAAGCACTAAATTAAAGAGATGTCAGAGTAACGACTTAGCGGTATACCTGAAATCTCTAAAACAAAAAGAAGCAGATGCACCAAAGAAGCCTAGATGGCAGGAAATAATCAAGCTCAGGGCTGCAATCAATAAAATAGGAGCAAAGAGAAGCATACAAAGAATCAATGAAACAAAGAGTTGGTTCTCTGAGAAAATCAACAAGATAGAGAGAACATTAGCCAAACTAACTAAAAGGCAGGAAGAGAATATCCAAATTAAAATCAGAAATGAAAAGGAGGACATAAAAACAGTGAGGAAATCCAAATGGTGATTAGGCCACACTTCAAAAACCTATAGCCCACAAAATTAGTAAATCTGAAAGAAATGGTCAATTTTCTAAATAAATACCGTTTACTAAAGTTATTCCAAGACCAGATAAGCAATTTAAATAGACTTATTACCCCTAAGGAAATAGACACCGTCATTATAAGTCTCCCAACCAAAACTAAACCCAAAAAATGTCCATGGTGTGATGGTTTTAGTGAAGAATTATACTAGACTTTTAAAGAAGGGCTAATACAAATATGTTTCAAATTATTCCATAAAATATAAACAGAAGGAACACTGCCAACTTCATTTTATGAGGTCACAGTCATCCTGGTATCCAAACAACACAGAGACTCAACAAAGAGAATTACCAACCAATTTCTCTCATGAGTTTAAAAATACTCAATAAAATACTTGCAAGTCAAATCCAAGAACACTTCAAAAACGTTATGCACTATGATCAAATAAAATTCATCCTAAAGATGCAAGGATGGATCAGCATACAAAAATTCATCATTTCAATTCACCATAAATCAAACACAGAATAAAAGCACATCTCATTAGATTTTTAAAAGGCCTTTGACAAAATCCAACACCCCTTCATGATGAAAGTCTTGGAAGATCAGTGATACAAAACTGGAAAGGAAGAAATCAGAGTTTCACTATTTGCAGATGTGATAGTATACATATATGATCCAAACATATGTACAAGGCAACTCCTACAGCTGATAAACATCTTCAGTGAAGTATTTGGATACAAAAGAAAGAAAGGAAGAAAGGAAGGAAGGGAGGGGGGAGGAAGGAAGGAAGAAAGGAAGGAAGGAAGGAAGGAAGGACAAAGAGTACCTCATCGGTATAGAATGAATAGGATGAGAAAAATCAGGAAAACAATACCCTTCACAATAGCCACAAACAATGTAAAATACCTTGGTATAACTCTAAGCAAGCAAGCAAAAGACCTGTATGATAGGACCTTCAATTCTCTGAAGAAAGAAATTGAAGAAAGTATCAACGGATGGACAAATGATCCATGCTCATGGATCAGAAGGATTAACTTAGTAAAAATGACCACCTTGCCAAAAGCAATTTACACATTCAATGCAATTACCATTAAACATCCCATGTAAATTTGTTACAGACCTTGAAAGAAAAATACTCATCTTCATATTGAAAATCAGAAGAACCCAGAAGAGCTAAAAGAATTCTGTACAAAAGAGAACAGCTTGAGGCATGATCATCTTTGATTTCAAGAACTACTACACAGCTATAGCAATAAAAAAAGCCTCTTAAAACTTGATATGCTATATTTGGTGGATATCCTTTGGAGACCTGCCCTTTCCTAAATGGAAACAGAGGAGAAGAATTTTAGGTAGAGAGAAATTTTTGGAAGAGCAGACTGGGAGGACAGGAAGGAGGACTAACTGCAGTTGAAATAATATATATGAAAAGGAAGCAATTTAATAATATTTTAAAATGATATAATCTAGACATATTAATAGTAGAGTACAGGAAACTATTTATTGTAGTGGATAAAGAGGGGAGGCTTCGCCGGGGACAAGCAAGACAGGCAAAGTGGAAGAAAATGCAAAACAATGCTAGGGGTGTTTGAAACATAACTAAACCTACAATATTATTATTTCATGAGCATTCTTACCAAATAATTACATATCATTTTACCAACATGAGCTGAACAAAGAAAACATTAACAGGCATGCTCAACTGGAAGGGAGGAAGCCCAGGTGATCTCAACCTACACAAAGAACTATAGGTAACTTAAGAACTTGGTTCATTTACACAATGGAATACTACTCAGCTATTAAGAATGAGAGATTCTGAGATTTGCAGGCAAATGGATGGAACTAGAAAATGTCATCTTGAGTGAGGTAATTCGGACCCCAAAGGACATGTGTGGTATGTTCTCACTAATAAATGGATAATAGCCAAAAAAATTTTTTTAAAGTACAGAATACCCAAGATACAGTCCACAGAACTCAAAAACATCAACAAGCTGAAGGCCCAACTGAGGAAATCTCAGTTCCACTTGGGAGAGAGAAGAAAGCAACCACAAGGGGGGAGGAAGGGAGAGACAGGGGAAGGAAAGGGGATGGGAGTTGGGGAAGAGCAGAACATGATCTGGTATTGGGTGGGGAGAGAAAGGATTGAAGCCGGGGGCCAGCAGAAAGAATGGAAACAGGTGACCTCAGGAGGAAGGAGGTTGGGAAGACCCTCAAGAATGTACCAGAGACCTGGGAAGCGAGATACTCCCAAGAATCAAAGGGAGGAACCCTATATGAAAGGCCCTACAGTGAGGAGAGAGAACTTATTGAATCCACCTTCAGCAGAAGGACCTGGCATCAAGTGAGGGATGGGGTTGCTCTCACACAGCCAAAGCTCTGACCCATAATTCTTCCTTTCTGAAACCACTGCAGGAATGGAGTGCCCCTCTCCCACTAAAGCATTTATAACACCCAAGTGCTCCATGAACTTGGATCAAGGGGGTGTGGAGAAAGGGTCAAAGAACTATAAACCTGCTATGAAATTGTGTTTTATACATGCAGAACGGATGGTGTGCCCATTAACTCTCAAAGGTATGGTTGCCTGTGTAAGACTTGAATGAGGCCACATCAGTCAAAATTCCAGACTGGACATATGAAAGACTCAAAAGTTACATCTCTATTTAACAAATCATAGGCAGTCAGTGGTTGCTAAGACAAGGAGTCAGTTGATTTCAGGTGTCAGCCCTCTATTACCAAATATATGTATGTTAATCTATCTATCTATCTATCTATCTATCTATCTATCTATCTATCTATCTATCCATTCATCAATCTCCCAGGTTCAGGCATATACTCATGTGCATACATACAAGAAACTTTAATTGAAGTTATTGAGTCTATGATATTTTTTTGTAAGAGAGACAGATAGAGCTGAGAGAGAGAGAGAGAGAGAGAGAGAGAGAGAGAGAGAGAGAGAGAGAGAGAATTATAGAAGACCTGAAATTGATAGAGGCTGTGAAGTTGTGGGACATAAGAGTAGGGGGGAAAAAAGGTAACTTAATATAATAAAAATATATGCTAAAAAGAGTGAAATGTCTCTACCAGCCAAGAGCACACCAATTCTGATCCAATACAAAATTATCTTACAAGTAACATTATGCATCTTAAGCAGGTTGTGTTTAACTATGTAGAAACATATACTGTATTTCAGAACACGAATGTATGCTTATTTAGAAATATAATACACATATATGCTTATAAATTGAATATATTTATGTATTTAAGAATATATAATGTATGTTATATATAACATATAATATATTTTATAATGTATATTATCTGTTGAAGTAGAAAATACCATGATTTGAAATGAGAAACAGGACTGAAAAATGTTGGGGTAAAAGAAGGAAAGAAATATTCGTATAATAATAATCTCAAAATTAAAATATTTTAAAGTGCATTTTGTATTTATATGTGAGAATCTCAAAAACTTTAATATATTCAATGTTTTGAGAAGATATTCTCCTATTAATTTTTTCTCTACTTTGAAGTTGATACATTGCCCATAACACAGAAAGAACATTGGCAAGAACCAAAGAATCTTGGAAATATACAGACTTTATGAGGGAAAAAATAACTTTTTGTTGAGAATATAGCTTTATCGGTAATTTATAAAATGTATCCTTTCACTAGTTTCTTCAAGATCCATTTTGTATAACCTACAGTTTATAAGTGAAACCCTAGATTGATGTTATGAAAAGTAAACCTTTTTAAAGTTTCTGTTTCTACACATTTCATTAAAATTGTTCTCATCATATTCTTTTTGTTGAGCTTTTGAAGTACACAGCTCAGAACATATAGTCGAATTCAGAGGGAAGGAATCTGGGCTTGAATTTAGACTCCCTAATCTGCCATTTGAGCAGACTTAGAGTATTATGTTGAGCATAAACTTCGCTATGTCTCAAAAGGAACTGATAATACCTTAGCCCAGAATTTATATTGAGTCATCAAAAACTGATAGGCAGTTGAGGAAAGAGCCTTCATAGTCCTTGGCAAACCTAATCACTCGTTCGGAAGTTAGGCTTAAATCAGCATACTTTTGCATAGTTTTCTTGTTTCATTTGAATTATCTGTATTTCATCTTGTTATTATTTCTTTTCTGATGATGATGATGATGATGATGATGATGACGACGACGACGACGACGAGGACAACAACAACGATGTTAGTGGTTGTGGTTGTGACAACTCAATTAATGAATGGGCAAAGGACTGTGGTGAACAGAAGAATATTTTCTTTATTTGCAATACTCTGTATAACTGCTGCTACGGTTGTATCCCTTTATTCTCATCTTAACTTTCCTTTCCTTTTTTATTTGTTATTTTTTTTATTTACGTTTCAAATGTTATTCTCTTTCCTGGTTTCTCATTCATAAACTTCCTATCCCATGCCCCTTTCCCTTCTTCTATGAGGGTGTTCCCTGACCCATCCACCCACCCCTTCCCACCTCCCCATCCTGACATTTCCCTACATTGGGGGGTTGAACCGTGGAAGGATCAAGGGCTTCTCCTCCCACTGGTGTCCAACAAGACCATCCTTTGCTACATATGCGGGTAGAGCCATAGGTCTGTCCATGTGTACTCTCTGGATGGTGTTTTATTCCCTGGAAGCTCTGGTTGGTTGACATTGTTGTTCTTATGGGATTGCAAGCTCCTTCAGTTCCTTCAATCCTTTCTCTAAGTCCTCCAATGAGGACCCTGTTCTCTGCTCAATGGTTGGCTGCAAGCATTGGCCTCTGTATTTGTCATGCTCTGGCAGAGCCTCTCTGGAGACAGCTATGTCAGGCTCCTGTCAGCATGCACTTCTTCTAAACATAGTAAAAGCAATATGCAGCAAACCAATAGCCAACATCAAAATAAATGGAGAGAAACTTGAAGCAATGTCACTAAAATCAGGGACTCAACAAGGCTGCCCACTCTCTCCCTACCAATTCAATATCATACTCAGAGTCCTAGCCAGAGCAATCAGACAGTGAAAGGAGGTCAAAGTGATACAAATTGGAAAGAAAGAAGTCAAAGTATCACCATTTGCAGATGATATGAGAATATATTTAAGTGACCCCCAAAAGTTCCGCCAAAGAAGTCCTAAACCTGATAAACAACTTCAGCGACTGGATATAAAATTAACTCAAACAAATCAGTAGCCTACTCTGATACCCAAACGATAAACAGGCTGAGAAAGAAATTAGGGAAAGGACACCCTTCACAGTAGTCACAAATAATATAAAATACCTTGCTGTGATTGTGACCAAGCAAGTAAAAGATCTGTTTGACAAGAACCTCAAGTCTCTGAAGAAAGAAACTAAAGATCTCAGAAGATGGAAAGACCTCCTGTGCTCATGGATGGGCAGGATTAATATTGTAAAAATGGCCATCTTGCCAAAGCCATCTATAGATTCAATGCAATCCCCATCAAAATTCCAACTCAATTCTTCATAGAGTTAGAATGAGCAATTTGCAAATTCATGTAGAATAACAAAAAACCCATTGTAGAGAAAACTATCCTCAACAACAAAATAACTTTTTGGGGAATCACCACCCCTGACCTCAAGCTATGTTGTTATTATTTTATGTAGGAAAGAGAAGACACATCCCTGGAGCTCTGACACAACTTTCAGAAGTCAGTTTTGTCTTCTACCATGAGATTCAGGGATCAAACACAAGTTATCAGGCTTCGTAGGACAAATAGTTTGATTTTTTTTTAAACATTTTTCAGGTCCTCTTATGAAAGTTAATTTTTAAAATAATAAATTTCCTAGGAAATGTATGTATCTGTGACCAATTAAAATAATATATAATCAATGTTTTACCTAATGGAATGCTGTTTTCTTAAGGGAAACAAGACATGGAATTCACCTATACTATTTTGCAGGCTAACTCCCGTGTTATGAAAGTCCTTCACTGAAACTTAAATATTAGGATATGGAACCATGAGACGCATGCTCTCCAAAACCATCTGCAGTGCCTTTCTACTGTATGCACATTTCCAAAAGTTAGTATCTGCTAAGCTTCTCCAGGTAATTAAATTACAAAAAACAGAATAAACTAAGAGAAGCATGCCATCCTCTACTTGTATATAAATACACAAAATGATATTTTTAAATATATGTTTTATAACACATGGCAACTTTCTTGTATTCAATATTTTAATAATTCTAAATAGGTAAATATTCTCTGTGCATTAACTCTTGTCATTATACATTTCTTACTAAGGCGTTAAGATTTCTTGTACATAGCTTGTTGGCCATGTCTAGAAGAAACTATCTAACAGCACTCCTGCTTCTCTTGCCTTTACCATATGCCTGCTTCCCCATCCATGATTTCCCTAAGCTGTATGTACGGAGTTTGCAGAAGTGCAGATTAGGGTTGGGCACCCACATTAATTCTCTAAATCCCGCCTAGTTGTAGACCTAATATTCTTTATTCACTTCAAAATGAATCTTCTTTGATGAGAGATCAGTCCTACATTTGTCAATAGGTATCAATATGTATTTAGAACGAGGTCAAATTTCATATCCGTTTATGAAAATGGCAATCAAATCTTTCCCTCCCTTGTTTAAGGCCCTTCAACCAGGACCCTTAATGACATACATATAGTTTTAATCATATATACCCAATGTTTCATATTCCAAAATGGTAAGTGTGGAAATCTCTCTAAAATAGGTCACTTTGAGGACATTGTTTTGCCTTATAACCCATGTATGCTTAACCAGTTCAAGTTGGATCAACCTCTCAATTCCTTATGATTCACCAGATTGGAATATTTTGATTGGAATTTGCCTGTGTTTGCCTCTCGTTTGGGTAGGCAGAATCTCTTTGATTATTCAGAGCTGGGTGTAAGTGTTGCTTGTTTGCCTCTGTGTGTGGCAATCTGAGCTTGTTAGCCGCTTTGGTTGTACAAGGGTATTTGTGTGTAACAAATCCACACAAAGGAGCTCGAAAGCCAAGTGAATTACCAGGAAAGAGACACACACAATGGAAACCTAAGAGAGTCCCAGGTTGAAATCTATTCCAGGTATTTGCCTGCCTCACCTCTGTGTACACTGCCCCTTCAAACCTTTCAACATTTGCAACCATAGTGACTATGTATATTTCTTTTATGATATTTTATCAAAATCTTAGACAGATTGACTTTAAAATCCAGCCCTTTTCTCTCTGGTCTGAGTTCCTCATTTATAATGAATACCTTCAAGTCCATCCAGTGCCCTCTGAATTTCATACTTACACTTTTCTTAACAACTGAGTAATTAATATTCCTTTTTGAATATTTACCACATTTTTATAATGCTTTCATCAGCAGTTGATGGGCATCTAGGTTATTCCTAAGATCTTTTGGATCTTAGGAATAGAGCAGAAAAGAACATAGATAAATAAATATCTCTATACTAGGATGAAGATTCTTTGAATATTTGTCAAAAACGGTTTAGCTGAGCCCTGAGAGAGGTGGATTTTTAGATTTTTGAGGAACCTCTACACCGATATGCACAGAGGCTGTACCCATTTACGTGTCCACAAGCACTGCCCGGTTTCATTTCCCCAAGTTCATACCAGCACTTGTTATTTATTTTGTCTGTTGTGGTTTTACATTAGTCATTCTGGTTAACACAACATAAAGTTATAATTTGCATTTTTAGTTAGATATGAATTTGAATATTAAAAATATTCTTTTGACAATTATTTTTGATATTTCTCACATCAGTTCCACACCCCAATTTTTCATTCAGGTTTTGTGTGTGTGTATCTCTCTCTCTCTCTCTGTCTCTGTCTCTGTCTCTCTCCCTCTCTCTGTCTCTCTGTCCTCTCTCTCTGTCTCTCTCTCTCTCTCTGTCTCTCTGTCTCTCTGTCCTCTCTCTCTGTCTCCCTCTCTCTCTCTCTGTCTCTCTCTCTCTCTCTCTGTGTGTTTCTTTGTATGCTGTAGATACTAACACTTTCTCAGGCAAAAGCGATTAAAGATGTTTCCCTTTTGAAAGGCTTTGTTTAACCTCAAATGAAGGAATGAAGATACTCTTTGCTGTAAACAAGTTTTTAGTTTCATGATTTCTCATTTCTCTAGACTTGGTTATAGTAAATGTGGTACCCAGCTCCTGTTCAGACAGCCTTTTCCTGTACCTAACATTACAAGAGCTTGCCCTAATTTTTTTCTGCCCTATCATGTGCCAAATATCAGGTGTTGTGTGGAAGTTTTTATCTATTTGAAGATTTGTGCAGGACACAGAGAGTGATGACGTTTCCTTCTCCTGCATGTAACTCTACTTCAACCAGCGTGATCTGCAAAGTCCAAGATGTCCCCCCCCCTTTTTTTTTTCACTCAGTCGGCTTTTTGGGTGGATGTAGGGTATAAGCTTATACATGAGTCAAAATTCTATTTCGTTTATTAATGTCTTCAGCTACACATCCAAGAATATATTAGCAGGATATATGGAAATATCTCCCTCTCTCTCTCTCTCTCTCTCTCTCTCTCTCTCTCTCTCTCTCTCTCTGTGTGTGTGTGTGTGTGTGTGTACCATGCATGATGCGTCTCTCTCTCTCTCTCTCTCTCTCTCTCTCTCTCTCTCTCTCTCTCTCTGTATGTATGTATGTTTCAAAACTCTCATGGAGTTGGGATGGTAGAAAGAAGGGGTGAAGGGGTGAGTTTTGAAGTATTTTCAGAGGGTGTGAAAATGATCAAAAGACATATGAAATTTTTAAGTAATTAGTTATTTAATATAACGAGGAAGCTATTTTAAGCATATAATTTTTTTTAGAAAAACTTCATTGGTTTTGGCACAATATTCCATGGTGCTAGATATGAAAGTAAGGGATTACGCTTTGCCTGTGAGGGTAGGGGAAGATTTGGATGGAGAAATGAGAAATTCATTTAATGGGTCATCTTTTATTTCTCTTCTAAGAATAAAAAAAAATTTAATAGTTTGTAGTAAGAGATGCAAATTCTGTTTTCTGTTTTTGAGAAACAGAAGAATTTTTAATAATTAGCTCTACAAGGAGTGTTAATTGGCAGGTACATTCATCTTTACTCTAAATAGAAAACGTCCTCACCCATGAAATTAAGGCAGTTTCCATTCATTATTTCCCTTCTAAAAGACATGGATTTCTATCAAGACAGAAACAGTTACAAACACTGAATTCAAGATGTAAGAAAATTTGTTTATTTGATGCACTATTTAAATATATTTATCCAACAACATTTATTGATCATGTCACACTATCTTTGGCAAGACTTTTAGTACTGCTAATATATATATATATATATATATATATATATATATATACTACACTATTTAAATTATATCACATATTTCAAGTCAATGAGATTATTCTAAGTAGGTGAACGCATAATTAAGCAATATATATATATATACATATATATATATAGTGATCTTCGGTACAATTTCATTAGTAATTAGTAATGCCATGCAAGTGTTAAAAACATGGAAGTTTATCACTATACCTTTTAATTATGTGTCTTGTAAAGTTATACTTAACTAGCTAAATTTTAGTCAAGTATGTTTGCTTGAATTCAGATCTAGTTTGATACACCGTAGGCAATTTCACAGGATAACATATTTAACTCAAATACTAAAAAGAAAAAGAAGAAGGCAACATTAAAATATCTTACTGCAAAACACGTTAAGTGATTTGAACTGCCAATATATGTGAGAGTTTACAAAAATGTTATTATTCAATATAAAATAGAAACTGCCTGTATGAAATCACAATGACCCCATAGTTATCACAACATTACATAAAAACACGGGTGAGTTTATAATATACATTGCTCGTTCAAAATAGACTGATTTTTATCTACCCCTTTGCAAATCTCGACCCATAGAAACCTGGAATAAAAGGATACTGTACTTTGAGATTTTTTTGTTGTGCCCTTTTGGGAATATAATTAAGAGTGAGCCCTATTATTTCCGGACAATGGAAAGGCCATCGACTGTGCTGCGTTTGAAATCCTGCATCACACAAAGCATTTTCTAATGATGTCCTTGGCTTAAGAAAAGAAAATCGGCTTGACCTAATTAAAAACTCAAAAGATTCTCTCCATTATTTTATCATAAATCTTCTGTGGGCTTTTTGCCAATTAAAGAATGTGCAGTTTTAAGAAACCTGTCAAAGAAAGATGGAATGATACACGTTAAGGTAAGGTAAATTACAAGAAATTAGATTTGTCAGACTGTAAGAAATCTGAAGCACAATGTGTACCAATGAAAGCTTCAAAATTGAGCACATTCATCTTTGTTCAACTCAAGTACCCGAGATCAAGGAAAGGACAGGGCTGTACTGAGATGACTGAGGAGTACTACAAAAGCATCTTTCTTCAAACATAATTACTCCGAACCTCAGCCAATAATGAAGCACTTCTAGTTACCTTGGTACCATCTCTCAATGCTCTTTCATTTCTGTCTACAATGAGATAACCCCTAGTATTCTCTTTTGGAGGAATCCAGAGCCAGCCAGGTATAGAGAGCTCGGGGCACTTTCAGCTGACAGTTTTTATTAAAAGTCAGAATAATGTGACTCCACGCGCATGTTTGAGCGTGTCAAAATATTCAAAATCCTAACTGAACTCAGTGTGAATTGACACATCAATGTAAATTTTCATAAAATCGTCAGCCTTAATCTTTTCGTCTTTTTTTTTTTATCTCCTGCACATTTAGAACTGTGTATTTTCTCCTGTGATCTGTGGTTCTTTGTCACATCTTTATGGATACACTTTAACTGTCACTGTTTCCTTATTTTGAGCCTCTATTCATAAGAGTGTTTTTTTCTGTTGTTACAAACCTATTTTTTTCCTAATACATATCTCTCACAATCTTGCTTCATACTCACTTAAATATGGCTTCATAACCATAATTATTTAATTATCACATCATCTTATTTTAAAAATGTAAACTCTGGTCTTAGAAATGTGCACACTATTAGCACATATTTAAGATAGATTTTCCCAAAGACTTGGGATATAAACGATTTTGATTTCAGAATTTTCATGGCTTTGAATATTTCCATAGAATGTAGGCTTAAGAATTCATTATATGAAAGTCTCAGTTTTAAAATTGGGGATGCTCATCCAAACATTTACAATGGTTTATTAATATGACTAAAATTTTTAATTGTCTTCCAGTTGAATGGATTTTAAAATCAAACATTTCTATATTCACCTTAAGGCTCTCTACAGAATGTTCCAATGCATCTTTCAGCTTCCCTGCAATGCAAACTCTGTTCCCAATCTCTACCTCCGTGAAAATGAGCCATTTCCTCATAACAAAGAATGTCCCTCTGCATGTCTGATCCATACATCCCGCATGTTATTTTTCATTTTAAGACATTTAACAGGTTGTCAAAACCTCAAGAAAGAACCATTAATAGTCCCATAGTGCCTTCATAATTCTATTTCTGCTTCCATTAGGCAAATATTTCTGATTAATTAAACTATACTGTATTTGTTGGGGTCCTTTCCATGATGCAGTATGTTTCCTGTGATTCGTTGTATGTGTTAGATGGCTCATTATTAGTTCCTCCTTGAATTTAAATTTTTAAGTGAAAAGCTGTTTTATCTCGATTACTTTTAGCTAGATCTGAGCATCTATGAGAGGAAATTTGGTTTTTTCGACTAGTTGATGAATTACACTTAGGAGGGCTATCTCCAGAAGAAGAAAAAAAAAGCTTCTACAAGAGTCAGGTGAATTGGTTTAGCAAAATTAAGTCATCAGTGCACCCGCCGACACTGAGGAGTAGAATTGAAGAGAATACCAGTTTAAATCTTAGAAAATAAAGGCCCCATTATACAAAATAAGCAGGAAAGAGTTTCTAAGAGAAATTAGCATTCCATTTTGCTGAAAATCATTAAAGAATTGTTGATACTTATGTACTCAAAGTATGTACACATAATGTTCAAAATGAAGTAGCGTGAAGAAATTGTCCCGTTGTTCGTAAGCCTTAAGATTTTGAGGCAGTCAAAATATAGGTGAGTAGCATAACGTTTTTAAATTATTGAAAAATATCTAAATATGGTAAATGAATAAGCAGTTCACTTCAAGACAAAAGGATACATCACATGTTGAATTGAGGCTTTTAATGCAGTCAGAGATAAACACTGACACAGAGTATATGAAAATGACTTAAACCTTGAAATGTTCATGAACTTCTTCAAAATAATGAGCAGGAAAGTTAATTGAAATGATGAAGTATTTAGATAAAGTTTTATCTACATACAAAATAATATTATATTGTTTACTGTTCTATTTGGCAGTTGGACCTAGGGAAATGGAGCTGATAATTGAGGCAAACGAACTCCTTCTGCAATAGCAAACATTTATAACAGCATCAGACATTTTGTACTCTGAGGGTTGAGAAGAATCACATGAAAAAAAATGTAAAATCACAAGGGCAAGTCACACATGACAGAACAAAAACGAAAAAGAAAACACCCAAACAAACAAACAAGCAGACATGAGAGCCATGTTTTTTCATGAAGAAATAGAAACAAACAACAATAGCCACTCCTAATGGATAATCTACAGTGAAGCCTCTCCTATTCAGTACACCTGGGAAGCACAGAAGAGCGTAACACAAGAACAATTCTGTGTCTGCTGAAGAAACTAATATCACAGGACACTTGTTTCATTTTCTTGGAGTTTGCTCAGAAGCACTAAGAATTTCACTCACATGACTCGCATTCTTGGACTGTGTTCCAACAATATAACATAACGTATTTTTCCTCTTTCTAGGACCACAAATGATATCAACAAAATTGTGCCCTCCTCCTTCATGCATCTTTGTATGTACTATATTTTGTTTTGCCTCTTTATTTCCTCTAGTCTGAGCACCCAGTGTTTACTCTGTCTGCTCTGTAAAATTTGGACAGATTTATGAAAATATAAATGAATCAAATGTAAGGAAATATTACAGCGTATATCATGTTTTGAATAGAAAAAAAGGAATAAAGAAATAATAACTTCAAACAGATGTCAGTTGAAGTACTTTGGTATGAAAATTTGTTAACAACAATATTAAACTGCACGTAACTCACTCTGACATTTCCTTATGATCACTGGAGCATACACGCTCACAGTTATGAATGGCCCCGACCATAAGTAATAAGACATTCAGAATGGAATGGCAGAAGATGACAATGTCCCTGTGTACCTCTGGAGTAGCAGTGCTGGTGAAAAGAACAGGGCAGTCTTACATTCTCTTTGGGAATGACTGGAGAGTCTTTGTACGTCACCATGTTGGGCGCCAGATGTAAATGTAACGTTTATTTCCCAAAGCTGTTATGTTGCTGGATTAAAATTCCTCTACTAGTCTTTCTGGATAACTGAGAGTCACATTGTTTAAGAGGTATGTCCTCTTGGTGTAATAGGGCAGCAATATAACTCCGAAGGAGGTTCAGCTACTTTTCCTTAGCTCCATTATAATAGACTTAGCATCTAAGCTCTTTTCAATTGTTCTTAAAAATCCCAAGTTTGACCAATTGTTAACAAATAAAAGCAAATGACGAAAATACCATGAAACTATTAGAATTGTAAATAACATGGGCAAACTTAAGTTACAGTTATATTTTCATTCATCAGCAGAATGTGGGCACATTTTCACTCAGGTTTAGACTCTCAAATTAATGGCAATGGAATGAATCAATAGCACAAATCATTATTAAATTAGTTGAGTTCTAATTGGAGAAGCAAGAATTTAAGACAAGAGCATAGAAAACACTATGTAAAAATGTAGCAAATATAATTCTACTTTTACACTGAGAAAATAATCTGAGGAGAAAATTCACTCATGCAGCTTTACACGTGTGAACAAGGAGCCCATCTACTAGATAGGTGCCAAATTAACTGATAATTACCCTAGTCAATAGTCGGCATACTGTTCTGTACTGATAAGTACTTGAAAATTAACATTTTGATAATTGCGCAAATCTCTATTAAAGGAAACAAACCTGTACAATTCATAGAAATACATAGAAATCCAAAAATACGCTTACTGCTAATGATAATTACTCCTTTGTTAGAGAATAATATCTTTCAGAAAACATTGCTTCAAGAAACTCAATTGAAAACTTAAATCCACAATTATGCCTCGTGGTAGGCTTAGATATTGTCTCCATTCTGCAAGCACAATATTTGGCCATACCATGACGCCACGCTGTGGGAAAGCTGTATGGTTAGTGGGGCTTAGAAGACAAATCACTGCTAATCCTTAACACTCAAAAAGTAATTGGCTTCACCGGAAAACTAATATTTATGCTAGATTTTTCCCCCAACTGTTTGACGGACACAGAATACATAAATTGTCAGATTTTATGCAACATTTGTAAATGTATTGGCTCTTGTTATTACGAAACACATGCAAGCATTATTCTCTTTGACCTCAGTTCATAGGAAATTTATCACAAATAAGAACTTGTTGAATTAGCCAATTTTATATCCCCCATAGAATATACCATGATTATATATTTCAAGCTAGGGGAGTCATGAATTCTAAGTTTTTACAGTCCACTGGCAAAATAAAGCCCTTCCCAAATTTCTATATAATATTATCAGTATTTTATTCTGTGAGTATCTAACTTTTGTAATTATTTTGGGTAAAATGAATACGTTATTTTAAATTTAGTTTCCTCTCAGAGAGGAAATGGGGAAGGGGCATAACATTTGAAATGTAAATAAACAAAATAACCAATAAAATAAATAAAACAGCTAAACATATCTATTCTCAATGATTTTAGTTTTATAATCACAATTACAGTCTATACAGTAGATTACTTTTTCCTCTTCTCTAATTAAAATGCAATATGCTTTGACCCCAATCCATTGTCTCTGAGAAACACTATTCTACTCGTTCATCCTAGCAGTCTAAATTTTTCATAACACTCATGTCCGTGCACACATATGTGTCTTTCTGTGGCAAGTTGTTTGCTGTGTAGAAATTTACTTCAAGATTAAACCTTCCATATCACAGAGAAGCTTTTTGGAAATCGTTCAGGTGAAACAGTTCTGCCTACAGAGAACTTCATTAATATACACAAGAAATTCTAAAGGGAGCCTTCCATTCCACAGGGAAACTCACTAAATTTAGGGAGTAAGTAACTCAAATGTTCCAGAAAGTCTCTGAAACTGACCGGATACACTAGTCTTTCCTTCACCAAACAAATGAGAGTAGTAAGGATGTCTGACATATGCACTCAGACAAATAAAATTCTGTAGTAGAGCCCTGGATTGGCAGAGAGCAACTAAGACACCTGAAAGAGAGAGGGTGCAGCTGGTTACCAAATTTACTTCCGGACTAGGTATGGTGCCTAGAAGGGGCCCAATGAACAAAGTTACATGGGAGAGAGAGAGAGGGAGAGGGAGGGAGGAAGAGGGAGGGAGGGAGAGGGAGAGGGAGGGAGGGGGAGGGAGACCAGCTATCCTCCCTGGAAGAGGCTCAAACCAACTAACCTGTAGAGAAAGGACCCTATCAAGCCTTCGAACCTGTTGAACTGTAGGAAGGTTGTGAGTTCTGGGCTTCCAGGTTTGGGCGTTAGTTGTCATTCATACCGCAATGGAATGTTGGTGTTGCTGCTCTGTTGAATTAAAGATTAATTAATAAATTTCGTTGCGGGGTTGCTTCCCGCCTCGGTGGTTTATGTTCCCTAATGAAAGACACAGGTACGGTCTTGCATTTTAATATTCCTAAAGCAGCACAGTAGCTGGTCAACTGCTGGTCAACCCTCTATTTTGTCAGACTCTACCTCCAGCTGATAATATCGAATTACTACTTACTAATTCCTATGTTTCATCTTGGCTGCTCTTAACTCCAATTAGTCAGACAAGAGTTTTCTTGGCCCAAAGCCTGGGACACTCTCCTTGCTTTTTCTACCCCATGGCGGCCTCTGTCTGTCCTCTCTGCACACTCTCTGAAAGCTTGGAAGGTATTCTTCCTCCTTCTCCTCCTGGTTCCAAACCTGAGAATCCAAAAATCCTACCCCTGTCTGTCCTTCCCAACTATTTAGCGGCTGGGACCTTTATTTACCAACCGGAACCAGTGGGGTTGAGTGGGGCAGATCCTCTTGGGAAAACAGGTTTTGGAGGAACATAATTAACATTTGTAAAACAAGCAACTACATACCTCTCTCTCATACAGTTCTGTACCTGTTCGCAATGCCTCACGGATGCCCTGCATGTGACTCTCACCAAGCTGAAGGTTGGTAGATCCTCCCCTCGGCCTTCGTTCCTTTTCCCTGCATGGGATGAATAGACATTCATTCACATCTCACTGGTAATAGGAACTTACATAATTGAATTAATGTCATTAAGTGCAACGTAGAAGCTCTTTGTGTCAATCATCTTTCACATCCCTTGGGTGTCATGGAGAATACAAATGTCTTTCAAGCAAACAATTTTACACCATAATATGCCTTAATATTAGTGCAAAAGCATTTTTTTAAAAGGAAGGCTATATATAGAGGAATTCATGATCCAATAGATTATTTCTTGATCCCTAAACTGTAAATATTTCTTACTGAATCAACGTTTATTTTTGAGGGGAAAAATCCTTATATCAAGCTTGAAAAAAATCATTTCTCTATTAAAAGTATGTAGCTTGTTTACAATTTTGGCCTGTTTAATACAAAGACTGCTTACCCGTTTCTTTTTGTTAATTCTGAATCCTAACATTGACTAAAGCTAGTCAGACTAGAACACATAATCAAACACTGATAACTTAAAACCCAGTGCTTGGCTGGGAAGAACACCACAATGACATTACAAAAGTTTTGAATTCCAGAAACACTAAAGAACTGAGAACAATAATAAATTCATGACAAATTCTTTGTCAGACATCGGAGCTCTTATTTTCTCTACTAGATGGCAATGGAGATCTTAGAACACCTCAGGAACAGCTGACACTGCATATTCCTTTACCTTCTATGATATGCTTTCATAAAATTGGCCAAAGTTTACTTTTAATTAAGTATTTCTATTTAATTCATATTTGCAAGTCCAGTAGAATGGTGCACTAAAACAATGTCTTCCTGACCTTGCTTTGGTTAGGAGAACTTTAATGACTACTTCTATTTCACCAGGGGCTGTAAGTCTGTTTAATTTGTTTGTCTGATTTTGATTTAACTTTGGTAAGTGGTATGTATCAAGAAACATATCCATTTTTTAGGTCTTCCAAATGGATGGAGTAAAGTCAAGTTTTTTAAATATTTCCTCATTATCCCTGGGTCTATTTTCCCCTTCTGCTTTATAACTCTGCTAATTTGGATATTCTCTCTCTACCTTTAGTTAACTTGACTAAGGGTTTGCCATTCTTATTGATTTTCCTCAAAGATCCAACATTTATTGACTCCATTAACTTGTTTTTCTGTCTGTTTGCCTTTACTGATTTCAGCCTCTTGTTTTTCTAGTGATTTCAGCTGTTCTGTTAAGTTACTAGCCTTATACTTCTCCAGTTGTCTTCATGTAGATCATTAGTGTTTGAACTTCCCTCCTGGAACTGCCTTCACTTGTGTCTCATGTATTTCTACAGAATATTGTTAGCAGGGCACTAAATTCAACATTTATAAATGGAACCACATGAAACTGAGAAACTTCTACATGGCAAAGAAATTGTTATTTAGACAAAGCAGCAACCTACAGAATGGAGAGAGCTTTTATCCACTCCACATGCAATAGAGGACTGATAGCCAAAATAAATAAAGTATTAAAAAAGAAAACTTGGTAACTATAAAACAAATGGTGCAAATGTAAAAATGGGGCACAGATCCAAGCAGAGACGTCTCAGTAGTGGGAACTCAAATGGCTCAGAAACACTTAAGGAAATGTTCAACATCTTCAGTAAACTAAGGAAATACAAATCCAAACTTCTTTAGGGCTCTTGCTCTCTCTTGTTCACTTGCTCTCTTCCCCTCTTGCCCCTTTGTCCCTTCTCTCCCCATTCCCTTTCAGCCCCTCTCTCCACATGCTCATGGCCGGCCTCGACTCCTTTACTCTTCTATTTCTCTACTCTCCTCTTAACTCTCCTCCCCATGCCCTGAATAAACTATATTCTATACTAAAAAAAAAAAGAAGAAGAAGAAGAAGAAGAAGAAGAAGAAGAAGAAGAAGAAGAAGAAGAAGAAGAAGAAAGAAAAGAAAAAGAAAAAAACTCTTTAGGATATTATCTTACACCTGTTAGAATGACTAAGAATACTAACATAAAATGTCAGACCATGTTGGTGAAGCTGAAGAACAAAGGGATCACTTCTCCATTCTTCTCCATTGCTAGTAGGATTGCAAACTTGTATAGTCACTATGAAAATCAATGTGGCTTTTCCTTAGGAAACAGGGCTCAATCTATCTCAAGATCCAGCTATAACAGTCTTTCATATATGCTCAATGACACTTCATCCTACCACAAGTAAACATTGACCATGTTTACTGATGCTCTATTTCTAATAGTCTGAAATTGGAAACAGCCTAGATGGCCCTCAACAGATGGACGAGTAAAGAAAATGTGGTAAATTTACATATTTAGATCATTTTCATATATGTAGAAACTTCAGGAAGCTTCTACTTTATTAGGTTTGCATACTACCACTCAAATGGCTTTGAACTTTCTTACCTCTTTCCTCATGCTTCTCTTCCCTCCCCCTCCCCACTTGCTAAGCAACCTATTCCCTCCCTCTGTAATTACTCTGTGTCTCCTTCCTAGGGAGATCTAGCCACAGACCTAAGGGACTTAACCTCTTTGTTCTTACTATAGCTTGGCTATCATTTATCAAACAGCTAATATCCATATAAAGAAGTACAAAACATATTTGTTTTTCTGGGTTATGATACCTCACTCAGAGTGTTTTTTTCTATATCCACTCATTTACCCATTATTTTAATGATTTCAATTTTTAACAGGTGGATAATATTCCAATGTGTACATGTACTACTTTTATTTTATAAATTGATCTGTTCCTGGACATATATTAGTGTGATTTCTTATAACATCCAGGACTATCTGCTTAGGAACATGGGTGCATTCATTGTTGATACCCCCACTGTGCTGGTAACTCCAAAATACCCACTACTTCTGGGCTGTACCTTCGCCATCAGCCCAATATGTGTTCTATTCAGGGACTGTAATCCAGCATCATTGTGCCAAATCTCAACTTCTTTCATAATCTTTTCCATCCTGATACTTCTAATACCTGTGGGGCTACATATTCTCTAATGGACTCTCTGAGTGCAAAGCTTTACCTACTCTCCATGTCTCCCCAATGCCTACAAGTGCTTGTACTACCTGAGAAATATTACATTACCAAGTTTGTCCATAGCTTCCTCTGTACTGTAGCTTCTATATGCTGACCCTGTCAAAATATTTTCAAGATTATGCTGATTTCTTCTTAATCATGTCTGATTCTTTAGCTCCATATGATCAATATTAACTGTTCTAGCAGAGAAACATTTTCATGTTAGTGGTTCTTAACTCTCAATAACACATAAATACCCTTGATAAAGTCTTTGTTTCCTTCTGAGACTTCATAATCCATGATTCCATTGTCTCCATTTCTCTCAACTTTCTTATTTTCCCAGCATCCTATAGGACATCCCACTGAGAGCTGAACCTTCAAGACCTTTACCAGACCAAATTCCAAATGTTCCCATAATCTTCTCCCAAACATGATCATGTCTGCCACAGAAAATATCAGGAACATTTACATATTTTGGTCTAGTTGGAGTTTCTACTACTGTGATAAAGCACACATGCTACTTTCCCATGACAATCATTAATTAAGACAACATGCCAGAGGCTTGTCTGCAGACCTATCTAATAATGTAATCTAATCTAAATAAGATTCTGTAATCATAGATATGTCTAGGTTTATGTTAGTTTGACAAAAACACCCAGCTCGCATACCAAGGAAATATAGTAAAGTTCTTGTTGTATAGGATGTCTGGTGCTGTAGATGCAAACATGGGCTGTGACAGAAATTACAAAACAAAGCAAAGTTTTCTTAACTTTCATGAATTTCATTGATAATTCTAATAAAATAAATACATAAAAATACTTATCTATACTAAGTATACATTTTCATGCCTTGTACCTATCTCAAATAAAGCAAACAATAGAATGTGACATTCAATTCAGTCACAACTCAACATGGAATTCAACCTTATTTTTCATTAAGTTTTACTTTGATCTTAGTATTAGCTTTTCTACTAGGAGAAACCGATGAGACAGCTCAAACAAATTAAGAAATTAAGAAAGGATAATAACCCTGTCTCTATGGTTATATAACAATCTATAGAAGCAGCAACTACTCAAGTAATATAAAGAAAACCAGTGCTACTTTAATAAGAATTAGGGAAAAATTGTCTACCTCGGGGCTTGAATGAATTGAGCTGGAAATGACTTGGAAGCCTTTTCCCTGAGGACTAGCTCTCATAGTATTGGCCCTTTATTTGAAAGCTGCCAATGGAGAAAAGCATTCAATAAATCTACAGGAAAAACAATGACCATTTAGGTAAGATATTGTCAATGCTGCAATAGTGACCTTTTATAACTAAGATAACCAATAGCTATGTCATTAGACTTAATACCTAACCAAAAGAAATAACTTAATATCTGCATTGCAAACCTAGCTAACTTCTCGGGGTTAGAGAAGTAATTAACTCCAGAGAATTACACTTTGCTGTATCACAAATAATTACCCATAAACTTATAAATGACCATAATTTCCACCCGTCATCAAGTAAGTTTGTGTTTACCATAGCTGGAGGTTAAACTGATTAAACTGTGGATGTAAAATACTGGCTGAATATACACTGCACCTTCTTGATCAGAATGAATGCATGGCTAGATGACTTCAAACCCATAGTCCCTACAATAACCACAGGTCCTACCTATATTCTTATTACATCATCAGAGACACATATAATGTCTTCTTAATGACCTGAATATTACAGAAAGTGTTTTACTGAGCAGAAAACAACTAGGCACCCCATAGAATGGGAGAAAATATTGGCCAATATTCATAGGTTTCTGTCTTCCTAATTTTAAACTGTGGTCTTCAATTTATCTAGAGTTTTTGTTAAGGATGATAGATATAGTCTAATCTCATGCTGTATACATATACTGTTTGGCCAGAACAATTTGCTAAAAATGCTGCCTTTTCTGCTAAAAATTCTGCCTTGAATCTTTTCCAAATATTTGATAGTTACCTGTGGTTACCTGAATTCATTTTGGTTCTTTTTATTTGCTCCATCTGCTTTACAGTAATGCCATATTGTTTTTATTACTGCATTTCTGCAATATAGCTTAAAACATAGCAATTTCTCCGAATTTTTTTTCTTTTCTCTCAGAATTGCTTTGACTATCTGGGGACCTTCCGTAGTTCAGTATAAATTTAGGATTCTTTTCTGTTTCTCTGAAGAATGAGGTAGGGATTTTGACTGGTCTAGCGTCGATTCTATACATTTCTTTTCTGGCAGTTGTGATTGAGCTTGTTATTATGATTTCTTTCTTCAGTATGTTTGCTATTGTTATTTTAAAAGGCTGCTGACTTTTATAGAGCATTTCAGTATCTTGTCACTTATGTAAAATTATTGATGATTTCTAGATGTTTCATGTTGGGTCTCTGCATACCTCTTACTTGTAAAGATACAAGTAAATAGGGATACTGATTTTTCTTCATATCTTTATCTCCTTAATTTTTTTGTATTCTTTCTTTAGCTAGTGTTTCAATAATAATAATAATAATAATAATAATAATAATAATAATAATAATAATAATAATGATAATATAGGTTGTGTTTAGGGGTGCGAATAGGGAAGAATCCTGTCTTAGTCCTGGTCTTTCCCTAGAATATGAAGCTCCATCAAGAGAACAGCTGACAGCAGGCACTGGTGATAGCATGAGGGAAGCAGAAACATAAACTACTGATGAGGAGTTTGAAAGGGGGTGCAGCCACCCATGGACATCAGTTTGGGAAATTCTCAGAATGCAGAACATGAATCTACCAAATGACCCTGACCCAGATAAACAACTCATTTGTGTGCCCAATGAACTCTACAACCTACTCAACAGATATATACTTAGATTTTTTGAACGTTTATTCTAACCACAATGGGCAGAAAATGTAAACAATCCAAATGTTCTTCAATAGACAATAAAAAATGTGACACACATACACTCTGAAGTCCTATTCAACTGTAAAAAAAAATGTAAGTAAGTGAAACTATATGTTACTGCAGCGAATGAAATAACCCAGTTCCAGAAAGAAAAATAATACCTCATGTTCTCTCTTATTTGTATATCCAAGTCTGTGTCTTTTGCCGTTAATATATAACTTGGTGTGACTACAGGGATCAGTAAAATAATGAGATCATAGAGGACTGGGGTCGAAAAATCTCTGCAAGGGGAACTAGAAGGACACAGGTACTATGAAGGTAGACATGAAAAATTTGTAATTGAAACTTTAACTGAGAGGGTGAGAGAGAATAAAAAGGGAGTGTAAAGGAAGCAAGAATGATAGAGAACACACAGGGCAACATTATTTTAAGTTTATTTAAAACAGTACTTGTATATAAGATGGTCCTGCTGCAGACAACACACACTTTGCACAAGGGCCATGAAAAACTATCAAGCTAGGACTGAGCTGGAAACCTCCTTGTTGAGGAAAGGTGAAGTATCAGAAGGAACTATAGAAGCTGGAAGAAAAGAAAAACAATGAAAACAATCTTCTGCTGAAAAGCCTACAAATTTCAACAATGACTAATATGGTAAGATGTCTTCAAGGACACCACAGAGGCAATTATATCTTGAGGTAATAAACTCAATTGGACTTAGAAGCTCAATAGGAAGAAATTCATATTTAGTACTGTAAGCCCAGTCCTTGACTGGCGATGATACTGAAGCTAGACGAGAACCTATTAGTACAATATTCTTAACCATTATAATTTTCAAATGCATTCTAAATATCTATATTTATGTTCACAGATAAGTGTAGCTCTCACACATCATAAAGAACCTCATTTCCCTGGAAACAGAGAGCGTCCCTGAAATTCACAATTGATCAAAAAATATAGAACAATTAAGTTTAGGATGCCCATCCCCTGATGATACACCTCAGGCTGAGGGAACTCTCAGGATGACCATACAACCCTAAGGACCAGGAAGGTTTCCAAGAAATAGTGTTCTTTTACATTTGTCAGAGCTGCATCTATGAAATCTTAAAAGTAGAGCAACCCAATGGCAAAATCAGTTGACTTGGAAGCATGTTTGATGAAAATTTCATGAGACTGCACCCCTACATGAAGACTTATATACAATTAATGCCTAATTATGTGGAGAAAATTTAAATTCCCCTTGGATTAACTAACCTGGAGTTTACTCAATCACAAGTGTACATATTCAACAAGCATATGATCAAGTCAAAATGGTCAAATCAGTTTTTATTTATATGTGCACATATCTATATATGTAATTATAATTAATAAGAGTTATAGTTTAAGAATATCAGGCTATGCCTTTGAGTTGCAATGAGGCGACATGGCATGATTGTAGGGAAGAAGAGTAGGGTTAATAAAATGTAAATATAGTATATTTATAAATAATGTATTAAAATATAAAATTAGAATAAAAATAGAACTCCGAACACCCATATTTTACAATAATTCTGAATATAAGTGACTGCATCTGCAATGATGGGTTCACAGAAAGTGATTTGGATGTTTCACAGATGGGTTTAACTTCTTTTGTGTAAAGGAAATAGTTTCTCATCATTAAAGAAAATAACTCCAAATCTTTTGCCCTAGCTTTTCTCTACACTGGGTCATTGAGCCTCCATAGGAGGTGCTCCCCTCCCATTGATACCAGATAAGGCAATCCTCTTTTACTTATGTAGATGAAGTCATTGATTCCTCAATGTACAAATACTCGTTGGCTTGTGATTTAGTCACTGAGAGCTTTGGGTCTGTCTGGTTGGTTAATATTGTTGTTCTTCCTATGGGGTCGCAAACCCCTTCAACTCCTTCAGTCCTTGCTCTAAGTTCTCTATTAGGGTCCCCATGCTCAGTCTGATGGCTGACTGCATGCATCTGCATCTTTATTGGTTAGACTCTGGCAGAGCCTCTCAGGATACAGCTATACAAGACTCCTATCAGCAAGCTCTTCTTGGCAGCAGCAATTGTGCCTGGCTTTGGCGTCTGCAGATGGGATGGATCCCCAGGTGGGGCAGTCCCTGGATGACCTTTCCTTCAGTCTCTGCTCCACTCTTTTTTCCCTGCATTTCCGTTTGACAGGAGCAATTCTAGATTATTATTTTGGAAGTGGGTGAGTGGCCCCGTCCCTCTACCGGGGGCCATGCATATCCACTGGATGTGGTCTCTACAGGTTCTCTCTCCCCTTTATTGGGTATTTTGACTAATGTCCTCTCTTTTGGGTACTGAGAACCTCTTGGGTCCCTGGCATCTGGGACTTTCTAGTGGTTACCCCCAACTCCCACTCTCCCATGGCTAGACACCTACTTTCAAATTTTCCCCAATCTCCTCCTGTATCTGAGCTGCCCCCCGTTTACCCTCCCCCTCCTCTCTCCCTCCTAGATTCCTCTCTCCCTCTACCTTCTGAGATTATTTTCTTCCCCATTTTGAGTAGGACGGTAGCATCCACATTTTGGTGTGGTCTTGCTTCTTGGATTTCATATCATCTTTGAGTTGTATCTTGGGTATTCTGATTTTTTTTCTAATATCCACTTATCAGTGAGTGCATACCATGTGTGTTTTTTTGTGACTGGGTTACCTCACTCAGGATGATATTTTCTATTTCTATCCATTTGCCTAAGAATTTAATGTAGTCATTGTTTTTAATAGCTGAGTAGTACTCCATTTTACCACATTTTCTGTATCCATTCCTCTGTCAAAGGACATCTGGGTTCTTTCCAGCTTCTGGCTATTATAATAAGGCTGCTATGAACACAGTGGAGCCTGTGTCCTTGTTCTATGTTGGAGCATCTTTTGGGTGTGTGCCCAGGAGTGGGATACCTGGGTCCTGAGGTAGAACTATGTCCAATTTTCTCAGAAACTTCATTAAGAGTCTCCCAACCAAAACATGCACAGGACAAGATGGTTTCAGTGCAGAATTCTATCAGACCTTCAAAGAAGACCTAATACCAATACTTCTCAAACTATTTTACAATGTAGAAACCGAAGGAACACTACCCAGTACATTCTAGGAAGCCACAGTTACACTGATACCTAAACCACACAAAGACCCAACAACGAAAGAGAACTTCAGACCAATTTCCCTTGAAATATCGATGCAAAAATACTCAATAAAATTCTTTCAAATTGAATCCAAGAGCACCCCAAAAATTACCATTCACTATGATCAAATGGGCTTCATCCAAGGGATACAGGGATGGCTCAATATATGGAAATCCACTATATAACAAACTCAAAGAAAAAATGCACGTGATCATCTCATTAGATGCTGAAAAAGCCTTTGACAAAATAGAACACCCCGGGGTTGGGGATTTAGCTCAGTGGTAGAGCGCTTACCTAGGAAGCGCAAGGTCCTGGGTTCAGTCCCCAGCCCCAGAAAAAAAAAATAGAACACCCCTTCATGTTTAAAGTATTGGAGCGGTCAGGAATTCAAGGTTCGTACCTAAGCACACTAAAAGCAATAGCCAACGTCACACTAAATGGAAAGAGACAGAGGTTTTGTTGTCATTATTTTTTTAAAAAAAACTCTCTTTCTTTTACCTTTTAAACAATTATTTGAGAAATATGTTAGGAAAATGTTAGTGTATCCAAACGCAGTAATCCTATTATTTGGCTATGTTTACTATATTAATAGCTACCAAAGGAGCTTTCCCTTCTCCTTCTCGGGTTTCCTTAGTCTAGTTTTCTGAAGGAAAACTTATGATTAAAGGTTGACTGCCACTACACAAGGGTAAATTAGCAAAGGCTGATGCTGTCACTTTGAAAGCAGACAGGAGCCCCATAAGCAAGTACCTGAAGTGACTGGACTGTAGAGACACTGCTTTTACCATATGTTACTGTTTATCTAGATATACAACCCAGATATTTGGCACAGTTATGATTCATAGAATAGAATTTGATGATGACATTTTCAAAACTAGACATGAACAGTGGAGCTAAAAAGTCGTAGTTCTAGGAGATAAGCCCAACACTTTTTTATTTGAGTAGCCTGACGAGCTATTATAAAATTCTGGGCTTTGACTGACAGATATCATGATGGCTTCTAGTTCAAAGCAATACAATGTCGTAGTCAAAATGTCTTCAGTGACAGAATATCATGTGGCCAATTACAGGGACCAAGAGCATTTCCGAAAGGACTTAGTTGTGAGGTCACCTAGACATTTTAGGCTGTATCATTGTAACACTTTTCTTCAAATGATCAGAATGTCCCAGAACTTAAACTTTCTTGAAGTTTCAATATAGGGTTTATTTCTCTTTTTAAAAAAATTAAGGAATGATGACATTTTCCCAACATATATACTGAAAAAGGATTTGTGCTCCCCTCCCCTAACCATAGGAAGAAATGTCCTTTAAAGAATAATTACTCCCCATGATTTGAGAAAGCAAAAGTACTGTCTTCCTTCAGAAATATGCTTTGAAGTTATTAATGTTCATAAAAACTTTGAATTCACAGTCCAGCACACACAGCGCTCTTAGACAGAGCTAGCCCACTCCTATTTCACAACGGACTATTTGTTTTACTAAATAAACTGCTTTAGCTTCCTTTGTTTCCCTCCTAAATTTGCCCCCTTTGAGAATCCAGTATATGAGAGATTGTAATAATAATAATAATAATAATAATAATAATAATAATAATAATAATAAATGGATCTGACCTATTTATTTTCCTCTTGCACGGACTGTTTGAAGATGCACTAGACTTGTAGACCATCAATCTGAAAAGTCGAACACCATTTGTGATACTGGAACACATCCTTTATTCAGGTTTTAGCTCTCCTCTGTCTTACTTGCATTTTCCTGTCATACCTGTTTCTCTGAGATACTAAGAAGGCCCTCATGAAATATTATCACGTATGTCTGCTTTTCAGTGTCTGTTTTCTAAGGAGCATGAAATGGTAAGAAAAGTAAAGTCAGTCAGTCAACAGAACATAGATATATAGAACTAGATTTTGGAGTCGGTTTGCTTTCTATTTCGAAGGCAGTAAAAGTCACATTGCTACTGAGAAGGAAAGAGAGTGACTCCTTACCTGTAGCAACACCATTATGATATGTTTGTTAAAAGAATATTCTGAGGATTAATATGGTTTAAACGTGTCTGCTAAAGGTCAATGTGTGGCAGTTTTATTTGTCATGCTGAGGATTTGACTGACAGGACCTTTATGAGGTGATTTTTAAAAGACTAAGCCACCATGAATGGATTAATCCCATCACCCCAAGAGTGGTTTGCTATTCTGAGTGTGGATTTGCTAGAAAAGTGAATTCATTCACTTCGCATTCTCTTACAGTTTTCTGCCCATATGACTTCTTCCGTTATGGCATTAACTTCCTTTCCAACCATGCCCTCGATCATGAAATTTTCTCAGCCTCCAGAACTGTTAGAAATAAATTTTCTTCAAGAGATCTAAAGTTTTTAGATACCTTTTACAGCAGGGGGAAATTGACAAGAGAGATTAAGTAGCTGATCTGGCTGAAGTATAATTATGACAATTTTGAAAGTAACTTAATTTCTCAGGGTAGGGAGACTGCTGAGGAGAGAGTGACAAGTGAGCAGCAGAAGCTCGGAACCTTGAGAGCAGAGCAGGAAATACCCACTTGATTGACAGTCATAAAGGGGACCCCCATGTTCCCGCTGACTCAAGTGACTACAATCTTGGAGTGCAAACCACACTCTGAGAACTGAGCACTGGGCATCTAGTGGCGTGGACAGAGGCAGCAAGTGTGTAAGCTCATCTTCACAGTTAAGTACAATCATACTTTTTCTCAGGATTAGGGACAGATTTTGAAAATAGGAATCATGCACGAAGACACAAGCTTAATCTTGCCCACACGTTATGGGAAAAGTTGAGAGGAGTCATTAGCCTGGATTCTTGTGGCACCTATCTTTGTCAGAGTCCGTCAGTCTGTCTGAGTCCTTGAACCAGCGGGAAGGACCTGGCGCATGGATGAAAGGATGCCAGAGGGTGAACCTATGTAAAGATGGACTGCTGTTGAGCCACAATCCATTAATGAGAGAAAAAATTTCAGGGTTACACAGCTGTGAGCAGAATTCCTGCTTGCCATTTAACACGGAGACAGAAGTGGTCTAAATCATATGTAAGTACTAACTCCTTAGTTGTGATGAACGACCATAGACAATAATCAATATACCAGAGACTAGAAGAAATATCACAGGGTCCCAAGGACACATGCATACATTAAGACAGACTTGAAAAAAAAATGGGAACACATACATTGATCTTCTTGGCTCACTTTGCTGACCACATGAACATTTGCTCAAAATGGATCTCGCAACTTAGTGGTGAGGAATTGAGTTTGTATGCTTGTCCCACACCTTCATTCACCAAGACGGGAGTAAAAGCAGGCACTCTACCACCAATAGCTTTCCTTACAAAAACCGTGACTACCCTTGAATTTTGAAGGATTTCAAATTGGAGACTGATTGCATTCTTCTGATAATTTCTTAGCAACAGCAGCTATCTAACGGTGGGATAATTGCATAGAAATGTTTCCATTTTGTAAAGGGATGCAATGCAGCCATATTAAAAGTCAATATCTACTCTAGTTAGTGCATTTCTTTTTTAACTTTGAAGTATCGACCAGAATGACCATTACCTGGATTGCATAATAATCACCATATCTATATAATTCAGAAAGCATGGCTTCAGACCAAAGGAATAGTGAATGACAAAGGAGATCCATTAATTGACTTATTAATGGACCTTTTGGTTCACTGATTTGAGTACTTTCCTCTAGATGGCTTTAAAAGATAGTCTGATAGTCTATTTTGGGGGAAAGCTTGGCTCACAATGATAATCAGGGGTGTGTGTTTGAGTGCATGTGCACATATGTGGATATGTATGTGGTGAGTTCATGTGCAATCTTAAAGATTTCAGTATATACATTTCTCTAGAGTAAAAATACAGCAATGTGTCTTCAAGAGCTGAAACAGTAGTTTGAGGATTATGTGGTAGGTAATTTCTTATCATCTCACCCTGTCAGTTGGGGATTCTCTTCTTGAGTTCTGCATGAAGCCCAGTGACTACAGTGAGATGTGGCCAGTGAAACATCTACCTGGGTGGTATGTGTATATATAAATATATATATATATATATATATATTCTGTAGAAAATGGTCAATATAACAAAGAAGAAAAGAAAATTCACAGTGACCCAAGGATACATGCATACTTTAGATTTGAAAAATGGAATCACACATACTGATCTTCTTGTCTCATTGTGATGACCAAATGATATCACAATTTACTGGTGAGGAAGAGACATTTTATACCTGTCAAATACTTTTGTTCACTGGAATGAAAGTCTGCATAATCTCACCAATATACCTCTCTCTCTCTCTCTCTCTCTCTCTCTCTCTCTCTCTCTCTCTCTCTTTCTCTCTCCATATATATAATTTACATTGTAAATTATAATATATAATATACATAAATTATATACATGTTCCATTCCATATAATGGCTTGCTTCTTGGACAGAGCATAGATCACTTCTCTTTTGATAGTATTGAACTCTCAGTTCTGTTGCTCACAAGGCTCTCCTCATAGACCAAAGAATCCTTTACAGGTTTTATACTGACAGAAAGAACATATCATCAGAACCAGAGTTATTATAACCTAATATAGTTCTGTTTTAGTGTATGCCTTCAAGTGGGGTCAAGCAACACAACTGGTTATGTTGTCAACCAATTTCAAGACTGGTTACTCACTCTAGCTTTTAACAAACAATAGGTAAGAAAATAGGTGAAAAATTAACATACAAACCAAATATGTTAAAAATAATTGTTGCAAATAAAACAAATTTTATCCATTCTTTGAATATTTCCTAAAAGATAAGTAAAACATCTGTAATTCGGAAAGGTATATTTCAAACCTTTAGTGTGTTTTCTCATTCTAACTGTTCTCCCCGATATCTTCTAGCCTCCTGAGTTCTTCTCATAATTCATCCTTTATAGACCATGAGCTTATTAATGATAGCTTCAGCCCATTGTTCCAGTAAACAAGGGCTTAGAAAAGGCCTGCAGGTCCTCAGTATTCCTGTGAAGCAGACATTCTAAACAAACCAAATTTCCCCATGTTATCAGTTACCATAAAGTAAATGAATCAGTCATTAATAGACCTATGTTTATAATGTCATATTTAGAGTATTTTCCAAGTAATTCATTTTAAACAAAAATATGACAATGATTCACATACTGTAACTGACTTTTGTATCGATCCATTATGTCTTTTTATTTTAACCATTTTGACTCAGTGTTAAGGCACAGTTTTTTACACATACAGTTAATACACTTGCTTACACTCTAGCGGAAATCTTACAAAGCACTACAGTGTTTTTGTTTTGTTTTGTTTTGTTTCAGTTTTTGCTGACTGGTGTCAGCCTAACTTTTCACAAAGATCTTCTAAGGGGAACAATCTGCCAGTTTTGTTGTTTGTCTGTCTGTTTTCATTGTTAGAAATTTTAGAATTAAGTATGAAGCTCAGTTTCAGGTTCCTGTGTTTGCACTGTTTTATTTTATTTTATTTTTTAAATTTTTTATTAGATATATTTCTTTACTTACATTTCAAAGGTTATTCCCCTTCCTGGTTTCCTGTTCATAGCTCCCATTCCCTCCCCTCTCCCATATGGGTATTCCCCCTACACATCCTCTTTATTGACCCCCATATTCCCCTGCACTGGGGGTCTAACCTTGGCAGGACCAAGGACTTCCCCTTCCCCAGTGCCCCAACAAGGCTATTCTCTGCTACATATCCAGTTGGAGCCCTGGGTCAGTCCATGTATAGTCTTTCGGTAGTGGTTTAATCCCTGGAAGCTCTGGTTGGTTGACATTGTTGTTTTTATAGGGTTGCAAGTCCTTCAGCTCTTTCAATCCTTCCTTTAATTCCACATGTGGGTCAGGCTCTGAATGGCCATGCCTTGAGTTGCTGCTCTAAATTTTGTTTCCATATCCTCTCTTATTGAGAAGGAATGGGAGCATCTGCATTTTGGTCATCCTTCTTGAGTTTCCTGTGGTCTGTGGATTGCATCTTGGGTAATTGAGCTTTTTGGCTAATATCCACTTATCAGTGAGTTCATACCAAGTGTGTTTTTCTGTGATTGAGTAACCTCACTCAGGATGATATTTTCTAGTTCATTCCATTTGCCTATGAATTTCATGAAGTCATTGTTTTTGATACTGAGTAGTACTCCATTGTGTGGATGTACCACATTTTTTTAATCCATTCCTCTGTTGAAGGGCATCTGGGTTCTTTCCAGCTTCTAGCTATTATAAATAAGGCTACTATGAGCATAGTGGAGCATGTGTCTTTGTTTTATGTTGGAGCATCTTTTGGGTATATGCCCAAGAGAGGTATAGCTGGGCCCTCAGTTAGTGGAATGTCCAATTTTCTAAGGAACCTCCAGTCTGATTTCCAGAGTGGTTGTACCAGTTTGCAATCCCACCAACAATGGAGGAGTGTTCTTCTTTATCCACATCCTTGTCAGCATCTGCTGTCCCCTGAGTTTTTGATCTTAGCCATTCTCACTGGTGTGAGGTGGCATCTCAGGGTTGTTTTGATTTGCATTTCCTTGATGACTAAGGATGTTGAACATTTCTTCAGGTGCTTTTTGGCCATTCGATAATCCTCAGCTGAGAATGTTTTGTTTAGCTCTGTACCCCATTTTTAATAGGGTTATTTGGCTCTTTGGAGTCTAACTTCTTGATTTCTTTGTATATTTTGGTTATTAGCCCTCTATCAGATGTAGGATTGGTAAAGATCTTTTCCTAATCTGTTGGTTGCTGTTTTGTCCTAATGACAGTGTCTTTTGCTTTACAAAAGCTTTGCAGTTTTATGAAGTCCCATTTGTCTATTCTTGATCTTGGATCATAAGCCATTGGTGTTTTGTTCAGGAAACTTTCCCCACTGCCCATATGTTCAAGACTCTTCCTCACTCTTTTATTAGTTTGAGTGTATCTGGTTTGATGTGGAGGTCCTTGATCCACTTGGACTTAAGCTTTGTACAGGGTGATAAGAATGGATCGATCTGCATTCTTCTACATGCTGACCTCCAGTTGAACCAGCACCACTTGTTGAAAATGTTATCTTTCTTCCATAGGATATTTTTAGCTCCTCTGACAAAGATCAAGTGGCTATAGGTGTGTGGGTTCATTTCTGGGTCTTCAATTCTATTCCATTGATCTACCTGCCTATCTCTGTACTAATACCATACAGTTTTTATGACTATTGCTCTGTAATACTGCTTAAAGTCAGGGCTTGTGATTCCCCCAGAAGTTCTTTTATTGTTGAGTATAGTTTTTGCTATCCTCGGTTTTTTGTTATCCCAAATGAATTGGCAAATTGCTCTTACTCTCTCTATAAAGAATTGAGTAAGAATTTTGATGGGGATTACAATGAATCTGTATATTGCTTTTGGCAAAATGGCCATCCTTACTCTATTAATCCTGCCAATCCATGAGCATGGAAGATCTTTCCATCTTCTGAGATCTTCCTCAATTTCTTTCTTCAGAGATTTAAAGTTCTTGTCATACAGATCTTTCACTTGCTTGGTTAAAGTGACACCAACATATTTTATGTTATTTGGGACTATTGTGAAGGGTGTCATTTCCTTAATTTCTTTTTCAGCCTGTTTATCCTTTGAATAGAGGAAGGCTACTAATTTGTTTGAGTTAATCTTATACCCTGACACATTGCTGAAGTTATTTATCAGGTTAAGTAGTTCTCTGGTGGAAGTTTTGGGGTCGCCTAAATACTCTATCATATCATCTGCAAATAGTGATATTTTGATTTCTTCCCTTCCAATTTGTATCCCTTTGACCTCCTTTTGCTGTCTGATTGCTCTGGCTAGGACTTCGAGTACTATATGGAATAAGTCAGGAGAGAGTGGGCAACCTTGTATAGTCCCTGATTTTAGTGAGATTACTTCCAGTTTCTCTCCATTTAGTTTGATGTTAGCTTCTGGTTTGCTGTATATTGCTTTTACTATGTTTAGATATGGGCCTTGAATTCACTGTTTCTTCAAAATCCAAGTCCAGTTCAGTACTTGTGTACATACTGCTTTTACATTTTTCTTTGTTATACATGACATGACTGCAATAATATTTTAAATAGTAGAAGAAAGAAACATGGTAGATTTAAAGAAATTAAATTTCTCTACTCATTAAAATAATTTTAGTGTTTCATAACCTATACATAAAGATAGCATTCAAATATGCCTAGGAAGTATTAATACTTTGAACCCCCTCAGTAATAAGGAACATTAAAATCATTCCACTGACCTCTGAGTAACTCTTTCACTTCAGGACTTGATAAATGCTCTCTGTTGTCAATATTTATGACAACATTTCTCCCAGGCAAAAAGATTTTTCATTGAATGGGACGACCCAACATCCTTTGTGTTATTTTTCTATCTTCACTGCCGACTTAAGGCACAGAAGCAGTTTTTCAGTAGCACAACTCTGCCTGGAAACAGTATACCCTCTTACATTCTTGGGCCATTTCTTCAGGTTTTTCATTCTTGAAATGTTTTCAATTTTGCTAAAATCGCATGGTATTCACAGAATGTAATTAGCATGGAATGCTTATTTATAAAGGAGCATCAAACAACTTCACAGGCTCATCTCTCTGGTAAAAGGACAAGATGCTTTCTACACATCTAGACTCAGATGGTGTTCAGATGTTGTGAAGCATCACAGAGAAGGGGTTCTTGAGTTTGATGAAAGCAGGAATATTAATTCTTTTTCTTTCCATACATGATTTTGTCTTTGCCACGAAGAATATTTAGGAACATTTTTACTAACAAAGCAAATGAGAATACCTGAGTGCGATTGAGCATACTTTTAATTTTTTGATAAAGGATTTTGTTGTTTTTTAATTTTACTTAAAATAAAATGTATCACTTCTCCCATTCATTTTCTCTACACAAATGTTCTCAATTCCCTTCTCTTGGACTCTTCCCATGACCTTCCCTCAACACTCAAACTTCTAGCCTCTTTTTATTTGAGTACTATTGTTCTACACACACACACACACACACACACACACACACACACATGTATATGTAATCACAAATATATAAAAGCATTCTAATGAACCTTCTCTTGATGTTTGCTTGCATGTAGTTTCATGGATGACCATTTTGTAGTGGGTAACAAATTAGAGGGAAAGATTTTATAGAAATCATTGGTTGCCTGCATTTTTGTCTAGTAATGAGACTCTGTGAGATTTTCCCTTCTACATTAGAGTGCCCATTGATATTGTCATTTTTCTGTTTTTGTTTATGCAGTCATTTCTAGGAGAGATTGTTTCACAACAGCCTTCCTGGTATCCTGGGTTTTACAGTCTTTCTGCCTCCTCTTCAGAGATGTACACTTAACAACGAATGCAGGGTTTATGCTGCAGATGTATCCATTGCAACTGGGCTGCAAGCAGGCAGTTCATATCTGAAATGTGTCCAGTTGTGGTTTGCTGTGCTTGTCCTCACTTGCTGTAAAGAGAAGTTGCTTTGTTAGTGGAGCGGAAGCTACACTAATCTGTCAGTGTGAATCTCATTTTTTAAATATTTTATTGACTCTCTGAATTTCACCATATGTCTCCCAATCTCCTTCAACTCCCCTTCCCTTCATATCTGCCTCTTGATTTTACTACCTCCCCAGAAAAGTAAAATAGAATATAAAAGGAAGATAGAATTAAAAACAAACAAACAAAACTCTTGTCGTGGAAGCTATAGTATGTCAGTGTGTCCCACAGTATATCCCTGTGTCCACACAAGTTTACCCGTAAATTTTCACTAAAATGAGTCATTGGTCTGTTTTGAGGTCTCTAGCTTCTACTCTGCTATCAATATTGCATCCTTGACTGGACTCCTCTAGGATATCCTGTTATAGTCTTGAGTCATGGACATCCTGAAGCATTAGATTGCAGGACCAGTCCTTTTCCATGCTCCAGCAGATCATGGATGGAGGTATCGTTTCACATTGCTTACTAAGGTTGTAGTCTACCATGTTCGGACAGTTTTACTGAGCTTGGGACAAAAATGGAAGGGCTCCCTTTTTTTTTAGCAAGGCTTCTTTTTATCTGCCTAATCTCGGGAGTTTGACCCCCGATTGTCTACCTGAGGAATGTTACTTAGTCCTTGGTGAAATTGTAGGTTCACCTTCCTCTCTCCATGTAAGAACCAGCTCAGCCAGCACAGAGATTCCTGGAATGTCACTTCATGCAAATGAGGTAGTCCCAGAACCTTAAGCCTCAGCTAATGAATCTACCCTAAGAACAACCCCTTCCCACTCTCCATACATATATATATATATATATATATATATATATATATATATATATATATGTGTGTGTGTGTGTGTGTGTGTGTGTGTATGTGCGTGTGTGTGTGTGCGTGTGTGTGTATGTGTGTGTGTGTGTGTGTTCCTTGATGTGCCCCTTCCCACTCTCCATATATATATATATGTGTGTGTGTGTGTGTGTGTGTGTGTGTGTGTGTGTGTGTGTATTCCTTGATGTGCCCCCAATAAAGTGCATGTATACAGGTTGTCTCATTGAATATAGTCTAAGAGAATTCAGTGAATTTCATCTAAGGAAGCTATAACATTAAAATCCTCAGAGAAGACCTTTTTCACCTCCCCTACCTACCCAGTCATCCCCAGGCAGTCATCCTGTACTGGGCTCTGTTTTGTCCTTTCAAGCCAGTGTGCATGGAAGGGAAAAAATGTGGAACCACATGGTAAGTGTTGGAATGGGCCAACTTGAAGCCCTGGATATGCCTCCTCTGGGAGGCAGGGAATCCCTCCAGCTCTCTTGTACCTGCACCGAAAGGGCTTTATCTCCAGAACTGTCCTACTAGCTCACCCAGCACTGCAGCTGGCAAGGGGCAGGGTTAGCTATCATATTATCATATCTTCATGGCCAGTCTACAGGTATCTTTAGCACCATGGCCAGCTCTACTGTGTTGCCCAGGGGAGGTACAGGGCCATTCGCCACCTAGTATTGCAGCTGGTGAGGTACAGGGCTAGCTCTCCTACTCTTATAACCTCAGGGACAACTCTCCACACCAACAGCTGCAAGTGGAAATGGGCAAGGTGGGGATGAATCTCATTGTTATACAGTCGTGTGTATATCTCAAAATTAGTAAACAAAGAATAATTATAGGTTACTATAAAAAGTTTAATGGAAAATGTTGATAGAAATAATGGTCTTAGCAATAATTGTAGTACCAAACACATCTTAAGGGTGATAGTCTCATTCATTGTAAATTTTATAACAGAAATAATCTTTATCAAATAATTATAATAATATAATATAAATCTGAGAAAAGACATGTTTTACCAGTGATAGGAATGTGTCTTCTAGTTAAAAAGATATAAATTGACTAAGGAGAAAGAAAATGTTTCCTAAAGCAACTCTGATAACTGTCACTAAAATATTTGCACAATTAATTAGAAGGAAAAAACTTAAAACACAAGGATCAAATGTTTATTGCAGAAAAGAAAAAGGTGTAATTACCTTGTATTTACTACAACTTGGGTTTTGTATAAATATGGAGTATTTCGCTTGAGCCAGGATGCCTGTGTGTTAACCTTGTGATACATTGTGATACATGAAGTAAGGTAGATATTCAGGCTTTACTAGCTGTCAGACTTTTTGTCCGTTGTGATGATCTGGCAAATTTTATTTCTGAGAAAGGAAGAAGAATCTATTCATTAAGAATGTATACTACATATAGGTAAAACATGGTTATTATCTGTGTATATATTATTTGAATTGCTATATGGTATAGTATAAACATGCATATGCATATATTATATATTTATTTGAACATATGTTATGTTTATATTATATATTAAATTTTTATTTTATATTGTATAAATAAAACTTTGTGTACATCACAGAAAATATAAATATTTTTAAACCACAAACATAATCACCCATACACATATAAAAATTCCACAAAATTTTATGGAATTTTGGCTGGTTGTTTTTATTGTCTCATGATTTTCATGTGTTACTTCAGTTTGTTTTTGTACCCCCTTTCTTAGCTTTGACATTCCTGTATAAATACATGTATTCGTGTAAAGGAATTGACCTAAGGCAAATCCATGAGTGGTATTGCTTGAGTTATTCAAGAATATGAGGATTTAAACTTCACAGAAAGAAGGTATGGAACTCAAAATTCTGAAATTTTGATGAGCCATTTTTAGAGCTTAAATCAATATATTCGCTAGCATCTTATAAAAATTATTTTAGAATAAATGTAAGATTTCAAAACCTTATTTTATGACCTTGCTTTAAATTATCAATGCCTATTCAGTGTAAATTCTAAGTTTGAAAACTAGTATATAAATTTATATGTAGTGTACATACATATTCACATATATAGAACCACTTTAAAACTAACACCAGCTAGTTTCATCCTGTCAAGAAGTATACTAAAGGTACTGACCTGAATAAAAAAATTTTCCCTAAATTATTTGCTATTTAACCACTACTAATTTAGAAAAAAATCAATATTTCTTTTAATTTTAATTTTAGATATAGCATTACATTTATAATTATCACTTTTTATTTTTAGCATAAATTAATTGCACAAAATAGTGAGCTTCAATTAGACAATTTTATACTTATCAGAAAAGAGCTACTCTGATAATAGCATACTATTACTTATTCTTTTTTTAGTAGTATTTCGCTCTTCTTCCCAAATACCAACGACTGCTATTCCTTCCTAAGAATCTGGAGGAGAGAGAGAGAGAGGAGAGAGAGAGAGAGAGAGAGAGAGAGAGAGAGAGAGAGAGAGAGAGAGAGAGAAGAAAAGGAAGAAGAACCAAAATGGAGGCAGAGAAAGACAACCTAGATCTGTGTGGTCTTAGTGGGCCCAGGTAATTATGAATATTTCATAAGGGATGGGATAGAATTTTGCAAGACAAATTTTCTTATCTAGGTGGGCAGTTTTTATCAATATTAATTAGCTTTGAGTTTATTGTGTGGAAGTTTTGTGGACTGAGAAATTATTGAAATAATTCAATTGATAAAATACAAGCTTATTGAGTTTTGATTTTTTTATTAGATATATTTCTTTACTTACATTTCAAAGGTTATTCCCCTTCCAAGTTTCCTGTCCATAAGCCCCCATTCCCTCTCCTCCCCCTCCCCCATATGGGTATTCCCCCCATACATCCCCCTTACTGCCCCACCCCTAGTCCCCTGTACTGGGGGTCCAACCTTGGTAGGACCAAGGTCTTCCCCTTCCACTGGTGCCCCAACAAGGCTATTCACTGCTACATATGCAGTTGGAGTCCTGGGTCAGTCCATGTATAGTCTTTCGGTTGTGGCTTAGTCCCTGGAAGCTCTGGTTGGTTGGCATTGTTGTTTTTATGGGGTTGCAAGCTCCTTCAGCTCTTTCAATGATTCCTCTAACTCCTCCAAAGAGGGTCCTTTACTCAGTTCAGTGGTTTGCTGCTAGCATTGACCTCTGTATTGGACATGCTCTGGATGTGTCCCCCAGGAGTGATCTATATCCGGTCCCTTTCAGCATTCATTTTTTTACCTACATCAATCCTATCTAGTTTTGGTGGCTGTATATATATGGGCCACATGTGGGTCAGGCTCTGAATGGCCATTCCTTGAGTTGCTGCTCTAAACTTTGCTTCCGTATTCCCTCCTACAGATATTTTTTCCCCTTTTAAAAAGGAGTGGGAGCATCCGCATCTTGGTCATCCTTCTTGAGCTTCCTGTGGTCTGTGGATTCCATCTTGGGGAATTTGAGCTTTTTGGCTAATACCCACTTATCAATGAGTACATACCAAGTGTGTCTTTTTGCGATTGAGTAACCTCACTCAGGATGATATTTTCTAGTTCATTCCATTTGCCTCTGAATTTCATGAAGTCATTGTTTTTGATAGCTGAGTAGTACTCCATTGTGTAGCTGTACCACATTTTTTTGGATCCATTCCTCTGTTGAAGGGCATCTGGGTTCTTTCTAGTTTCTGGCTATTATAAATAAGGCTGCTATGAACATAGTGGAGCATGTGTCTTTGTTGAGTTTTGACTTTAATGGTTTACTGGGAGTTGTGACTATAACCACAGGGAGTGGATCTTGGGAATGTGAGCAGAGTTCACAACAATATAGCTACAAGATAGGCGGTCTCCATGGAACTGGCGAGGCAACCGCCCATCTTGGGAACTAGATGGATGACAAGATTGCTGCAGGGCCCAGAGAGAAGCCAGCAGCAACATGGGAAGGAAATTGGAAACTTAACGAGCCAGGTGGAAATGTTTTGGTGATTGAGACGAAAATACGTCGCAGATGCCATGTGGCCTTCTGGAGCCAACAATAATATTGGTTGGTAAATTCTTTTCTTATTATTTACCACAACATATGCTTGGGTTTTTTTTTTGTTGTTGTTGTTGTTGTTGTTCTTTGTTTTTTTGTGATTTTTTTGAGTAATGTATATTATACTTAATAACCTAATGTTTGGTACTTAGGATATTTCCTTAGCATGGGAATTATGAATTTTGCCTTGTCAAACAGAGGCATATAGTTATCTCTATTGCATATTAGCTCCTATTCTTTGAGCGTATACATGGTAGTTCTACTTTCGTTCCCATGAGGGACTCCTGTACTGATTCATGAATACGTGGACTAGTTTAAACTCTGATCAAGCTTGCCCAATGGTTCTTTCTCCCTCTTACATCGTTGCAAGCATTTGTTCTTTTCTCAAAGGTAACCTTCATGACTATGCTGAAGTAGAATTCCATTGTATTTTTTTTTATTTTTTCCCTGACAGAAAAGTATGTTGAATACTTATTTTTACATTTACTGTACATTCCCACCCATTTTATTGAAACTGTATATTTCATTCATTTGTCCATTTGATTCAATTTTTGTTTTTATAAAATTTGTTGCACAAATTTCTCTGTAATTTCTTAAAATGGATATTAGAGCCCTCACTTGTTCCTAATAAACAAATATAACAAAAGATAATAACTATTGTTGATTTCTGTGAAGGCATGCCATGTAAACAACTAAATTTGTGGCTTTTTGATATTTTAGTCTAATTTAGGTTTGATTGACAGCAGTAAATTTGCTTGCAATATTACCCCTTGAAAGTAAATGCTTAAATGTTTCTGATACCAAAAGTCTAAAAAGAGACACTTGGCTACAAACTATTCTTATTAAATTTAAGTATGTATTTTAAAGTAGTACATTGAAACACAGATTCGCGCAAAACATGAAAAAGTTCATACATTATGGAGACAGTGAAATAGTATATGAAGCATGACAGTAGGTCCATCTATTGAAGAAAATAGTTTAATGCAAGTTGAGGGACTCTGATGATGAAAGAAGAAAAATGAGGATGCTAAATGTTCTAATTTATTTAAAAGAGCAGTGGTAGGAACAATAGTCTTTAACTTGGAACAAACGCTAATTTCATGAGAGACCTTGATGTATAAATATAGATATTGAAGCCCAGCTACAAAATCCGCATCTGATATCTGAGCGGAATGACAGCTGAAATCATTCTAACATAAACATTGTCAAAGATCAGTTGTTGTGGACATCGTTGAAGAATGAGAAGGTGATGACATTTTAATCATTATGCATTGTTTGGTTTTGTTGAACATGTGTATGTTTCCTAGAGTTCAGGTGTATTCCGACTGTTCTTTTGACTTCCACTAATGGGATATATTTTTGCTTGTTAATTTTGTATTCTGGAATGGATTTTTGGATTTGTGTGCTAGAAATGAATGGCATGTGCTCACTAAATAAGTTTCTATCATTCTAAACATGCATTTAGTTACTAGCTCATATAATGTAACCATTTGACTATTGAGAAACCTTTTTTGCTTTAATTAATAAATTTAGATTTACTTACTTTAATTTTTTTTTCTACTTTTTTCTTTTGTTTTTCGGAGCTGGGGACCGAACCCAGGGCCTTGCGCTTGCTAGGCAAGCACTCTACCACTGAGCTAAATCCCCAACCCCTTTAATTTTTATTTAATCACAAACAGCATACAACCATTTGAAAGACACTATATGTTAAGTAGGCACCGTGTGCCTACTCCTATTTACAATACACTCAACGAAAATAAAAGAACTTGGAATATACCTAAGGAAGTATGGGACTTTTATAATAAAATTTGTAAACCAATCATGGAAGAGACAAAGAAAGACTAGAAAGTAGAAAATAATTCCATGTTCACGCTTTGAGGCAAAATTGTAAAAATGACTATTTAACCTACTCCCAAACAAAATATCTATGTTGTTTCTCACAGAAGTAAAAAAAAATCTTAAAAAGCACATAAAACCACAAAATATCCCAATTAGTCAAAATAATAGTCAGGAACAGACGAGTACTCTATAAATGACTATTTCAGATCTCAAGTTATTATACAGACACTATAATAAAAGATGCTATGAACACAAAACAGATATGTGAACTAATGGAGAAAAATTGAGACCCAAATATGAGTACATATAATTTCAGTTATTAAATATTTGATAAAGATGCAAAATATAGCCTTAAAAAGAAAATATTTTCAACAAATGATGTTGGGAAACTGGATGTCTGTATGCAGAAGAATTAAATTGGGTTAGGATCAGTCACCTTGCACAAAATCTAATTACAAAGAGATCAGACATAGTGGTGAGACCTGACACATTGAAACCATGAGAAGGACCCAGACAGTGTCCTACAGATTATAGGTATAAGAAAGAACTTTCTGCATGGGATCCATTTGCCCAAGAATTATGGTCAGCAATCAACAAGTAGTGTTCATAAAATTGTAAAGTTCCTTAATGAGGAAAGAAATAATCATCCAGGAGAAAGGAATCCCATAAAGAGGGAGGGAATCTTTTTCAGACATACATCGGACAGAGGACTAATATCTGGAATCGACATAGAACTCAAAAGAAAGGGAAAAAAAAACAGCATTAAAAATGGTCTTGAAATCAAAAAGTTCTCAAATGTAGAAAAATGGCTAAGTAACATCAAAAAAGGTTCACCATCCTTATCAATTATGAAATGTATATTATAACAGAATGAGTTGTTTTCTTTTCTTATGAATAGCAAAAATCACTAAAGCAAACAAATATTGGAAGGGATGTGGGTAAGGAAAACACTCACTCACTGTAGGCCAACTATGAACTGGCCTAGGCTGTCTGGGAATCAGTGTGGAGAAGTCTCAAAACAAAACAAAGAGCGAGTTAAAGCACAACTAAAAGCAAACCTACGATATGACTGAGTTATACCACTTTTTGGCCTATGCCCAGAATACTCAGGATATCCTATTCCACACATAATAATTGAAGAGCTGCTTTCATGGCTGCTCTCTTACCAATAGCTAGAAAATAGAAACAACTTAAGCGCCCCAGCTAACAAGTGGATCATGATAATGCGATACACATACACAATGCAGAGCTTGGACAAACAGCAAACGTAACCGAAAAACAGAAATCATGAATTTCAAAGGTAAATTGATGGACCTACATAAGATCATAAGAGTTGAGTGACCCAGACTCAGAAAGACAAACACTGTATATTCTCTCAGCTAGGTTCCTAGGTCCAAGTCTTTAGTTGTGAGAGCATAGCCTGGAGTAACTACAAGTATTATGGAAAGGTGCCATTTGAACGGGAGGTTCAATAAGGCTATATCAGGCTGTACAAGACATGAGGGAGAGTGGGAAAAATCAGTGCAAGTTACTTAGGGTGAGAGAGAAAGATGAATTCACAGAGAGCGAGAGCAGGGTGAAAATAACAGCCAGGTTCTCCAAAGGACTCCCACAACCTTATGTTCTATTCCTGTATGAGGTAGATTCCTACTGTGCCAGTCACCATGCGCTTTGAACAGAGAGTCTGAAGTTTCCAGAGCTATAACTCACCTGAACTCCTCCCTGAGGACTAGTTCTCATGGCACTACCAGAAGGCTGCATGCAAATTCCAAAACAAAACATCCAATAGGGATGATTTCCGACATGGAGACAGAAGGACTGTAAAAGCCATTGGAACAAGGGGTTTGCTGCGAGGCTTTGTGTCTTAGGAAGCTACAGCCATACAGCCTTAGTAGGACTGTGAAACGTGAGCAGAAGAAGAAGAGCAGTAGACACGCTAACAGGAAGGTTTGAATACACAGATTGACATGCTAACATGGAGGACTGCATAAGCAGGTAAACATTCTAACATGGATGTTTGAATACACAGAGAGCCATGCTAATAAGGATGATTGAATAAGCAGAAATCCTGAAAACCAAAACAAATTCCACCTAAGGAATGTGGAGAACAGGAGAAGCAGTTTTCCCCAGGGACCATGACAGCAATTGGATATATTCTGCCAAATGGTCAACCTTGAAACATAGACCATGAAAATCACACTGTGCAGACTGCGGAGGTTTTATTTATGTGTTTAGGAATATACAAACACAGGCCCACATGTTAAGACAATTCAAGAGAAGACCATGAATTTGAGAAATTGATCGGGTTATATGGGAGGGATTGGAGGGTAGAAATGGAAGGGAGGATGTAATTTATATCATAATCTTAAAACATAAACAATTCGCAATTAGTTTACATAAATTATTATCTTTTCAGGGAAGAATACTGCTTTTTTTCACAAAATTAAAAGGTTGGATGAAGATGAATGTTCAAAGGAATTATGTAGAATTAGCAAATACTTTTTTTTGTGATAAAGAATAAATACTTTATTTTATTTATTTTTTTTATTAACTTGAGTATTTCTTATTTACATTTCGAATGTTATTCCCTTTCCCGGTTTCCTGGCAAACATTAGCAAATACTTTTAAAGTCTTTTATTTCAATTTCAGTTTCTGAAAATGAAATATAAAATTTACCCTTTTGGAAGTTTACTTCTTTTTTCTTTCTTTCTTTCGTTTCTTAATATTACCTTTAATCTTTTTTATAGTCCAGTCATTATCCCCCTCCTTGTCCTCATCCCATTCCTCTTCCCCATCTTTAAAAGGATGACCCCACATCCCCATACTCACAACCCACAACCCCACCACAACCCCTGACCCGTCCCCATCCTGCCAGGCCTCTCCACTCTTTGGGGTCTTAAGACTCTCTGGGGCCTTAAGTCTCTCTGGGGTCTCAAGTCTCTCAAGGGTTAGGCACCTCTTCTCTCACTGAGGCCAGATCAGGCAGGCAGTCCTCTGCTGTATATGTGTCTTGGCCTCGGACCAGCTAGTGTATGCTGCCTAATGGATGGCTCAGTGTCAGAGGTCTTGGGTATCCAGGTTACTTGAGACTGCTGCTCTTCCTAGGCGCCTGCCCTCCTCCATAGCCTCTTCCAACCTTTCCCTAATTCAACCACAGAGGTCCCTGACTTCAGTCCATTGTTTTGATGTCTCAGGTGCTTGTTGGGCCTCTCGGAAGGCAGCCATACTAGGCTCCTATCTGTAAGCACTCCATAACATCAGTAATAGTGTCAAGTCTTAGAGCCTCCCCTTGAGATAGGTCCCAATTTGGGCCTGTTTCTGGGAGGCCTTTCCCTCAGTCTCTTCTCCATTTCTATCCCTGTAGTTCTTTCAGATTCGTAATTCTGAGTCAGAGTTTTTGACTGTGGGATGGCAACCCCTCCCTCCACTTGAAGCCCTGTCTTTCTCCTGGAGGTGAAGTCTACAAGTTCCCTCTCCCCACTGTTGGGCATTTCACCTTAGGACAGCTTTCTTCTTTTTCTGGGTGTCATTCTTTCTCCTTTTTTTCTCCCTGAGTTTGATAAAAATTATATCAAATAATTGTTTCTATGAGACAAACATCTGCTGATTACTGTAGCACAGACCATTTTTCTTCTTAAAAAGTATATAGTGTAGTTTGAACGAATATAATATTGTCATTTTTGTGATATAATTTTGGCAATTTTATCCTCTGGATTATCTTTATTTTTTTGCAGTCTTAAAGATTAAGATAAAATTATCTATTTCTCCCCTTCATCTACTCCTTTCAACATCTCCATAACTCTCATTGCTCACTTGAAATCATAGCCCTTAGTTTGTGAGAGTCTTTATTCCAAATTTTAAGAATGTCACACAGACACTAACATGGGCAGTAGTAGACCATTATACAAGACCCATCACATAACTTTCTTGGCATCGTGTTTTGTTTTTGTATTTTTATTACATTAAGACTCAATTTTAAAGGGAACTATTGAAAAAGCTTCTCATACTCTGGTGATATTTTGATTCTTTTGTAAATTCGCATGAGAGAAGCAAATCAAATATGAGAACTCTGATTTGCTATCACAGAGGCAGAAAATAATTGAAATAAAAGTATGACAATAAATCTCATGTGGTATTTTCTCCTATTATTCTGGTTATAACACTAAAGAGCTGATGAAATGCTATTGTTTAGAACAAAATTAGTAACAAATATTCATGTGTTCTATATCAATAAATCACATTAACTGACATAGCTTTGGGAAATGGGAAACAAACAGCTCTTAAAAGCAAACATAATTTTAATGAGCCATATTGAATAGTGACTGGTGCATTTAAATCTCTCTATTATATATAATCAGATTGCACATTGATGTAAGAGATCTGGGCAAAATTGATGGGAAAATAAACAAACAAAACACAGGTGAATCCTGAGATTCATCAATGCATTTGTCTTTACATTTGAACTGTACTGGTGATATTCAATCATTATTTCTGCTATTACCGTATCACCATCCCCAACACTACTCTGTCTTTAGTGTCTTACATTGGGTAGGTACTTCTTTAGGGTAAGATAAAACAGCAATGAGTCACATAGTAGAGGCCCTTTTGCTTCTCAATTTCCACATTTATCCCTCTGTTGAGTAGTATAGGACTCAGGAAACATTTCCTGTTTCACTGAAGCTGATGATCTCCAATAATTCTCCACTCGCTGTCTGGATCCTTCTCTTGGTGGTCTTGCCAGTTTCAGGTTGGTATCTCACAAAGATACCAACACAGACATTGAGCTAAAAGAGGAAACGCATTCTAAGCCAATGTTCTTCAAGTCTCAGACACCCTGGGACCTCTTACTCCAGTGGCATCCAGGGCTATTTATTTGTTTGATAGAAATGCTGGAAGGGATGAGTCTAATCAATCACATACTTCCACAAATGTTATGTTGCTGTGTTTATATACCTATAAATTACATATATTTTATTAGTAAACATATCTTACTGTGATTTTCCAAACAAGTTTTCAATACTCAAGCATTTTCCACCTTGATATATTATTTTACATTTCTATTAGGTATAATAAGACATTACCTGACCCTACTCATGTGTAAAACTTCATTACCGTCCAGGTATTCTAGCATCATCCTAGCAATCTTCCTTTAGACCCCAATTGAAAAGAGAGATAGGAAAAAGAAAAAAAGATCAATAGGAACCCAGACTTGAACTCATCCAAATTCCTTCAAGTCTCAGGCAGCCCGTGACCTCTTACTCCTGGGGCATCCAGTGCTACTTATCTGTTTAATAGAAATGTGGAGAGTGAGCTGGAAGGGATGAGGCTAATGAATCTCTTGTTGTTGGTCTTTCCATACTGATTTTTAAAATTTCATTAGAACAAATGAAACAGCAATATTTCTTATTTTGTATTTTTATAATTTACAGTAATAGTAATAAGGCAAAGGTTTATCTCATCTCTCCTTTCTTATTGTTTCCTCTGAAGTCAAAATCTCAAATAATCCAAATATATTGTCTCACACACAATTGACATGCAGTTATGAAAATACATATGTATTTGTGCGTACTGAAGGATGCCCTCTCCACCTAGTTGGGAAGTGATCTATTGAATTTATTTCCCAAAGTATATCTGTTACTTTGAAATAAACTTTGTGGTATCATCTCACCTCATATTTCCCCGGCAGTGTATTTTCCTGCTTAGTGTGCTTCTCTTGTTTGAAGTTTTGTGGGGTTTTCTACTAGTTTAGATGCCAATGTGATAAGTTCCTTTCATTTTTAGGATTCCTTTTGTAATGTTAAAGTGCATGCTAAAATTCCACAAGAGAAATGTTTAATTTCCTTCATCATGTATAAACTAAAGTTATGAGGCTTTACCCTTACTAAGGTTTGAACAGTCCCCGCCTCCTTTTCCATTGTTATCATCATCCCATTTGTATCTTTTCCAGTAGAAGTTGCCGAAGAGGGTCCTTTAAAAATGTGATGAGGACCGAAGGGCAGCTCTGCACAGTGGGTGATTTCTGGTGGCTGGAAGAGCAGGAGAAAGGGGCTGGCTCCTGGCAGTTTGACAATACTCCAATGAGCACATGGGCAGAAGTTAGACTTTGTGTATTTTCTTTCCTACTTTGGAGGAGAGTCGGAAGGTCGAACTCAGGAAAGGAAGGGAGTGTGATCAGGGTGCGTTATATATAAAACTCAAAATAGAAATAAGATATGCATCCTCACTTGGGCTTCCCATATGGAAGAGTCAGGGGAAGGACTGAAGGACCTGAAGGGAAGGCAACTCCATAGGAAGACCAAAACTGTCACCTTACCAGTACCCCTGGAAACTCCGAAGATGAAACCACCAACCAAGGAACATAAACAGGCTGATTCAAGTCTCCTGGTCACATATATAGCAGAAGACTGACTGCCTTGTCTGGCTTCAGTAGGGGAGAATGGGTTTAATCCTCTAAAGACTTGATGTTCCCCCTGGAGGGATAATGCCCAGAGGGAGGAGGGCACCCCTTTGACGCAAAGAGGAGGAAGGATAGGGGATTGAACTCTGAGAGAGGGGACTGGAAGGGTGAGCATCATTAGGGATGTAAAAATAAAATAATTAATAATAATAATAATAAATTATGCAAAATTAATAAGAAAAAGACCTTACATAAATGGTCATTTAGGCTTTTGCACTCTTCCATTAAAACATATTGTGTGTAAATGTTATCAAACCATGAAATGTACTTTACCTACCTCATTTACTGCAATGTAGTACAAAATTGAGTACAACGGCTATTCCTGGTTGTCAGCTTGACTACATCTGGAATGAACTGTAATCCAGAGTTGGAGGGCTCACCTGTGTTCTAGGTCTTGAGGCTAGAAGACAAAAGTTTCTGACCTAGACCTTGGCATACAGATCTTGATACATAGTGGCCATGAAAACCTTAGGATCACAAGGTAGTACACGCCAATAAATCCAGAAGATTGAGGCAAGGAGATCTCTGAGTTCAATGTCAGTCTGGTACAAAGCAAGTCCCCGATCCAGGAGTGGTGGTGCACAACTTTAATCTGGGCCACACCTTCTGCTGAGGATCTACATAAGGACATTGGAAGAAGGAAGACTCACTCTTCTTTGCCTGTTTGCACTGACTTGCCAGCATATCTGTTGGAACCTACTTCCACAGAAGACCAGCTGAAACACCTAGCCTTGTGGGACTGAACAAATACTAGATTCTTGGACTTCCTATTCACAGTTGACCACTGTTGGGTTAGTTGGACTATAGACTGTAAGTCATAACAATAAATTCCCTCAATATAGAGAGACATTCTGTAAGTTCTGTGACTCTAGAGAACCCTAATACACCGAGTGAGGCATGATAAATCTGTGTTTGCAGAGCAATCACCATAGGGAAGTGATCACTATGACAAATACATAAGAACAAATAGTACAGGACCTTATTTAGTTGTAAACTAAGAAAAAAATAAAAGAAAGAAAAGAAAAGAAACACCTGTAAATAAAGAGCGGCTTTATAAGAATAATAACACTTCTTTAAAAATAAGACCAGAAGAAAATCAAATAAATGACAAAACATTCTTATTCATAAGCCTTACTTTCCAAGTGTCCGATGTTTTTTAAAAAAAAAAGCTGCCTAAATGATAGGGAGTGAAGGGTTATCAAGGTGAAATCAGACAAGATAGTATATCCATCCAGTATACATTAAAATATTTACTCAATTTAGTAAGTTATAATCCATAGCATTATCATCCTTTCATTACTTTTAAATACTTTGACAACAGAAAAGTAGACTACTTAAAGAAATATTTAAATGTGTAAGCATTACCTTCAAATCCTGAACATTTAGGTCCAGTCAATAGGAAGTTCATAATAGGATATGTTTGATGCTAAATTTATGTTCGAAATGATTTAAGAATAACATTTTAATGCCTCAATAACACACTGTACAAGAGAATTTTGAAACATTGACGTCATGGTGGTTTTAGGCAAGATTACACCACTATTTTTTGACATTCTCCAACTTGAAATCTTTGTGGGAACCACAAGCCAAACTCTCAGTTGTAATTATATTAAGACACAGATTGCTTACAGCTATACAATTTATATATGTCTTCTATATGTGCTGTGACTGTTACTACTGTAGCTGATTTGAGCAGTCTCTTTTACACCTGCAGTCAGAAAATTCTACCTTAATATCTTTGCATTTTTGTGTCTGTAGCTCCTTGTGTCTATACTATTATGTGTAGTGATCAGACAAGTTTGATTTCCCCCTCCTTGCTTCCTGTCTTGATAATATCCCACCCATGTGTCACAACATGAAGATATCCAATATAATCTTCACCAAAGCATTTGATAATCATATTAAAATGAGGAAGGAAAACATCCTGCAAGATGTTCAAATTCACATTCAACCCAACAGTCATTTCCTTCCCTAGTTAAAGTGGCTCTATAATGTCCGTCCAGCGTCTGTTACCCGACTGGCTCACCTGTCTAAAGGGCCTGCATGATTTTTAAGCTCTGACTGCCTTTTGGGACCACCCCTTTCTGTACCTCGGTTATTTGTCTTCATTATTGTAAAAGCAAAACTAAATCCTTTCATAGCTTACACTATATTCTAAAGTCCTCTTTAATTAATTTGATGTTCACAATATTAAGTCTGATAAAAAGGCTTTTACTTCCCTCCTGGAAATTTCCCCAGAGGGAAGTAGACAGAGTCTGCATCATGACTGCAGGGTGGTTGCCTTTTCCTAGGTCAAATGGGCAAAGACCTAAACATCCCTGCACTTTTCCTACTTTGTAATAATGCTCGAGACTGGTGACGTGGCACTTAAAGCAAGTGTGCTCTCTGAAAACACAAGTCAGATTTCCTTCCAGATACATTGAATGCGTGGTACCTCTAATAATTTATTTTATTATCAGCTCAGATTCTTTCAGGACTTACTATCAACTTGATCTTCACTGCTCACATGAAGGACTTCTTCGCTGCAACAGAATATCTATTTTAGTTTGTGTCATATCTAAAGCTATAAACAGAAACTTTGATCAATTTGCACAAATTGCATCTTCGCAGGGTAGTAATTATCACTGTTTTAACATGATCAATCATTTGTGGTATTTCAAGGGGATATTTTTGCAATAATCTTCATGAAATAATTGGCTTGCTGTTGAATTCGTCACCATTTGCATATGGAGGTATTTCTGACATCTGAGTACAGTTTTATTGTCTCTGGTCATTCTTGAAATTATTCAAATCTCTGCTGTCAACGCCTGTAAAACATTTCATTTTTATTAAAGAGCATAATTTTAGGTTAAAAAAGATGAGGTGACTTAAATGAAACAAAACCTTCAGATATTCCAACTGAAGGCACAGGAGTAAGTCTCTGTGAGTGTTTCTGAATGTTAAAGTTTATCTGTGATTTTTCAAACTTCACCAATTGCCTTTGTTAAGCTGCTGCAAAATGTCACTGGTTTCATTTTATTTACTTTACTTTCTTTTCCTGTAAATTGTCACGGTTAAATTTAGATTTGTAGGCAATCTTGCCTTGTAGTCACTGGTTCTTCAATAGAGCTCTGCTCACGTTCTACTGCAGCATTCGGGAAAACCTGCGTTACTGTAACAGTTTGTATGTAATTTAAGCCCATAAATGTATACGCAGCCTCGATAAACCAAAATAATAATGACATTACAAGAAATGAGGGACATTATCAATTTATTTTATAGGTGCGAAAGCAAGTGCTTTCAGAAGATTGTAATTTCAACTTCATATTTTTACCATGTCTGTGTCAAAAGGCATTTTTAGCCAGATCTTTCACCGACTCACAAAAATACCCAAATAATCCCCAAAGAAAGGCACTCATGCATTTGATGTTTCCAGTTCAGTAGTGAAACTAAACCTGAAAACTTGGCTTATTCTTTCTATATTTCTTGAAAAACTAAAAAAAAAAAAAAAAAAAAACAAAAAAAACTATAGGTAGGTAAAATATGAAGTTATTCTTAATTTTTGAACTGATATGTAAAGCCTTATATGAGAAATCAAATGTAATTCTGAAAACAAGATTAAAACATACAAGTGAAGCTTTTCCTTAAATGATAAAATCGATGTTGAGTGTTTTTGCCAGTTTTGAAGATGAAGCAAAAACAGAAAAAACATTCTAAAGGGCATTTTTTGTTTTAATTTTAAATAAATCTTTCAGTGCTTAAACCTGCAAGAAATATTCTATTTGTCCTAATACATGCCTAACTGCCAATCTTTAAGGACCAGGCATGCAAATAGCATTTTAAACAGTTTAAATACAAGGTTTTGCTCATAGCCATGCTTATTTGGTTTTTTCCTTTTTCTATGAAAAGGAAACAAATTGTTGAGGTGTGAGTTCGGGAGTCGGATAGCTAGTCCCACCATTCTAATTTCAGTGAATTAAAACACGCAGGTTTAAAACAGTCTTACACACCTACCACAGTACAGTTGCCACATACAGTGAGTGGGCTGCCAGCATGGCTTTCTATCTGTGATGGAATATCACCTTCGCGCATGCGTGCTAGCAAGGCTTCCCTACAGGTACAGACTGTATCTACTCAGCACATACCTGCTCCTCTGTCTTCCCCACTGTGGCATATTGTGTGTCCTCAGCACATGAGCCTAAAAATACATTTCCTTATCTGACTTGCTTTTTTTAAGTATTGGCCACAGTGATGAGACAATAAACCTATTGGGGAAATGTGTGCTGTGTTGCTGAGGTCACAGCGATGATAAATCTGGCTGTGTTGCTCATATATATGTTTGAAATTTTCATTACAGGAATGCGGAAGGATTTCACAACATGGAATTGAGGATCTACAGAATGTTATAAACAGAAGGTCAAGGCTATTCTAGGAGCTTTCGGAAGTGAAGATTCCTAAAAAGAATGCGGACTATAGATTCAAGCTGTACGATGTAACTGAAGGAAACTTGAACTTTATTACAAATTATAATTGAGGTTGTTCATATTACGCTTTGGCGAATAATCTATCTTTAGCCCACCTCCTAAAACCTTGAATGAAGCACAGTTTTAAATAATGAATGAATTTACTTGACAGACTAGATTTCAGGACAGAACAGCACTCAGGCGAGGGCATGATTATTACTCGTTGTTTTCAGCTGAATTCTCAGAGGGAAAGAACAGAATGGGGGTAAGCAATGTGTAAAATTTGTACAGCTTGATGAAAAAGTGAACGGCCATTTTGAAATCTCAGATGATGTGGCCGTGTTAGTTTTGGTATTGCAGTGATAAGATACTCTGATATAAAAAGGAAAAAAATATCAGCATAACAGAAAAAAGTTCAAATTGGCTCACTGTTCAAGGATACGGTTTGTTATGTTGGAAGAGTCCTCTTGGCATAATTGAGGTAGCTGCTCATCGTACATCCACAGTATGAAGCAGCGCCCATGAAAGTTTGTGCTCAGCTCACTTTCCCAAGTTTATGTAACCAAGATCAATTCCAGGGAATGAAGCCACATGCAAGGAATGTTTCTTTTGTCAGGAATTAATCTCACTGTGGTAACTGCACCTCGCATGGCTACAGAGCCTCATCAATGAATCTAGATCTTATCAAGTAGACATTGAGATTAATAATCAAAATATTTCAGGGAAAAAAGCAAATCAAAACAAACAAATTCTAACCAAACCAAAACCCCCAAGGTGACAAGAGAGTAATGAATTAAATTGAAGAATTTTAAACTGACAAGAACAGTTACTTCACTGGATTGTTTTACAAAAAGACCAAAACTTAATTTTCTGAATGATTCCACATCAGCATAAATTATACCATATAAAATATCTAGGTATGGATTACAAGGATAATTATTAAACAGACACATTTGTGTTTCAGATGCTTGTCAAACACGCTCACATTTTAGCGTCAATAAAAAAAAAAGAATTTTAATTCTGATCTGTGACACAAGCAATAAGATTTTGAGTGTAAGATTTGACCTGTCAAGGATCCAGAGAGGGAAAATGTAAATTGTTTTGAAAGGAGAATTAAGGAGCAGAGAGCTCTGTCACCTGCATTCCTTTCTCAAAACCTACATTCTCTGGAAATATTTTCCAAGGTTAGTTGGTCAAGCACTCACATGCTGCTGAAGTTGAGATAAATGGTGAACAGAACTCAATTCAAGCTGATAACAGGATGGGATGTAGACTTCACTGTGGTGCAGGGGCTGCACTCATGCAATATGCAGGAGCTACCATATGCTAAAGACTTGCATGTAAGTTCCATGGATTCCTTCAGTGCAGACAGTGTGTGGCAGCGTTAGATTACTGACAAAGAGGCCCAGAGAGACCATTGCAAAAAGCTGCAAGGTTACAGCGATGACCCTGGGATTCTGGAGGCGTCAGAAACAAGAGCTATTGGCTAATGAAAACGGGAGGTGTCAAGCAGAGCCAGCCCAACAGAGACGGCGCATGCTCCGGTGGCAACTGAGCACAGAAGAGAGAGATTCCCAAAGGCAGATGACACACTCGCCATCTCAGAGTTCAGAACATGGAACTCAGCAGTTTGATGAATTCCCTTATGGATTTGTATTATTGCTTTGATCCAATATTTTCTTGATATCTCTATTACCTTGTTTTGTGGAATAATTTGTTATTATGTTTCAAAAACATTACTTAAAAGGAATTAGGGGTGGGGGTTCATCGTGAAAGTTCCTCGTGAGCTGCTGGAGAGACTTTGACTTTTGAACGTTGTTGGAACTGATAGCCCCTGAAGGCTTTGGGAGGTGGAGTAATTGTATTGTGTGGGAGGCTGCAACGTGGAGGATGCAATGTAATATATGCTACAGTTTGAAAATACAATACCTTCAGCAGCTCATCTAATCAAACATACTCTATCTCTGCTGGAGGAGCTGCTTGGCGTGTTTGTCAGAATTTGGAGGCAGTGTCTACTGGGAGGCAAGGGGCCACAAGCAACAGAGCAACGGGCCTGCTCTGCCTCAGTTCAGCAATCTTGGTCGGCATTGCTCTACTGGGAAAGACTCAGTCTGCCAGTGTTTAACCTTAAAAATATAGATTTTATTATTTTTCCTTTTACTAAAATAGTTTTTTCTCATATAATATATCTAAATTACGATTTCTTTTTCCTTTAACTCCCTGCCCTGATCCTCTACACCTCTCTTCCTACTTGAATCTACACCCTTTCTGTCTCTCCTGAGAAAACAAACAGGTTTCTAAGTGCTAATAATAAAATAAAATAAACAGAATAAGATAAAATCAAATTGGAATTGGACAAAAAAAAAAGAAAAGAAAAGAAAGAACCCAACAGAAGGTACAAGAAATAAAACTCCACTCATCCACAGGAATTCCATAAAAATTACTAAACTGGAAGTCATAATATGTACATAAAAGAACAAAAGAACTATAGAGTAAAATCGGGGATGAAAGAAAGAACAGACGTAAATAAGTCAAAATGTAAAATAATAAAGATTTTAAAAGAAAGAAAAGAAGAAAAGAAAGAGGAGAGAGAGAGAGAGAGAGAGAGAGAGAGAGAGAGAGAGAGAGAGAGAGAGAGAGAGAGAGAAAACTTCCTGACATGACATTGTGAGACAAGGAATCTATTTGTACCACTGAGTTGATTTTCTGTTGGTCATTTATAGCTGGGCATATAATCTACCCTTAAGGGTAGATTTTTGTCAGTAAGGCTACCTTGGAAAAAATTAACTTTTCATTTGTAAGGGATTATCAAATAGGAATTGCTTCTGGAGTTAGTGATGGGTTTATGTGTCTAATTTTCCTTTCAGTTCTAGGGAGCCATCTGGTAGACCCATGTAAGCCCTGTGCATAGATCCTGTTGGTTTAGAAGGCCTTGTTTCTTAGCGTCCTTCATCTCCTCTGGCTCCTATAGTCTCGTGCCTCTTCTTCCTTAGTGCTCTTTTAGACCAGAGTGGATGGGATTTCATGGAGGCATCCGATTTAAGGCTGAATGTTCTAAGGTCTCTCACTCTGTGTATAATATCGGCGTGTCTCTATATTTGTTTCCATCTGCTGCAGGAAGAAGCTGATTTGAATTTGACAGGATGTCAAATGTCACGAGGAGTATTTTCTTACCGCTCTTACTTGTTTTAAAATAAAGTAATATTTATTTCCCCTAGGTCCCTGGGTTATTTAGACTTAAGTTCTTAATCACCCAAGGTTCTATTCTCTGGATTGAGCCTTAAATCACAACACAAATTGGTTGGTTACAACCATGAGCTTTGCTCCACCATAGATCCAGCATATCTATGAAGTAGGACACCATAGTGGGTCAAAGGGTTGTGCTTAATTTTTTTTTTCTGTTTTCATTAGTACCATGTAGAGTACTCGAAAAACAATTTCTTTTTTTATTGAATTTTTTTTAAATTTACATTTCAAATGTTATTCCCTTTCCTGGTTTCCTGACCATAAACCCATTATTCCATTACCCCTCCCCCTTCTTCTATAAGGGTGCTCCCCAACCCATCTGCCCATCCCTCTCTGCCTCCCAGCCCTGACATTCCCTACACTGGAGAGTCCAACCTTGGCAGGACCAAGTACCTCTCCTCCCATTGGTGCCCAACAAGGCCATCCTCTGCTACACATGCACTGGAGCCATGGGTCTGTCCATGTGTTTGGTTGGTGGTTTACTCCTTGGGAGATCTGCTTGGTTGGTATTGTTTTTCTTAGGTGGTTGAAAACCCCTTCAGCTCCTTCAATCCTTTCTCTAACTCTTCCAGTGGGGACCCCTTCAGTCTCTGCTCCAAACTTTGTATTTCTTCCCATGAATCACAATTTCTTAACCCAGAAACAAAATAAACCCTTTGCCTTTCAATTATTTGAAGATTGTCTTAGTTTGAATTTCTGTTCTTTGATAACATTCCAAAAACATTTTGGGAATGAAATGGCTTATTTCACTATCAGAGTAAAGTCTACCATTGAAGGGAGGAGTTTCATGAATTTAAGGCAAAATGTAGACTACACTGTAGTAACTAGAGGCAGGAACTGAAGCAAAAACTGTGGCTTAATACTGGTCTTCCTTTTCCCATTCGGCTAGACAACCCAAGGAGGACATTTTCTCAGTTGAGATTCCTCCTTGGAGATAACTCTACCTCTTGTCAGGTTCACACAAACAAACAAACAAACAAACAAACAAACAAACAATATGAAACAACCAGGCTTTGAAATTATAAGTATCCGGGATCCACTTTCTGAATGACTGTCACTTCAGTCACCTATATTCAAAACTAGCTAGCTTTTTTTTTAAAATTAAGCTTCATGTTACATTGTACACCATCTGTAGAATTTTATGCAACCAAAAATATTTAAAGATTTATGCCTTAATGTCCTGACAACACTTATCCTTTGTCATTTCATACTTGCATAATATGGTAGAAGTTGTTCCCGGTATCAGTTCCTAGAACAACTGCTTCTAAGTTTATTGTTGATGTTTATCTAATTCTGAAAACAACAGTTGCTAAGTGCTTTAGTATATGATAATTTAATAATTGAAGAAACATAATTGTGGAAAAATGTAAATAGAACTTCAATACATCATTTTCCTTGACAATCTAAAACACTCTACAGGATTTTTCTACTAATTTGAGTTTCACTTTGTTAATTTCCTATACTGATGACATTTAGTTATATGAATAACACATTAAAATTGAAGACTATCCTATAGGGATTTATATAGATGCTTTATATATGTTTTGAATTTGATGGAGTATTGCACTATGAATTGTGGGCTATTATTGTCTTAACACACAAATAACTCAACCCAAAGCAGACCCTTCCTTAGCTTTTAAGATTAGTCAAATTAATTAGCCTTCTTGAAGCAAGGTTATTGGTATTTTTAAGAAAATAAAATAACAATTCAACTTTTTATTTGAACTGTACTAGTGATTCTGCAGAAACATCTTAAATTTGTTCAGCATTTTTAGCAAAACAGCAGTGTATAGATCAAATTAGAAAAAAATAGTAGCTTTCAGATTATACTGATATGCTGAGGAGGAAATCAAGAAAACATATCCTGTCTTTCTTCACAGAAGGAAATATTTAGAAATAAGCTTAAGAAAGGTAACAAAAGAACTTTAACTAAAAAAAAAAGAAATTAAAGAACAAATTTCTTAGACTCGAAGACAGGAGGATGAATATTTTGAAAATGATTACATTACCAAAGTTATCTAGAGATTTGGATCAATGTCCATCAAAATCCCAGTGATATTATTAGAAAGAAAGCCAACCAACCAAACAAACACAACTAGAAAAAGAAAATTTCAAAGTCAAATGGAAGCATAGACTACACTAAAAGGCCAAAGAAGTTCTATGAAGTAAGCACAATGCAGGAGATATCAAAGTATTTAATTTCAAATTACAGTGCAGAAATATAGCAGGAAGAAACAGTTCTGTTAGAAACACAGGCATGTAGGCCAGTGGAGTAGGACAGAGGTCTAGGTATTAACTCCTGCTGCCATAGCCTTCAATTCTGGAGCTTTTGAAATGACAGTCTCTTCAACAAAAGCTAAAGGGAAAACTGGAAGCATACATTCAGAAGACTGATTAGCTAGCTCCCTGTCTCTAACTTTGTATAAAAGTTCAAAGTACATTAAATACCTAATATAAATTCTGTAGCTTTAAGACTGCCCGATGACAATTTTGAGAAAATACTTCTAGATGTAAGCACATGAAATGCCCTACAGTGGAGAGAGGGAACTTGTAGATCCCACCTCCAACAGAAAGACAGGGCATCAAGTGAGGAATGGGGTTGCCATCCCACAGTCAAAAATTCTGACGCAGAATTGTTCCTGTCTGAAAGAATTACTGGGACAAAAATGGAGAAGGGCCTAAGGAAAAGGAGGTTCAGCAATAGGCCCAAATTGGGCTCCAGCTCAAGGGGAGGTCCCGAGGCCTGACCCTATTACTGAGGCTATGATGTGCTCACAAAAGAGGCCTATTGCATCTTGACCTTGGGTTGTAAAGATAGAAGTTGTGTACTGTTTAATAGAATTCTCCATCAGGGAGATCAAATTCTAGTTAAACCTGAAATGGCCTGAAAAATCAAGAATACAAGATGGAGGGACCGTTGCACTGCATTGCTCTGGCATATAACCCATAAAAAGGGGGTGGTGCTATTATGACTGCCCTCCAAAAGACCCGACAAGCAACTGAGTCAAATGCACATATTTATACCCAACCAATGGACAGAAAATGCTGATCCCTGTGGTTGAATTAGGGTAAAGCTGGAAGAAGCTGAGGAGGAGGGCCACCCTGCAGCAGGACCAGCAGTCTCAACTAACCTGGACCCCGAGATTTCTCAGACACTGGGTCACAAACAAGACACCATATACCAGCTGAGATGAGTTCCCCAACACATATACAGCAGAGGACGACTGGGTCTGGAATCAGTCAGAGAAGATTCACCAGCCCTTATGAGTCTTGGGGCCCCAAGGAGTGTAGATGTCCTTGTGGAGGCCAGGATGAGGTATGGGATGTGGAACAATCAGAGGGTAGACTGGGAGGAGGATAAAAACTGGACTGTAATAAAAAATGATTAAATGAAATTAAAAAAGAGCAGCGCAGGGAGAGAAAGGTGTGTGTGTGTGTGTGTGTGTGTGTGTGTGTGTGTGTGTGTGTGTAAGTGTGTATGAAGTGCAAGCTTTAACTGGACAGTTTTACAGACAGTTTTACAAAGACATGTTGCACAGAAAACAAACTAGACAGAGGTAAAGACAGACGAGCCAAAAATGAGTGGGAGACAGAAGATTAAAACTTAACACCAGGGTTAGTATGAGGCCAAGCATAGCAATTCAGTGAGAAGCAGAAAGAAGCCTGATTGAATGAGTTATCTTGGAAGATTAGATTGTACAGAGGCTAGAAGCTCTGGGATAGTTATAACTGGGAAAGAAATGCTCTGGGCTCAGTCCAACTTGTATATGCACACAACTTGGGTGTGGCTCTCATCTCATCCTATCATCTGAGAAAAGAAAGTGTCCAACCTTTACAGAAAAAGAAAACAAATCAAAATCACCACCATCCCCTATAAAACTAATTCCATCAATAACCTGTTTTAAATGTTCATATCCATTTACAAACAACCTCAAACAGCCTGTTAATGGTCGCTCAGAATGTCATCAAGGCAGGGCTTTCTAAAAACACATTCAGGAGTGTGTTAAATGTCCAATTAAAGGGGGAAAGGGCAGTATACAATTTAAGAACAGATCTTACATAGTCTTACCTTTCAATTTTTTTCTTTGAAAGATAATTCTGTACAGAGAGGTTAAATGCTTTATAGGAAAGAAAAATAATCCACTAGCACCAACTTATTCATCGTCTTCACCCTTTTCTCTTTCTTGCTCTTTTTAGCCTCTCCTTCCCCCAAACTGCTTTTGCTGAGCTGTATTTTTCCTTTGCTCTGTAGGCAGCAAGATCTTTTGTGTATTTTTCCTTCTGTTTAGCAGCCTACTATTTCTAATGCTTCTTGTCATCTGCATCTGCATCCGTGTTTTCTACATAACATCTTGTGTCTTCACATTACCAGTGGACTGACCATGATGGTCTTCTTGATCTTTTGGGTACTCATACTCAGAACAGATCAAGAAGAAGGTCTAAGAAGGACTCTTGGGTGAATTGGGATCCTTGAACTTCTTCTTGGTCTCCCTTTTTGGGAGGATGTAAGCTTTCATTGCTCTTTCTTAGCAAGCCTTGTCAGACTTTGCTAGGACTTCGAATTTCCCCTTTTCTTTACTAGGCATGGTCTTCCACCTCTTCGAGCTCTTCTTAGAGAACCTTGAGAAGCTAATAGAACTATCCTCATGCTTCTTCTTGTGTGCTCCTCCCGGGAAGTTTGTACAAAGATACCGATGAAGACATTTTGCCTCTTGTCTTTAGATCTCCTTTGCCCCTGTTCAGATGATATTTTTCCATGTGACTCAGAGTTGCCGAGTGACCATCCAACTATCACTTGTTGTGACACTGACTCTTTTCAGTTCAATGTACTGCAGACAATAGTAATTCTTAGGTGATGCGAATCTAACCAGTTTTGTTTACAAATTCATATCCTCAGATGCTGGATGTAACAATTTATTTTTATATCTCCATATTCCCCAAATCTATTCTTTTATTATTTATACAATTTAAAACAGTAAAATAATCAGAAATATGATTCTGTCAATAAATAATTTTCAAATATCCATTCATTGTTCTACTATGCTGAAATAAATATGTATAAATCATCTTCCAAAAGTCACATCGATAAGGTTGAGATCTCCCAATCTCTTCGCATTTACAGACATTGTGAGAATGACTCTTTTTTAACCTTATATTCTTTCCGTAGAGTAGCACCATCATTAAATTATTATGGTAAAAAATCTATTTCACCTTGATTTAAGAATTATTTAAAATTTTGCTTTCAGATTTTGCACTCTATGAACGTTTACAGCTAAAGTAATGCTAGCTAGTCAAATCCCTCAAACTACCTTTATTTCTGAACATGTCTTTGGGAACTTCTAGTCATCCAGCCTAGTAACAGTATTGTAATGATTAGTCACAGACATGGAGTGATTATAAGTTGAAATGTGCTTAAGGGGATTTACTTGTAAGCAGATTACTGAAGATACAGTTTAGACTACGGCAGGGTGTTTGCCTTGGCTCTTGGGTTACCATTGCTGTTGAACTTGTATTCTCACTTTCAGTCCAAAATAAGGAAATGCAGGCTGCATCTGCTGTTAATTTACAGTGTTTCAGGGAGTCATGCCTATGATCGAGTCTTTAGCTCTCACTTTGTGTAGAGTGTTCTAAAATGTGTGGTGTACTCCTCAGTGGGCAATTAGAACTGAACCTCAACGTTTCCCAGATGGTATAAACTGCTTACCTCTTACTACTGAGAGCTATTTCCATGCCGGGACCTGTCTGTACTTTTATATTTAAATGAGAGAAATTTTAGAGATTTTTTTTTTTAAATTGGGGCACTGTAGGACCATAGTAAAGTAACTCCATTTTTTAAAATTGTTTTATTAGATATATTTCTTTACTTACATTTCAAACGTTATTCCCCTTCCCGGTTTCCTGTCCATAAGCCCCCATCCCCTCCTCTATAAGGGTATTCTCCCTATATATCCTCCTTACTGCACCCCCCATATTCCCCTGCACTGGGGATCCAACCTTGGCAGGACCAAAGGCTTCCCCTTCCACTGGTGCCCCAACAAGGCTATTCTCTGCTACATATGCAGTTAGAGCCCTGGGTCAGTCCATATATAGTCTTTCAGTAGTGGTTTAGTCCCTGGAAGCTCTGGTTGGTTGGCATTGTTCCATTTAACTCTTGTTGTAGATCTGAACATGTATATGGATTTCTTTTTTAATATTTCCTTTGCTTTTTGAGAATTACTTCATTTCCTCTTCCCTTTCCTGCTTCCAAGTCTTCCTATATGGGAAAGAGAAGTCCTTGTTTTTTTTTCAAGTTCATAGTCTCTTTTTTCATAAAATGTTTTTACATAGAGACACACACATTACACACACACACACACACACACACACACACACACACACATTCCTAAGTACATGAATATAATCTGCTCGATCTATATACTATTACTTGTATATGTTTTAGGGCTGACCTTTTGATGTTGGACAACCAATTGGTGTGCTCTCTGGGGAAGACTATTTTTCCTGCTCTCAGCATTTCTTGGTTGTCTGAGGTACTGTGCTGTAGGGTTGAGGCCTCTTGTTCCCTCCCATTCATTAGCATATTTATTGTACTTCTTCAGCACAATCAGGTGAGTGGGACTTTGTGGACCTTGTTTCTGACATTCCTAGAACACACAATCTCATAGCAAACTCTCTGTACCTCTACATCACAATCTTTCTACAATGATCCCTCTTTCTGCAATGATTCCTGAGCCTTAGGTGCAGCACTTGTTTGGGAGTGGTAGTCACAACTCTGTATTTGATTGGCTGTGGGTTTCTGTAATGGCCTCTAACTATTACAAAGAGAAGTTTCCTTGATGAAGGATAAGAACTACACATATCTTTTGATATAAAAACAAATATTTAGAATGTAGTTAGGGATTATGGCGGTTTAGTAAAATGGTGGTTGTAGGTTCTTCTCCAAGATACCATGACTTCACTAACCCTGAGTAGTTGGCTGGGGTTCTAGTGTCAGACACAATTTTCCACCTGTTGAGTAGGGTTAAGTCCAATCAGAGAGCTATTGGTTACCATAATGTATATGTGTCTATACTCTTAGGGTTATTTGTGATGCTGGTCATTGATGTGGTTGTGTAGGACTGTTGGTAGATTTCTATATGTATGGTGTATATGCTCACTTTAGACAGCAGCCTTACATGTGACCCTTTCAAAAGGATTATAGTGTTTTTTATCCATCCCTGTAGTCTCTTTGTAACACTGCTGTCTCAATTCCATCCCTAATTCAAGCATTCTCATTCCATTACTCTCCTTTCATAAAGGGGAGATTGAACGCAATGGTGAAATGGACTGAAACGAAAATGTATTAATTGAATTTCAATGTACTACAATGTTTTATATACTAAAACACTGCTTGGGGGTTGGAGATTTAGCTCAGTGGTTGCCTAGCAAGCACAAGGCCCTGGGTTCGGTCCTCAACTCCAGATAAAAAAAAATAGACAAAACACTGTTTGATCAGTAGTTTGCTATCTTTCCCATTTGTTAAAAGCATGTCTAGTACAAAAGAATATACACATTAAGTTGCATTAATTGTTATTATTCTAATACCTCTGTTAGTTATCTAAAATTAATATTTTATATTTATTTATCATAGGATTCGTCTTTTAAAATGTATGTAAATCTACTTTTATTTATTAATTTATTCAGCTATATGCCACAAATTAAACATATAGATGATATTAAAATGTCTTCTTCTTTAATTTATAATTCCTGACACCAAAATTCCATATGTTCATTTTGCAGGCAGTTTTCGTTTTAAAATTCTGTCATCAGATTCTATTTTCCTATTGATTTTATAACTATCACATGGCATTCAATCTCCTGTCAATATGTCTGGCACACTGAAATACTTTAATTTATGCATACAACAAACATGTTTTGATGAACCAATCAAATGTCAGTTTGAGAGTATATAAAACCATGGAGAAGTTTATCCTATAGGCAAGGCTGTAGGAGAGTCTATAAATTAAGTTAGCCTCTGGAGTTGTCTCAGAGAGATTACTCAGTTCATGCTGAATTAGAAAGACTTATCTTAGTTACGAGTGGTCTTTGCCATGGGCTTAATTCCTAGCATGGATAAAGTATAAGACACAAGCTGGGCATCAGCACACATCCCTCTTGGCTCAATGACTGCAGGTGTCAATGACCAGGCCTCAAGATTTGCCATGCCACCTGCCCCACAAAGAAATACTGTACCTTTTAATGATGAGCCAGCATTGATCTTTCCTCACCTAAAGCTACTTTTTTGGACACTTTATTATATCAATAAGACAACTAAGTAACATAGAAAATTAATACAGAGAACACTGACCATCAAGATAAATTTGAGCAATTGGTACTTAGGGCTGTGAAACAGTGTGTAGTACAAGTTAGAATCTTTAGGCCAGAAAAGCCATGAGAAGCTGTAAGCGGTGTTTAATGGGAGATTCCCATGGCAATTTGAGAGAGATTGTAATCGTTATAAAGATAAGGCCTATTAAAGGGAAACCTGATACAAGGTCCTACAAAAATAGGAAATCTGGCCCTGAGGGCACAACCCCACTCACCAAAGATATCATCTTATAAAAAATGAGAATCTTTTGAAAAGACAAATACTGAATTGAGAATACAGTTCATGGAGTTTTCTTCTCAAAAACAACTTCCAAGGGACTTAGTTTTGCAGACTTAGCCACTCACCCACAGAGAAGCCACCGCAGCTGTGGTCTAAGGGAGCCTGTGGTAGCATCCCATAAGTGTTTTAGATAAAATGATGTTTCTGTACCACGCAAGAATCAAGATTAAAGGGGTCAGACATACTCCCTCTACTGAAGCAGAGAACTTCTACAATGTGAGAAGGCTTCCTTCATTGTCCCTGGAAGACCTGAAATACCTCTTGAAACTTTTAAAGTGAAACATAGACTTAAAGGGACACCACAGGATGTTAGAGAAGTCCAATCCATTGGAAATCTGCTGAGGAAATTGATAAGTATAGAGTAGAACCACTCCAAGGGAGAGTCCACCTTTGGTGTTTGGAAAACTTATATGTCAGGGATGCCTAACCTCTTAGAACCCAAAAATTTTATCACAAGCTCTAGACACCAGACATGGAAAGGCAGAGTTCCTGCTGATATGGCTTTCTCACAATAGATAGTTTGCTGAGATGCTTCATTAGACATATCCAATGATATTTAATTAATAGTGTCATAGTATTTAAATAGAATAAACTAATTATAAGTCAAACCTGATTGCTTAAACAACTCTAGTCACATTCATACATTTTGTATGATAATTATATATTCTCTGGTAGGGAGTACAGTGTTTTGTCACAGTGATAACATAATCTTGCAAAATATCACATTCCTATGAAGCATAGAAATAAAATGAAAGTTACAATTAATGTATTAACAACATGTTTAGGCAATCATTACATATTGTTTGATAGTGAGCAAAATTATTCTTTACAAAAAGCTGATTTATTTATTTATTTCAAAAGTAAACTAATGTGCTATTTAGAATATTTAAATGATTTTTTCCATTGGGACCATAAAATAAATTATTTTTATGCCAGAAAATATTTTACATATTATTAATTAATTTGGTGCTTTTTATTTCAAGCATGAATGAGACTTTGAAAAATATTGCTTACATTATTGTTGCTTTATGTTTTAGCTTTGGATGATATATTTTTCGATAGTTTATCCTAATATCATGAAAGAAAAAAATCCTATCACAAACTTAAATGAAATACATAAAATTATATCATTCAAATTAAAAACATACTTTGTAGAATATAACTTAGTATTTTATCAATTTACTTTAATATACTGTAAATAAACACAAACCAAGATTAGTGTCTGCACGATCTAAGCACCATGGGTTATCCACATATCAACTGGGAAGAAGAGTCTCACTGCAGGAGCTTCTGCTCTTCTCTGTTCTGCTCCAGATATGCACGGAGCCAGACTTATTCTTGCACTCAGTAAAAACACTGAGGATCATTTTACCATTTATTTAGTCTTTTATTTATTAATCATCCCATTCATTTACATCTCAAATGATATCCCACTTTCCTGTTACCCCTCCACAAATCCCCTCATCTCACATTTGCCTTTTCCTCCCTCCCCTTTGCTTCTATGAGGGTGCTCCCTCTCCACCCTCTCTTACCACACTGCTCCAGCATTCCCCTACACTGGAACATCAAACCTCACAGGACCAAGGGCTTTCCTTCCCACTGATATCAGGCATGGCCATTCTCTGATACCTATGTATCTAAAGCTATTCTTCCCTCCCTGTTCACCCCTTAGTTGGTGGTTAGTCCCTGGGAGCACTGGGTGGTTGGACAACTGTTGACACATGGTCCTATTTTCATCAATGTCTTCACTAAAACGAAAAGAAAGAACTAAGAAGATTATGACATGGAAATGGTCTATGTTATTATATTATTATTTCCATATTTTACAGAATATGCATGCAACAAAATCAACCAGTTCTATTGTCTTTAAGAGGTATTTATTGGCCACTTTAAAAAAATTTTAGAAATAAAGCATATTGGCCATTAGAAACATTCAAATTTATAGGGTTTTCTGACACAAAAATATATAGAAAATAATACAAAGAAACTTGTACTTGTCATATAAGTTATACCATATCTAATCTATTTATATATCTGCCATCTATCATCTACCTATCAATATATCTATTATCTACCTATCAATCTATCTATCAATCTATCTATCTATCTATCCATCCATCCACCCACCCATCTCTCTCTCTCTCTCTTATCTATCATATACCTCTATCTATCTATCTATCTATCTATCTACCTATCTATCTATCTATCTACCTATCTACCTATCTACCTATCTACCTATCTATCTATCGATCTAGTGAATGTGCTGGAATTTTAGGTTTATTGCTATCAGCCAAGATTTGTCACCAAGAAAATAAATAAACTATAAATGTTGAATAATCAATTCTAATTTTTTTGCTCAGGTAATAAAAAGAATATGTTCAGCTTGAGATGCCTGTTTCCAAGATCAAACTTAATATTTAATGCACCAGATAATAAATACAATTTATAACTGATCTTTAGTGTCTATTTCCTAGATCAAGGTGGTGATAAAACAAGCTATGCAATCCATTGAAATGAGTAGCAATAACTTCCAATGTGACAATAAATACCATGGTTTTCCAATTGAAACTTCCACAGTTTACATGTCATTTCTTAGGTCACAAAGTTCAGTTATAGCTTCCCGCTTTTGTCTCTGTTGCACATATAAAGCACCTCTAATAAAGTTTACTTGATTGTAGGATTGTTGTGCCAGGAGGCATTTGTGAACCCTTCAAAAGAACTACCAAGGAGCTGATTCAGATGTAATCACATTAAGGCCTCTTTATTCAAGCTTGAGCTTGGCTCATGCCACTATCTCTGAAGCAACAGAGTGGGAGGGAACCCCAAGCCAAGTTTCATGCAAGAATTTATAGAGGCAAGAAGGGGTTATCTAACCTGGTCCATATCTGTTTGTGGGGCTATAATGACCTTTAACATAATTGGCTGGTGCTGAACACGAAAACATAAACTTCTGCTTTCCTCCTGATGGGTGGTTGTTAGAAAGTGAAGTGGCAGGGGCAGGCTTGTACCCTGGAGGTGCACATTTGTTGGGGGAATAGCCTAGAAAGTGGTGGTAGTCTTGTTGTGGGGTAACCTGGGATCTGGTGCCAGATCCTGGCCTATTAGTTAAGTGTTTAACCTTAGGTCAGGTTCCCTAATACGGAGTCTGAACCCAAAAGATTTGGTCTCTCGGAGACATATGTGAGCCTAAACTGTGTAGTATTTTATTTCAATTCTATATATCAGGACTTCTTTGCAAGGATCCTGGATAGCCACAGACTCTACGACATCTGTTCATTTTCCAGACATACGCAAGACTACAAACGAGTGGAGAGTCTGCAATGGTAGTGAAAGTGCTTGAGACAAATTTTCGCTACTGCAAATATAAATGAAATATATATGTGAAATTATTCTCCCACCCTGACTTCAATGACGCCTACCAGGAAACATTGGAAAAAGTTGTAATGCCCTTCCTAATATTTGTCATTACTTCTCTTGTTTGTTTCCTTTGTACAATTTCCTAAAAATGTACTTTCTTCATGTTGGTAATTACTACTACAAGAGAAAGGCTCCAAGAATACGGTCTACAAATTAAAACAGAGGAATGGGAGACAAAATTACATCGAGTATAAGGACTGTATTTTTCCACTTTTATCAGTGGTCTGCAATTCAGTACATAGCGTAAGATGGTCCTCTGCTTAATATTCCCTCACCTTAGCCTCCAGAGTGCAGTATGTTTAGGTATATAACATTATCTTTGGCTTAAATTATCAGTAAAAATGGCCATCCTACCAAAAGCAATCTACAGATTCAACACAATCCCCATCAAAGTCTCAACAAAATTCTTCCAACATGTGGAAAAGGCAATTATTAAATTCATTTGGAAAAAAAAACAAAACAAAACAAACAAACAAAAAACCCAGAATAGCAAAAGCGATTCTTAGCAATAAAAGAACTTCTGGAGGAATCATCATCCCCAACCTCAAGCTATACTACAGAGCAATAATAATAAAAACTGCATGGTATTGGTAGAGAGACAGACTGTTCAACCTACAGAATAGAAACTGTTACTGATACTGTTACTGATGCTATGGTGTGCTTGCAGACAAGAGCCTACCATGGCTGCCCTCCCAGAGGCCCAACAAGCTGCTGAAAGAGTCAGATGTGCATACTAGCACCAATGGGCGGGAACTGGAGACCCTTCTGGTTGAATTGGGGAAAAGCTGGAAGAAGCTGAGGAAGATGGCAGTCCTATGGAAAGACCAGCATTGTCAACTGACCTGGACCCCTGAGCCCTCTCAGGCCCTGAACTACCAACCAGGCAGCACACACCAGCTGATATGAGACCCCCCAACAGCAGGGGACTGCCTTGTCTGGCCTCAGTGAGAGAAGATGCTCCTACTCTTGATAGATTTGAGGCCCCAGGGAGTGGGGAGACCTGGTGAGTTGGAGGAGGGGTTGGGACGTCCTCTTGGAGACAGTGGGATGGCAGGAAGTATGGGATGGGAAGCTAAGATGCAGACATTTAAAACTAGTATATTCAATAAAATCTTATAAAATCTCAGTGTTCACATTAGTATCTCAGTTATATCAGATTATTCAAATGTGTTTGAAACTAAATTTAAGACACATTATTTATGAATTTTTATTGGACTCTCATTTGCACAAAATTCTGGAGAATCAGCTTGACCTTACAATGTCTCATGTATTAGAAAATGAATAACAAATTTGTTATATCATTATCTTGTCCTTTAACTTAAATGTACCTTTGTTTTTAAGATTGCCATTTATATATAATATACTTTTGAAACATTCTACAATTTTCATCTAAATCAATCTGATAGCACTCCCCTAAAGTGTAGTATTTTAATTTTTATAGTACTACAGGATAATTGGGATTTCAATGAAAAGCATAAAAAATAGTGAGCTACTAGGACTGGAAATTTAGATCTTTGTGAAACAGACACAAACAAGTTGGCAGTAGGTTTCCTGTGTATTTCCTTTCCCTAGAATTGTATATGATTTACAATTCATAAAAAAGGTTTCAAGGAAAAATAAGAATGCCTAGGATGTGATCTCCATCTCTCTCGATGATGGTTACAGGAGTAAGTTGCATTTTATTTACTAGGGTTGTGCAGCAAAAGGGTACTTAGAAATCTCATCTCTCCTTGAAGTGAAGGAATAGTGTATGCACATAAAACAATATTTACTACAGATCTTGGAGGTATATAAATAATGCAGCAAGGATGCGTGATTAGGTTGTCTCTACACTTTTTGTGGCTTTATGTATTTGTCTTTTATTATTTTTCCCCTTTCTCTCTTCAGCTTTTGGCCACCACCACACAAATAACCCATTTTACCATTGCTCTTCAATCAAGGTTATCTTAGGGCTATGAACGCGTTAATAGGATTACATCTATGATTAAATTGCTTCCAGATAATAACTTTTGCTTTGGAAAAACTAAACCCAACCTTGGTGATGTTAGAATCCAAGGTACAGACAAAGTTTTGAACTCTTGAAGAGTAATGAGCAATGCAATGTGACCTTGAGAAAAATGAACAAGATTTCCCAACTCCATGTTCCCTACACAGCATCCTATTACTCTGGTTCGAAATGACACTATTATAGAACTCATTCCCCATGAATGAAAGAATTATCCCCTATTAAAATGTAAATGCCCGGAAAAGACAGAACAGGAATCAATCTATCATTTATACCTTAATGAGAAGAAGTCACTCAAACCCTCCTAACATGATAGCTCTTTGAAATTGAACATTGATGGCATGTAGATGAGGCATAGTAACTTTGGGAAAAAGGGTGGTGAGAAGCAGAAAGGAAAGGAATTTGAGAGTTCTGAGAATAAACAATAACAATGTAATGAGAATAATTAACAATGTTACAGGGAAATTCATTGATAGAGAACAACTACTGGATGCACTTGTAGGATCCCAGAGACTGGTGTGAAAAACAAAACCTCTAAAGGATTATACTTGCATATGTGAAAAATAGTTTATTCCTATTTTCTGTGTAATATTTACTAATGGGTATACCATTCATACTAAAAACTGCTAATGTATTTGCCATTGCATACAGAGAGATCTGAGGTTCTCATTCAGCTTAGTTGTGTTAGCTCTAACAATATTAGGGACAAACATAAGTACGTGTTTGGACTTGTTATCATAATTAACAAAAATTGTAATAAGCACCTTAATTTTAATTGTCTGGTTCGTGGTCTAGAATGGGCTTTCTATAGGTAAATATAAAATGTTAAGTGTTTTGTAATGTTTTCAATGTTTCAATGTTTTGTTTTGGAACAAAATCTCTTTGAAGGTCAAGCAAGCTTCAACATTTTCATTTATGTTTTTTTATGTAACCTAAATGGCTAATGGGTAGGTGGGTTATTCAGTGGATAAGTCTGCTCATTGCTGCGAGAGAGGACTCATGTTCAGTTTATAAATGCCACATAGAAAGGCTACAAGTGGGGTTGGGGATTTAGCCCAGTGGTAAGGCACTTGCCTAGGAAGCGCAAGGGCTGGGGTTCGGTCCCCAGCTCAGAAAAAAAGAACCAAAAAAAAAAAAAAAAAAAAAAGAAAGGCTACAAGTGCTTGTACCTCTAGGTCCTGAGGAACAAATGTCCCCTTCTGTATCTCAAGAGCAGTACCCCCATATACATATGCACAGGAAAAATTACAAACACACAGACATACACACATATGCACATATACACACATAGATGTGTGGCACTGGACAAATAGCACTAATCAGAATGATTGGGTTTTAAAAATACATGAGCACACAAATTTTAGTGGGTGTGAAATTGGCAGTGTGAGACTTGAGAGCAGGTTCTGAGATGAGAGGCAGAAGGGACAAATATGATCAAAATCAAGTGTAGGAAAATGTCAAATTAGTAGTGAAACCACACATTAAAATGGCTAATGGATTTAATTTGAGAATATTTAATTTTTTCTTTCAGACGCAATTATAATTTTTAAGTTTTATGACTAACATGACGAGTATTTGGCTTTATAGTTGATGGGTGCAGTAAATTCAAGTTGTGCCTCTTTGCTGTAGTATATTAAAGCACTCAAACACATTTTAATTGTGAGATGTTTGGCATCTCTCCTTATTTGTCAGATATCCTTATGTGACTTGGTCCTGATCTGGCATTTACTAAAGTCCTAATAAAGTTCAACTTCTTTGCATCTCCATTGCCTGATCAATTTGTCGTATTTTTAATTGTAGATTATAGGCCTTATTATAAAAGTATTATGTAAGATTGCTGGTTTCAAGAATAAATTAAGGTTTATCTTTTGGGAAAATTTCAATTGTAATGTTTTTGTTATTTTTGGTCAAATGTGTCAGTTACAATCTTTAGTAGGTAATGAAATGCCAGATGAAATTTTTTTAACAAATAAATAGTGTGTTATTCTTTCTTAATATTTTTAATGTTCACATATTTGTTTATTCACTTGAGTCTTGGACATGGAAGCAATATCAGAAACATTTCCTTCTATTTAAGTTGATGTTTTATTCAACTCTAAATCTGAATATTCCACTCTTAAAATTTTCTTACCGCTTTAATTGATATAATTTTGATCTTTACTTTCTGTACGTATTGCATTTACTTCAGAAAAGAGGAAACATCAAGAGCTGACCTGAAAAAACAGATTACAACTAAACTAGTTTGTCAGAATGGTTCTCCGTTTAACAGTTGGCATCAAAACCATATAATTAATTGCCTTTGGATACTTTGGTAACATGTGTCAGCCATCTTTCTTATCACTGAGCGAGCCACATTTGAACTGGACAGATCAGTATCGCACTGAGCTATGTGGGTGTTGATTGAACACAGGTGTAATGGTTGATATACTGTCACACAGTCTGACGTTAACCTAAGATCTTTGTTGAAATAGTTATTACTGATGGCACGGAATGTAATTGCTAATTTTCTGCCTGAGTGGTTACATATTTTCTCTAAATCTTAAGAGTTATTCATCCTTTTTCCACTGGCCATTTCTCAGAGTTTCAGGCAGATGTGTCAGTGGTCTATGGACCAGTAATTGAACCTGTCACTTGCAATCTACCAACTTCATTCTTCAGAAATGTGACTACTGCTTTACTGGCTCTCTTGCTTATTTCTCTGGGTATCAAATGTCTTTGTTGAACCTAAGCTAAGCACTACTCATTGTTTACCTTGAAGGCACCTCCTGGTTGCAGAAGAAAGCAACTGGTTGTGATTCCAATTTGGCGTTCTTAAATATTTACCAGAGATTTCCAGTTTTCAAGTGAATTGAGTTTTCTACAAATGTTCTTATAATAATTCATTCCACTATTCTGTCCTTGTAGGAAATCTTGTGACTTCAGTTAGGGAGCAGAAAAATCGCTCTTCTACATGAACGGCCACCTTAGAATGATTTAACATGACTCAGGTTGCTGCATTTTCTGAACCCCACTGAGAAACGCTGTGGCTGTTGCTTACTATCCAATGGCCTGGTAGTATTTCATCACTTTGACAAATATTACATTGTATTTTGCAGTAAATTCAGCTGCTCTATATCTGACACACTTGTCGTATCACTACTGAAACAAACAGTTCAGATAAGAATCGCCAGGCCAACATGAGCCGAATTCAGAAGATATCAAGAAAATTCTTGCAATTATTTAATTTGGTGACATTTTTCAAAATTAAGTCATTATGTTAAAAAATACAGTTTATTAACTCCAACCCTACTAATTTCATTTTCAAGTGCTTGGAAAATTACCCCTACAAATATATCTGATTAATTGAAAGAAATATAAAATTAAGACTGAGTTTTGAAAGGAACAAATCAATAATTATGAAACAGCATACACTTAAGTTATGACATTTTAAGTGAAAAATGATAATCTTTTATGAAAAAGAGTAGTTGAGATTTAAAACACTATTTCTACCCATACATTATCTATAAGACACTGCATTTCAGTGTCTTTACATTTAGATGAGCTGTAGCCATTCCCACTCTGCTGATGCCAGCATTAGGTACTGTCCAAGACTCACCTTGGATGCCACTTTGTACATGCCACTCCAAGATGCATGGCCGTGATTTGAAATCCCAGTGATTCTAAGGCAGGTTTGTGATGATAGTTTAGCAACCATATCAGGTTCTAGCAACCATCCTAGTTAGAACTGCCCAAAGTGTAATAACTGATTCACAAAAGCATGCTACTGCAAAATGAACTTATGATTTGGTGTTATGACAATGTCTTAAGTTATTCTGCTTTTTTATCTTCTTTTATTGATTGATTTGTTTTTTACTTATTCACTTTATATCCTGTAGGTGCAGGGCCCTCTTGTTATCTCCCCACCCTGGTACTTCAAGTCCCTGCAAGGCTGGGTGCTTCCTCTCCCATTGAGGCCAGACAAGGCAGTACTGCTAGAAGAGCATGTCCCACATAGAGACGACTTTTGGGATAGCACCCACTCCAGTTGTTTGGGACCCGCATGAAGACCAAACTGCACAGCTGCTCTATAGTATAGAAAGGCCTAGGTCCAGCCCATATACATTCTTTGGTTGGTGGATCAAATTCTGAGAGCCCTAAGGGTAGTTCACTCTGTGGGTCTTCCTGTGGCATTCCCATTTGCTTTGGACTGTCATCTTTCCTCCTATTCTTACATAATGGTTCCTGAGCTCTATCCACTGTTTGACTGTGGGTATCTGTATATGTCTGAGTCAGGTGCTGGGTGGAGCCTTTCCAAGGACAACATGCTCCTGTCTGCAAGCATGATAGATTATCATTAACACTGTCAGGGATTGGTGCTTTCCCGTGGGTTGGGCCTCAGTTGGGCTGGTTATTGGTTGGCCATTCCCTCAGTCTCTGCTCCACCCTCCATTCCTGCATTTCTTAGAGACAGGATAAATTTTGGGTTGAAACTTTTGTGGGTGGGTTGGTGTCTCTATTGCTCCACTGGGGTTCCTGCCTCACTATACACGTAGACTCTTCAGCTTCCATATTCCCAGGGGTAGTGAGTCACAACTAAGGTCACCCCAATTGTTTCTTGGGCACTTCCCTTATCCCATGTCTGTGTCTCATCCTGGAGATGCCTCCTACCTCTTTGTAGCACATTAGTTGCAGGTTTCCTCTACTATAATTCCCTTCTACCTTAGAGTACATCATGAGAAAACACAGAATGTCAAAGAAGAGATAAAACAAGATATTCTTAAAATTTCCTAAATTTTAAGGGTATTAAACATTTCTTTCAATCAATGAGAATAACATGTATAGGACAAAGTTTGTCAATGGGTTGCTACAAACAACAGGTTATATGGCCACTGCTCTGAGTAGGGAAAAACAATGTGTTTATGGTAAAGTTGTCTACTCAGTGGAAAGATGCTTGTATACGAGATAGAAAAGCATTTGGAATGTGATTTTGATTTCACAGGAGATAGAAAAACAGAGTAAAAGTTAGATTTGTGTAAAAGGAGGGGAAACTGGGAAGGGGATACCATTTGAAATGTAAATAAATAAAATACCCATTAAACAAGTAAACAAACAAAAAGCCCTTCCTGGTATCCAAAATTAGGAAACAACAAAAACTGTGACATTTAAGAGACAGAAATAACATCAAAGTAGCAATAATAATAATAAAAAGAAAGATAGAAAACTCAGTGTTCGGTTCTGGCTTCACTGGGCCAAATTCAATTTGATTTTTTTTTCCAAGAGCTGAGAAGGAGGTCAATTTATCAGTGACTTCCAGACTGGGCTGGAACTTTAGTGGCAGGACAAGATAATTGTATGTCAGTAGTGGCTTTGACAGATATAAATGACTTACAGCAGCCTGTGAACCACATTTACAAGCTAGTACATGAAACTCAAGAAGAATGAAGACCAACGTGTGGATGCTTGAGTCGTTCTTAGAAGGGGGAACAAAATACTCATGGGAGGAAATATGGAGACAACCTGTGAAGCAGCAACTGAAGGAAAGGCCATCTTGAGACTGCCCCACCTGGGGATCCATCCCACATACAGTCACCAAACCCAGACACTATTGAGGATACCAAGAAGTACATGCTGACAGGATATAGCTGTCACCTGAGGGGCTCTGCTAGAACATGACAAATACAGAGGTGAATACTTGCAGCCAACCATTGAACCAAGAACAGGGTCCCCATTGGAGGAGTTGGAGAAAGGATTGAAGAAGCTGAAGGGGCTTTCAACCCCATAAGAACAACAATGCCAACCAACCAGAGCTCCCAGGGACTAAACCACCATTCAAAGAGTACACATGGGCAGATCCATGGCTCCAGCTGTATATGTAGTAGAGGATGGCCTTGTTGGGCATCAATGGGAGAAGAGGTCCTTGGTCCTGTGAAAGTTTGATACTCCAGTGTAGGTGAATGCCAGGGCAGAGAGGCAGGGGGAGTGGGTAGGTGGGTAGGTGGGTGGGTAGGGGAGCACCCTCATAGAAGCAGGGGGAGGGAGAATGGCATAGCCAGTTTCTGGAGGGGAAACCAGGAAATGGGATACCATTTGAAATGTAAATAAAGAAAATATCCAATAAAAGAAAAGAAAAAAAAGGAAAAAATAAAATAAAACAACAACAACAACAAAAAAAGAGCTAGTACAACACATAACAAAGAGATTTTTAAAAGAGAATGCCAAAGAAATGGACCTCTTTTTGTTTGTTTATTTCATTGGTTGGTTGGTTAGTTTAATTCACTTTACCATCATGACTTTTGTGCTATTCTAGTTACCACAAATATTTTTTTTATTTAAAATAGTTTTTTCCTTTTTTAAAAATTATTTTTGTATTTTACAGTCATTACCTCCTCCTGGTCCCCTCCCCCTCAGTTCCTCATCCCATCCCCCACCCCTCCATGAGAATGTCCCCTACCCACTCCCTACCCCTACCCCCCTGCCTGGCCTCCCACCCCCTGGGGCCTCAAGTCTCTGGAGGTTTAGTGATGTTTTCTCATCTTCTGTCATTGAGGCCAGACCAGGCAGTCCTCTGCTGTATTTATGTCCGGGGCCTCAGAGCAGCTAGTGTATGTTGCCTGGTTGGTTGCTCAGTATCTGTAAGATCTCAGGGACCTGGGTTAGTTGAGACTGCTCGTCTTCCTATGGAGTTTCTTTCCTTCTCAAACTTCTAGCCTTTCCCTAATTCAACTATATGGTCTCTGACTTCAGTCCAGTTTGTTGGGTGTTTGTATCTGCTTCTCTTTCAGTCACCTGCTTATTGGACCTCTCAGAGGACCTCTGCATGCAACTTGGAGATGAATATGAGTAGATGTACAATCTACAATCCATAAAACAAAACCAGGGACTGAAGATCAAATGCAGTGTCAGGTCAAGCCTTTGGAAGGCATAGAAGCCTGTTTAGCAGTTCAATACAGTAGTAAGAAAAAAATAAAATATATAGAAACACTAGTTATTTCTACTCCACTGATACACTATGGTGTAGAAGAAGGAGATCTGGGGGAGAAATCCTCTCCAGGCATTTTCCTAACAAAATAGTTAAGATAACCTACAGATGCAAACCATGCATTGTACCTGAAAGCCCCCTATTAAGTTATAGTTTTATTGCTCATTTATTAATGTTAAACTCAGGCATGCATGGATGCTAGTTCCCAGTGGCCCTCAGGATTATCAGAAGCACTAAGAATAGATGAGTAATAATAAGAATAAAACAATACAGATTAAAGAGATTAAGTATGATCAAGTGATCTTCCTTCTGTGAATAAACTATGTTCATTGCTCTTTTGGATGTAAAGATTATCCACCTATGTAAAACGAAAAGTCCAGAAATAGCCAAGGGCATGGACATAGACAAAGCCAAGGTGATGGCTGAGAATTCTGCTACCCATCCTTGGCTAGAGCAATCATCTAGAGCTGATTCAACAGGGTTGATAAATGAGTGACTGTGTCCTAAGAATGTCCCAGGATAAGACTGTAAGATAATTAATATAAACAGAATCTTTTCATGCCTTATTAAACTATGCTAATGTTTTGCTTTAGTTTTTTTTTTCCTTAGCTGTGAATTCCTGGGATCACATAATATTCTCTCTTAATGGTTAACAATGAGATTTGAAGTGTTTTTCCAAGGTTATATCCACAGTGCTGGTTCTCATTGTGAGATAGAACTTTGTGACTTTAAATTGTGAGTTGCCAGTCTTAGGTAAAAAATATTACATTATACATTGATAAGAAATACTAACCCTTAAGTGTTTTTAAGTTTTAAATCTATTTGGAAGACATCAAGTATACCCAGAAGAGTAAAGACAAAATCATGCCCCACAAAGAGTAAACGAATGTATCTTGGAAGATCAAAACCAGACAACTTCAAATCCATAGGGTTATAGAAAATAACAGGGCTAGGTTATCTCCCTGGGAATTGTTACTCAGGGAGTACCTAGAGCCATCTAAAACAGCGAAAGTCATTGTCAATGCTGCTGGTGGCATCCCAGACCTGTTTGATAAGACCATGTTGCTGAAGAACCCAAATGTTTCAAGTATAGGGCTTGGAGACGCAATGCTGGGATTGAACTGGGAGCGTCTCTTCCCTATGGTCTTACTCCTTGGTGCCAGGAGATGCTACTAAGTTTCTGGAGAACATTATGGCCTCAAGGTCTGGGGATATACAGATTTTATGTTTCAGGACGACAGTGGCTGTCAAGATTTGCAATAGCAATAACCATACAAGGAGCAGTGGATAGGACTGTCTATTTTATTGGGCCCACAGTCCAATCCACAGGAGGCTATTTGCCGCAGGGATTTGGAACATGCCCAGAACCTGTAGCTGTAGAGGGGGCTGTAGTCATAAGTTCAAGCAGGAAACAGCTGCTATTGCTTTGGTAAATAAATTCAACATACTGACTAAAGTACTTCCCAAGACTGTGGAAGTCACTGGTTTTTTTAAAAAATAGATTCCTGTTTCTCATTTTATACTTTGTAGTTTCTTGTTCATAGCAATTAGTACAAAAATAGCTCAAAGAAGTAGATAAACACGGCCACTAAAACTCATCACCTGCATGCTGTAGAAATGAATAAATAAAATCACACAGAAATTTGATAACCTACTAGATTTAGAGGGCCGTGGTTAAATGTCTATGTCATTCTCTATTGCGTTCTGAGACAACTGGGGTCTTTCTTTTATAAGAAAATATAATATCAGAAGAGAAGAATGGGTTACTCTGTGGTAATTTTTTTTCTGTGATTAAACCTTCCATAGTAGAAGGAAGCCGAAAATGGGGATGGAACATTCTATTATGAAGGTCACTCTAAAAACCAGCTGTCCAAATACTCCATCCTATCAGGAATCCCATTAAGGTAAGGAAGTAAGCAACTCAGTGGCTTCTGGAATTTTCTGAAACTGACCAGATATAGTAGGTTCATTTCAGCACCAAAATATAGAAGCAGTAAAACATGCTTGGAGTCATTCTCATAAGCTGTTAAAGGCAGGCTCAAAAAGACTGGGTCAAGTATAAGATGATTAAAGTAAGAGTGACTCACAATATTATCAATACTTCATATTGGGTACATGAATTAATAAAATAAGAATGGGTTTAAAATATATATCCTCAAAGCAACATTTCCCTACGAATACACACTACTCACTATTTCTGTTTCTTCAAATAAACAGCATTTTATAGATTATAAAAATTATAATAAAGACTATAAGAAACTAAGAGATGTAAAATACGGAAGGGAAAGTCTTTTAATTATAAATTTTATTTTGAAAATTAATAACGCACATGTATGTAGCAATTGTGTAGCTTAGTCTTTTTGTTGGACTCCTGACAGTGGAAGCAGGAGTTGCCTTTGACTCTGTGGAGCACGTTTGGGACCCTTGCTCCGACTGCATGCCTTGTCTAGCCTTACCAGGACAGAAGGTGACTAGTCTTACTGCAACGTGTTACTAGTCAGAGGAGGCTTGCCATTTTCTGAAGAAGAAAGAGGCAGAGTAGATGGGGGGTTGAGAGGTGATGTGAATGAGGGTCTTGGAGGAGAGGCGAAGAGGGAGGAGCAACTGCAGTTCAGTTGTAAAAGAAATTAATTAATTAATGGAAAAAAATGCTACATACACAGTAACTTCTTGCCCAGGTCTGGTGAGAGAAATACAACTCCCTTGAAACTAAGAAGATAAGGTTTAAATATAGAAAGAAAACTTGAACTTCATTGTCATGATGCGATTATGCATTTCAGGTAAGGAGCCAGAATGGGTGGTTAAATAATGAGATAAATGTTGAGATAATAGAAATACCTTCAGATTGAGTCACTTAGACTTAGGGAGGAAATCCTATACTTCAGTCATAACGTTTTCTGTTCAGTTTTTTTTTTTTCTTTCTTTTCTTTTTTTTTTTTTTTTTTTTTAGAATTCCATAAGCACTGTGAGTCCTAGGACAGCAGCATCCATTAGTGCATCCATTTGGTTGGAACAAATTAGTACACAGTGACTTGTTTAGTTTTGCTTACAAATTGCTGGGTAGAGATTAAGAGCAAAATGGCAGGTGAGGATCCCTCCATTTCCATATCCTTATCATGAAACGAAGTTGAGCAGTTATTTGTGTCTTAGACTTCCTTCCCAAGGGATGTAAAGGACAGATGCAAAATTACAGTCTGTGGTTTTGATATAATACCTAAGCCAATTGAACAATAAGATGGGAATAAATAAATATTCGTCCATTTGACCCTTCTTGAAGTTCTATACAACCCACCGAGGACAGAGGTTGCTTCTTTTAGGACGTGGGAAGAAATTTTAGCAGTCCATTCTCAGTCCCGGCATGCTGTAATGCAGGGTGGAGCATGGAGTTTGGTAGACACTTGGTAAGTGTTTGTAGGCAGACAGCTGGTGGTCTGTATCTACCACTTCAAAGAATGCAGGCAGCATATTGAGTGGCAAGACTTCAGTGACTAGGAAAAAGATATATTAATTTAAAAAATGCGGTAGTGAGAATTCAACTGGGCCTATTGGGCAGGGAGAGACCTACAAATAAAGCTGTCCTTCACAAAGGCTGAGGAACCTGTTTGGACAAAGACTAGGTTTCATTGCTCATAGTCACAAGTCAGTTAGGAAGTGATACTCCCACTAAGGTCTCCATCGGCTCATCTACCTGTAAGACTCCAGTATTACTGAACATTGCTTACTTATGTGGGCATAAATAGATTATATTTGACTCTTTCACAATATCAACTAACTGGACCCCCAGAGCTCTCAGGGACTAAACCACCAATCAAAGAGTACATATGGACAGACCCATGGCTCCAGCCACAGATGTAGCAGAGGAATGCCTTATCTCACATCAATGAGAGGGGAGGCCCTTGGTCCTGTGGACACCCAGCACAGGGGGATGCTAGGGCAGTGAGGTGGAAGTGGGGGTTGGATGGGGGAGCGGGGAGCATCCTCATAGAGTCATGGGGAGGGGTAATGGGTTAGAGGGCTTGCAGAGCACAAACCGTGAAGGGGGACAACATTTGAAATATAAACAACAACAACAACAACAAAATAACCAATAAATAAAGTAAAAGAAAAGATAAGGAAAAATAAGAAACCAACATTGGACATATTAGTGCCTCAGGTCTGAGAAACTTCATGTAATCAGAATGGTCTATTAATCATATGCCAACAATTAATGTCATGAAAAATCAACACTATTAGAGAAAACAATTAATAAATAAATCACTTTGTTACAGGCAGGTAATATAGAAAGATATCCCAGAACAGAACATCAGAAAATTTAAATATTTCATACATGGTAGCACATGTCAAGAATTTTAGTTCTCTGGAGACTAAAGTGTAGTGATTCTGGGTTCAATGCCAGACTTAGCTCTTTATCAGCACATTATTTCAAAACAAAACTACAACAACAACAAAAAAAAAACCCAAAGAACAAAAAATAAAATTCACAATCTGGAGAGAAGTGGAATGAAATCAGAGTGACCTTTTAAAGAAACAGATTAATTTATTTGAACGACTAACAGTTGAATACATGGCCTTGTGCTTTATAGAAATCTACAGTGTGCTACATTCCAAAACCCAGTGTTGTTCTATTTGTTTGCTCATTTTGTTTTATTCATATATTTATAACATCATTTTTCTTTTCCTGTATAGTGACTTTTAATAATAAAAAGTTATAATCTTTTAAAAATATAAACTACAAAGCAAATATGTGTCATATACCAACCTAACTTAATAAGCAGGAAAACTAATCATTAGAAAAACACACTTGATTATTAATGAAGATTGCAAGAAAAAAGAACATATTATAAGAATAAAAAAACAATTTAGAAATGTTTGTATTCTGTATCTTAAAATCTTAGTAAAAACCTTGACTGTAAATGGATCAAAACCTCTGATATAAAGATCACCAAGAGTTTATTATTCCAACGATGATGAAAATATATTTAATTTTGTTACTTGGAACTTTATTTTAACAATTGGAATGGCAGGAAATGAAGGGACTTTAATTATAGTCTATTCAATTATCTTTCAAAGAAATCAATATTACACATACTCATGGGAAATAAAATATACTTTATTTTAAATAGTAACATGGAATAAGGACTGTCCTTTAATTATGAAGGAAATAGAAATTCTAGACATATATTTTAAACTTCACATAAATGCATTAAACACATATTACTTGACCCAAAGTAGAGGTAGATTTAATTAAAATAATACTTGAGGGTATTAGAAATTAACTTTGACTATGAACGGAATTTTGAAAAAGTGAATAAAAATATCAAAAAATTTAGCCCTATTAGATATGAATATTTTCAGAACATCCAACAGAACGTTGCATATTATATTTCTTTCTCAAATATATTTATGCTCATTATCTCAGGCAAATCTTAAACTATACCACAAATAATTCTCAAGAGTAATTAAAAACTGAATCATACCATGTGTATTTTTTTAACTACAATGCTTTGAAACTGTAATCCAATGAGACATCTTTTGACGGATGTAAAATTATGGAGTGATGACTAGGATCATAACTTAATTTCACAGGACTTACTTAATGCTCAGATTCAATCTCTAGTCCTACTAAGTAAATGAATAGATAGATACATGGATAGATGATAGATAGATAGATAGATAGATAGATAGATAGATAGATAGATAATTTATAGACAACAGTTAATACTGAAATTACTTATTTTTGCAATAGCATGTGATAGTTTGAGGATACAAAGGGGAAATTAAGAAACTTCTTGAAACAAGAGAAACCAGGATAATAAATATTAAAATTTTCTATGGAATCTAGCAAAATTAGTATTAAGAACATTTTACAACAATCAATGACTATGTTTCCGAAGCAGGAACATATACTAATCTGTCACTGTACCCCAAAGAAAGAAAAAATAATAACTTAATAAAATGAAATTAATAATTAAGACATGGCAGAAACACATAGAATATGAAAAGATAAAATATCAATAAGAAAGAGTTGGTTCACTAATGAAGAAATTTTTTGTTAATTCATTAGAGGAGACAAGAGAGGAATAAAAAAGTAAATATTTTTCTGAGCCTGTATGAGTTAGTTTTAACTAACAACTAAGAAATGCAAAGAATCACAACATACCATTACAATGATTCAACAAATTTGCCAACAACTAGACAATTGCCAAATTACTACATATTAATCTCTTACCAGGCCTGAATCACAGTAGAATAGAAAACCTGAACCAGCAACTTACGACAAAAGATATTCAACCAGCAATGGAATCTCCTGCTATACAGAACCAGATGTCTTCACTGTTGAATTCTATTAGATGCCTATGAAATCAGTAGCACTACTTCTTAGGTTACTATAATATTGAAGAAAAATTAATTATTCCAAACACACTTTAAGAAGCTAATATTTCTGGGACTTAACACCTAGCTGGTAATACAGTGAAAAAGAAAGATAAAACTCCATATATTTGATTATTAAATTTTCACTAAGTAAACAATTGACCAACAAAATTCACTAGCAGTTTATAAAGATGATAAAGATTATGGTATAATTTGGCAATAGGTACACTTAGATGGTTAAAGACTAAAAGCAACACGATTATCTCATAAATGCTGCTTAATAATTTTTAACATCACTTCGTTTTAAGGTTTTGATCAAATTAAAGAAGGAACATACCACAATGTGATAATATTCATATTTATAATCAAAGAGAGAAGATTATTTTGAAAAAGCCAAAGGCTGTCTTCCTAAGTTCTAGAATGACATGAAATCCCCAATTTCTTCACACGTTAACAGCAAACTGAAGGCCCTAGGGAGAGGAACCAGTAAGAGATGGAGTAGAGTGCGTGCAAGTGGAAAATAAGGGACTCAGGAAGTTACTGTTGAGGATGGCTTTATTCTATATGGAGAAAACTTCATTACACAAAATAATACCAATAAACGAATTCATTGAAATTCCAGGATATGAATTAAATATAAAAAGTAATACAATCATATAAGCCAATAACTAATTATCAGAAAATATTAGAGAGCACTGTCACTCCCAGTAGCAATAAAAAGTGAACCCAGGGAAAAACTTAATCAAAAGATGACAGTTCTATGCAATGCAATGACATCAACAAATCCTCAGAAAGAAATGCAAAGACCTTCACAGTATGCACTTAAAAAGAGTTAATAGAAATATAATGTAATTAATGTTAAATTAAGGCACCACATATTGCTAAATCAGAAGGAACCATATGAAAAATAAACACACTGTTCACAGCCCATGCTAAATCCAATGCAGTTCTAACAACCACCTAAATATAACGTTCCAGAAATAAACACATAAATGATAAGAAGCATTCACACAACGACACACACACACACACACACACACACACACACACAGGCACACAGCAGCGTGCTTACACACTGCCCAATAGAAACAGACATAATGAAGAAAAACAGAACAAAACAACAACGAAGGCAACATTACACCATTTGAATGAAAACACAACAGAAAGCTAATAATGAAGATGGCTTGGGTTGACATTATCCTGGTTGGCATGAATTTAGAGAAATCAAGGACCACAAGAGAGTGTAAAGGGGGTCTGGTGGCGTAGGGACATCTTTGTGGAGACGGAGGTGGGGTGGGGTGGGGTAATGGGATGTGGAAAAGTCAGAAGGTGGACTGGGAGGGGAATGAAATCTGGAGTGTAAAAATTAATTAATTAATTAATTAATTAATTACAATAAAAAAGAGAAACTTAAGACAATTCCACTAAAATCAGGGTCAAAGCAAGACTGTCCGCTCCATAGTTCTTCAATGTAATATGTGAAGTTCTATTCAAAGCCATAGGACAACTAAAAAAGATCATGACACATGCCATTACTCCGAATGTGAAGGTTTTTATTCTTAACTTGTTATTTTTAAACTCAAATGAATAACAAAAGACCTTAATGAAATGATTTGATGAGATTCAATCAATGGTTATTTCAATCTTGTATCGTTTGAGGTCTGCTTTGCGATCGTATAGTTAATTTTGAAGAAGTTTCTGTGAGTTGCTAAAAGGAAAGCATATTCTTTTGTGTTCAGTTGAGATGTTCTGTAGATATCTATTAAGTCCATTTGAGGTTATCTCTGTTAGTTCTTATTATTTCTCTGTATAGTTTCTATTTTGCTGACTTGTCCATTAGTGATAGTGGATTGAAGAAGTCTCCTGCTATTATGTGTGAGGTTCAATATGCGATTTAATTTTTAGTAATGTTTCTTTAATGACTGTGAATTCTTTTGCATCTAGGGCATAGGTGTTCAGAATTAAGATATCATCATGTTGAATTTTTCCCTTGATGAGTATAAGATGTCCTTCTGCATCTCTTTTGATAGCTTTGAGTTAAAGGACTATTTTATTAGATATTTGAGTATCTACTCCAGCTTGTTTCTTCTGTCTCTTTGCTTGGACAACCTTTTTATTCTAGCCATTTACTCAGAGGTATTAGCAGAGGATACAACGTCCTTCTCAACCCCTGCAGTATTACCCTCTCCATCCCTGCCTGAAGCAATCATTCCTGGACTGCTTTCCAAACCTTCTTCACCAAAGAAGATGAATGACAGCTCAAACCTGGTGACCTTCAGCATTCCTTGCTTCTAAATCTGTAACCCGACTCAAAGCTAAATAGTCCACATAGTGAGATAGAAAGTGTGAGTCAAGAAGAGGTAGGCGACATCACTGGAGAACATAATGAGCTTGAGAATTCATTGAGTCAGAAGTCTGGGAAATATTTGTGGGAGAGAGAAATAAAGGTATAAGTCAATGATGGAAAGAAACCCTGGAGTTAATATGGAAGCTTACACAGTTCTTCTTTTTTAAAGATGCTTAGAGCTTGTTAAATTGGTAGTATGTACAATTAGTCAAAAGAGAGTAATTAACAAAAAGTAAGAGATACGTGATAGCACTTGGCTTTTTAATGATGAAGGGGGTGTTTAGGTCCAGAGAAACTGCAATGGTTGAACGGTTTCACTACTGTAAAACTGATCCTAGAAAACGCAAGTTCCCAGAAGACATGCCTTTACTAATGTCATAAGATGACATGGTTATAGGCCTGTGCTTACATTATTAGTGTTTTCTAAGAACTGGTTCCTTGAAATAATGTGTGAATATTAGTTGAAAGAACAAGGCAGTTGGTAATCAAACTTGAAGTATATTAAGATATAAAGTTCATCCTGGCTCCAGTATAAATTATAATTAGAATTTTGTCATAATAAATGATAACAGTCAACCAATTAATTAGCAACAGCAAAATGAAGTACAGATTTATAAGAGAAGTATTGAATGTGAGCTTCTTATGCATATCAGACTGATGATAGACCATAGCACATTCAATACTTCAGAAGATGTTAGTAGTGGAAACACTGATGTGATGGAAAGTAGTGCAAAGTTTTACTCATAAGCAGCCTCATGATATTTACGAATATTAAAAATGAAAAGAATGTATTGGATAGCAAGGGGCTGAAGAACATTTAGACAATTGAATAGTCAATAAGATACATGAGGTCAAACAATCACAGAGGTAAGCTTTCCACAAATCACTAAATCAGTGTATAATGATGGCAGATGTAAGCTATCAAGGCAATCAAGAGCGTGGTCTCAGACAGTTACTTGCACTTTAACCTAAACTTAGGATTGTGAAAGGATCAAAACAGACATAGGTACACAAAGTCAGAAAGAAACATGTAAGCTGACAAATACGTGTAGAATAATTCTAATTTACTTAATTCTCATCCATAACATTTCAATATACATCTATTACCAGTGTGTCATAAGCTTTCAAAAGATAAAACTAGTACCTTGACGTGAGCACTTCACAGAAGTGAATTCGTTCCCACCCATGACAGGTATTATCTTGTTTTTTCCCCCAAATCAACAAATCAACTACTTGTGAGGCTTTCATTGCTTACAGAAAATAACCCGTCCTTAGAACACCTAGATTCATGCACAATACAATTACACCATTAACTGTGATGACTTGAGGCACATGTCTGTGTATCTCTGCAATTTCCCACTATTTCCCGATAGATCAGTGACTAAGAAGATGAAGAAATTAGAGCAGAGACAAAAAAAGAATCACACCAAAATACTTTCTTAGTTTATCTTTAGTGAAAACACATGGATCTATTTCAATAAAAAAGAACAAGACATCTTTTGTCCATAGATCCTTGACAGTTTCTAAAACTTCTAGAGTCACCAGTAAAAAAGTGGTACAGGATCACCTGGAAAAATGGATTGTGAAGCACGATTTTCACACCCTCTTAAGAAAATGAAACTGTATGAATTAAGAATGTGAGGATTTGTCTTCACACAGCTGTGTCTTGAATATTGCTTTTTGGGAAATGTAAAAATGTCCTCCAAGATTGGTTCATCTTTACTTTATGATATGTACTTTGTAATTTCCTCAGAACTTAAAGTCAGTGTTATTATAATACTCCATATGTGATGAACTAAAAGGACATGAACTAGAGCAGCATGTCCTAGGCCGTGTACACAAACACCAGGACCATACAAATAAAAATAAATTAACTCTGACAGGAAACATGTTAAACAGGATAGCTAATGAAGGAAAGGCGTCTCATTTTTCTTAGTTTGCTTACTGAGGTGCTCATCAAGAACTTAATAATAACAACCTCAGTAAAAAAGGATCATTTCATCTTATAAGTATAGGTAATAGTTCATGATCGAGGGAAGGAGCTGAAGATAATAACCCAGAAACAGAAACTAAGCCAGAGAGGAGGGAGGAATGCTTCTCACAGGCTTGCTTTCCAGGTTCCTCCTAAGAGTTCCTACCTTGGGTTTCATAGACAATGACTATTTCCTGAAAGTTTAAGATGAAATAAATTCTTCCTTCCACAAGTTCATTTTGGTTTTATCACTATAACAGACAGCAAACTAGGATGTAAATTAGTTCCAAAGAGTGATTGTTGCTGTGATTCTCAAGACTATTTTATTTTGTAGGAGAAACGTGGATATTAGTGCCACCTAGAAATTTGAGTGCTAATAGCATAATGGTTGTCTGCTGGAGCATAGAAAATAAGAAAGATAAAAGAAATTCAGACAAAGGAGGCCAGACTTAGCAAGTTCAAAGGAAAGCCAAGACTCTACCGGCTATTGCAATGATATTTTTATTTTTTTTTTTTTTTTTTTTTTGGTTCTTTTTTTCCGGAGCTGGGGACCGAACCCAGGCCTTGCACTTTCAAGCTAGGCAAGCGCTCTACCATCTGAGCTAAATCCCCAACCCCCAGAATGATATTTTTAATTAAGAATCTATGGAACTGAAACATTTTCTTCAGTGAAACCATAGAATAGATGCTGGTCTGATGAAACCAAGTAATCTGTGAGTAATACACGGCCATCATTATTAAAGTAAGGTCTTCTGGGAAGTATTTCAACTGGTCATCACACAAAAGCTGCGGTCTAGAAGGAGCAAAGTCTAAATAAAAATCTAACAGCCAAACATCCATATAATGCTAGTTTTAAGGAATAAAGGGTCAGGAAGTGCAGCTGAAGCTTAGCCATGTATGACAAAGTGGTAGTTTTTAAGAAAGGCATAGCCTCAACTGTAGTGGAAACCTCAGTTTCCTTAACGGAGTAACAGACATCTGCTGAAGTGGTTTGGGGTTGAAGTCTCTGCATAAGAGCTAGGAGACTATTATTTGAACTGTAGACTCAGTTTCAATGGAGACTGCAGTATAGCAGAGAGGCCTAGAGTACAGGGTATTCACAATAGAATGGAGCTAGCCTGATCTTAGGAGACAAAGTATGTAGGTGTTGTGGGTGGTAGAGCTGAAGAAGTAGAACTTCCTAAGCTACTTGTCTGAGAGAATCCCAGATTCCAGATGATGTGCTACAAGATTAGGAGTTACCCTTTAGTTTTACTTAAGTGTGGTTGATTTCACGCATTGGCTTGTCACTTTGAAGAAAGTATTGAACGTGATTTAATTAATTAAATTTTTACAGGAACACACAGTTAAGAGACTAGGAGTGTTTTAAAGAGACATTCAATGATGCCACAGAGAAGACATTGCTAGTTTTTTGAGCAAAGCAAGATATTTAAGCCATGTAGAACTACTCTTCTTAAGTCAACGTGAAAGCCCGAAATGATAGTTTTTATAAGGAAGAAGCAATAACACTAACAAAGTAAATAAACTTGGTGGCAATAGGGAAGACTGGACTTTTAAAATTTCTTTCTGTTTTTATTGGATACTTTATACATTTACATTTCAAATACTATCCCCTTTTCTCCCCTCTCCCACTCCCAGTCCCCTATTCCCAAACTTCTATGAAGATGCTTCCACTCCCAACCACCCACTCCTACCTCAACACCCTGGCATTCCCCTATACTGAGGAAACAAGCCTTCACAAGACCAAGGGCTTCTCCTCCTATCAATATCAGACATTGCCATCCTCTGATACATATGCAGATGAAGCCATGGGTACCTCCATGTGTAGTCTTTGATTGGTGGTTTAGTCCCTGGGATCTCTAGAGGGTGTGGTTGGTTGATATTGTTGTTCTTCCTATGGGGTTGCAAACCCCTTCAGCTCCTTCAGTCCTTTCAATAACTCCTCCATTGGGGTCCTTGTGCACAGTCCAGTGGTTAGCTGCAAGCATCCTCATCTGTATCAGTATGTCTCTGGTAAAGCCTTTCAGGAGTTACCTACATGAGGGTTCTGTCAGCAAGCACTTCTTGACATCAGCAAGAGTGACTGGGTAAGATGGCTTCATATGGGTTGGATCCCAAAGTGTGGCAGTCTCTGGATGGCCTGTCCTTCAGTCCCGGCTCCACACTTTGTCTCCTTATTTCCTCCTGTGAGTATTTTGTTCCCCCTTCTAAGGACTGAAGCATCCACACCTTGGTCTTTCTTCTTGAGCTTCATGTTGTCTGTAATTTGTATTTGGGGTATTTTGAGGCTTTGTGCTAATATCCACTTATGAGTGAATGCATACTATGTGTGTTCTTTTGTGATTGGGTTACATCACTCAGGTTACTTCCATCCATTTGCCTAAGAATTTCACGTAGTCATTGTTTTTAATAGCTGAGCAGTATTCCATTGTGTACCACATTTGCTGTATCCATTCCTCTGTTGAAGGACACCTGGGCTCTTTCCAGCTTCTGGCTGTTATAAATAAAGCTGCTCTGAAGAGAGTGGAGCATGTGTCTTTGTTGTATGTTAGAGCATCTTTTGGGTGTATGCCCAGGAGTGGTATAGCTGGGTCCTCAGGAATACCAATTTTCTGAGGAACTGATTTCCAGAGTGGTTGTACCAGCTTGCAATCCCACCAACAATGGAGGAGTGTTCTTATTCCTCCACATCCTCACCAGTATCTGTTGTTACCTGAGTTTTTGATCTTAGCCATTCTGAGTGGTGTGAGGTGGAATCTCACAGTTGTTTTGATTTGCATTTCCCTGATGGCTAAGGATGTTGAACATTTCTTTAGGTGCCTTCAATATTCCTCAGATGAGAATTTTTTAACTCTACCTCATTTTTTAGTAGAGCTATTTCTTTCTCTGGAGTCTACCTTCTTGAGTTCTTTGTATATATTGCATGTTAGCCCTTTATTGCATGTGGAATTGGTAAAGATTTTTTCCAGTATGTTGGTTGCAGTTTTTCTAATTGACAGTGTCCTTTGCCTTACAGAAGCTTTGTAATTTTATGAAATCCCACTTGTCAATACATGATCTTAGAGTATAAACTATTGGTGTTCTGTTAAGGAAAATCTCCCCAGTGCCTATGTATTCAAGGTTCTTCCCCACTTAAACTTCTGTTAGTTTGAGTGTATTTGGATTTGTATAGAGGTCTTTGATCTACTTGGACTTGTGTAATAATGGGTCAATCAGCATTCTTCTACATGCTGACCGCCAGTTTAACCAGCACCATTTGTTGAAAATGCTGTCTTTTTTGCATTGGATAGTTTTAACTCCTTTGTTAAAGTGACCATAGGTGTATGGGTTCATTTCTGGTTCTTCAATTCTATTCCATTGATCTACTTTCCTCTCTCTGTACCAATGCCATTCAGTTTTATCATGATTGCTCTGTAATACAGCTTGAGGTCAGGGATGGTGATTCTCCCAGAATTTCTTTTATTGTTGAGAATAGTTTTCCCTATTCTGGGGTTTGTTATTCCAAATAAATTTGCAAATGGCTCTTCCTAACTCTATAAAGAATTGAGTTGGATTTTGATGGGGATTGCAGTGAATCTGTAGATTATTTTCAGAAAGATGGCCATTTTTACTATATTAATCTTGCCAATCCATGAGCATGGGAGGTCTTTCCATCTTCTGAGATCTTCAATTTCTTTGTTCAGAGACTTGAAGTTCTTGTCATACAGATCTTTCACTTGATTGGTTAGAATCACACCATTATATTTTATATTATTTGTGACTATTTTGAAGGGTGTCATTTCCCTAATTTCTTTCTCAGCCTGTTTATCCTTTGAATAGAGGAAGGCTACTGATTTGTTTGAGTAAATTTTATACCCAGCCACTTTGCTGAAATTGTTTATCAGGTTTAGGAGTTCTCTGGTAGAACTTCTGGGGTCATTAAGCATACTTTCATATCATCTGCAAATGGTGATATTTTGATTTCTTCCTTCCTAATTTGTATTTCTTTGACATCCTTTTGTTGTCTAATTGCTCTGGCTAGGATTTCAAATACTATATTGAATAGGTAGGGCGAGAGTGGGCAGCCTTGTTTAGTCCCTGATTTTAGTGAGATTGCTTCTTTTTCTCTCCATTTAGTTTGATGCTGGCTACTGGTTTGCTGTATGTTGCTTTTGCTATGTTTAGGTATGGGCCTTGAACTCCTAATCTTGCTAAGACTCTTATCATGAAGGGGTGTTGAATTTTGTCAAGTGCTTTCTTAGCAGAAGAAAAATTAAATAAGCAAAATAGAGTAAACCCCTCTTTCTCTTTCTTACTTGTTCTTTAGGAATGTTGTACAATATGTTTGATCATATTCACCCTCTTACTCTTTGCTGGTCCTTCCTGATCCTTCCTTGTCTTTTCTGCCCAGCATTATTTCTTTTTTTTTCCTATTTTTCCCTAATTGATGCCAATTTGTGTTGCTCAATATGGTCTTCCTTTGGTATATGATTGACTTATAAGGGGCTATAATTTGAAGGCAAATTGACACTTCTTCCAGGAGCTCAGAAATGCTAACCGATTCCTGAATTCAAGACTCAGACTTGTTTTAGCAAAGGCAGTTAAAGTTACACATTCTTTAGAAAAGGAAGATAAAGACCTGAAAAATGTGAGAGTTTTTAACTCTTCAAGGACTCACAGGAACCACATATGTCTGAGTGTAAAGGAGGAGTGACAGAGACACCCGCAATCTCCTATATTACGCTAACACCGGATGAACTCGGAAAGACAGGAAACGTGGTTTGTGCAACATGTCTTGTCACTGATTGTGCCCAACTTTACTGTTAGTGCTGGGATTCAGGGTGACATAGGCTTGGACAGGCATACGAATGATGTTTATCTATGAGTTCCTGTGTGAAGTTTCCCTGCTCTAACCAGGACATAATGTCTCCTTCTACTCAGCTGCTTATCATAATCTATTATGAAGCTCATGCTGCTTTGTGTCATATTCTTTGGCTCAATTATGAGGCACCTACAGCAGTAGCATCTTATTGTTAACTGCAGTCTGGGAAAAAATGTGCAATTATAGAGTAAACTCAATCTTGACTCTTTTTGTGTGTGTGGCTAAAGGCATTATTTAGGAAGCTTCTACAGTAGTAGGTTTCTACATGATTTTCACTCTCTCATTTTTCTACAGTTATACCAGAGAATGCTGTCCAGGGTTAAGGTGAATCATTCCACACCAATTAAGGCAATCAGGGCAATTCTTCAGCCGAGGCTTCCTGTTAAGAATGTTCTATTTTATGGCACATTGACTTTAAAAGCAACTCTAATTACATTTATCCATAATATTTGGATAAAGAATATATACATAAAACCACTCATAAATTACAAGTGGGTAAATTATACCTGAAAGTGAAGAGGTATTTTATATGTAAGAGGTCTATATATGATGAAAGAGAATTGAATCAACTTTGCATTGAGATTCAGTAAACACCACTAATCAAGAGAATAAGGTTTTCTTTAATGTAGTTTTAAAAAAATCAGGAGTTAATATGACATATTTAGTTTATGGATTGTGAATTTAAAAGACCTACCTCATAAGGTAAACACATGAGGAATAGTTGATACATTCTTGAGTTTATCAGGTCAAATATTGTCTTTGTTTCTTGAAGCACTATTCATAGTTTATAGGTGAACATATAGCATAATGAATTATTATGCCATTATACCCTCTGTTTTAGAAGACAATACAAGTAAGAAAGTAAGGAAGTAAGTAAGTAATACATCATATTAGACTCATTGTTTTCTCATTCCACCCAAAGTATAGGCTAAAAACTCATACAAAATGTTTTCTTTTTTCAATTTTAAAATTTACTGAATTCTTTTTATTTCCATCAAAATTTTTACCAAAATTATAGTACTGAATAACTGTACAAACAAAAGATGCTCTACAAAACATGCAACAGAGTATTATGTTAACATCAGTAAATTAATGTCACATAATATGAAAATACAGTTCTTTAAATATGCCTGCCTCCTTCCTTAATACCAAGATAAAGTTTCTTTCTCTTTACAGCTTTTATTTCCCAACCAGTTTTTATCTAGCTTCAACTGATCAAAATATCAATCAATATTTTACCAAACCGAGTATTATTTTTCTCATATAAATGTTTTAATCTTAAGCTCTTCAAGATTTTCTTTCTTTTTGATGACTAACTTAATAATTAATCATAGTCACTTACATATCTTTTTTAAAATATGGCATATAAATATCTCATCTTGCTCAATATTTCCTTTATTATATGGTTTTGGGTTCAGCACATATTACTATATATTGCATAATTAAAATATTTATGACACTGTTGGGCAACAATGGAGGAAAAATAAACATATTTTTCCATTGGTTGTGAGATGTGATGATGAGCATATATTATTAAAATAACAGAATACAACCTTTTAATCCATATATATATTAAATTACATAATATATAATACACATGTATGTGTATTTTTTTTTCAGAACTGGGGACCGAACCCAGGGCCTTGCCCTTGCTAGGCAAGCGCTCTACCACTGAGCTAAATCCCCAACCCCATATGTATGTGTATTAAATATGTATGTGTATGTATGTGTATATACTTGTGACCTGATTCATGCTCTCACATTCCATAACAGTTTACAGAATTGCCATTTGCACTTCCTGTGTACATTTATTTTACTGGTAAACTTTATCATATACATTTAACACACACGCCCAGGGCCTAATGTTCCAACAAATTTTAATAAGAAAATATAAATACTTGATGCTAACTAATAGAAAAAGAGGATTGAACAGTGCTCAGAAATAACCTTTTCCTCAACTAGCAATCTAATTTTAATGTTAAGACAATGGAAGAAAAAGATAAAAATAATTTTTGCTAAAAGGGGTATTAAGAAAAAATAGGGGTTGATTCTTTAAATCCAATGTAAAACAAATTTGCTGATGGCCATTTGATTATTAAGTGCAATGATGGATAGATGGCCTCCCAGCTGGATAAAGGATTTATCATCATGCATATAAAGTAGACAATTTAGTTTAGTACTGAAGATTTAGACATATATGAAAATAAAATAAGTAAAACTTGTAAGAGAGGCCAAGATAGCATGGCTGCTTTGGTAGGAGCAAAAAATATATTGAGTTTTTCCTAATTAATAATGCTAATAGAGGAAGGTGAGAATATACATAGGTATTATCTCAAAGGAAATGTGTACATGTTATAAATAAGGTATTCGCTTTGAATTATTATCCATATTTATGGTTATGAAGACTAAAACATCTATATATAAATCCATTTAGTACTGAGAAAAACCTGTCTTATGCTTGGATATGCTAAAATACTTTCTTCTGAAGCCTGCATGGGATTAAATGGGTTAGGTTTTGTAAGGGTAAAAGTTGTAATATACTGACAGGACCTTAATCCCTCTAAGTTGTGTCAAAGCTTTCATGAGCTAAGACCAGTGTCTCACATAATTTCTAGGAGCTTGAAGTCAAGGTCTTCATTAATTTAATTGGAGGAAAGGTGAGGATAGTAATCAAAATGATGAGACAGTTACCAGGTAGAAGTTTGTGAATATCAAAAGTAACAACTTTTTATCAGATATATCCAAATAAATATTATTGACTTCTGGTAAATTCATTATATTGTTTTTAAATATTTATATAAATTTTCAAATTCTTATTCTTCAGTAGTTCTGTTCTAACATAAATCAAACAAATTTCATTACTTATTGACCTATATTCAGCTTATAATCAACACTAATAATTTAGTAATTATTTAATACATAATTTGGTACATAAATTATTGGACTGAAAATATAATAATCTGTGAATTACACAAGTGGTCTTTTACATTATCGAAATACAATTACATTTTGTTCTTGTGCTTAAGTGGTAATTTTATAGCTTGATCTCTCATATAAGTATAAAAACTAAATTTGATTATTAAAACTCTATCCATTCTCTTCAAATTGTTTTGCTTATACAGTGTTAGAAAAGCACTGTTCTTAGAGTTAGGTGGCCAAAGTTGTTAACGCCTTTTAATACTGCACACTGTTATGGACCTCGATTTCCATCTAATATGTTGGGGCTTAATGTGTACTGAGATCATGAATTTTGTTGCTTAGAAGTATGGCTGGTTTATGTTTAATCTTTTTCATTCCATTTCCATTCAAAGTACTGATCAATGGAAGTGTCCAAAGCAATTTGTAATTTTCCATGCCATTTTCAATGTATACATTGAAGGTGGGATAAAGCTAGGGAAGAAGAAACAAAGTAACTAAACAGGGAATTTATGGAACCTGGAAAAATCAAGAATGGGAATACTATTCTCATGATGCCACTGTAGGTGAACATATAGGCTTTCGTGTAACAAGGCATAATTAAAAATACTTCCTTTAGTTACCTTTACATCATCATGGGATGGCTAAGGACAGTGCTGTGATCAGTAACATTGTAACTTGGAGAGAAAACATTTTCATCATTGATAAAAAAATCAAAAGAAATAGTTTGTCTACTTCTTTGTCAATTCCATGTGGTATGTTTTGGACATGCTTGTCCTCCTCAACCCTGACATTGACCACTACTTAATCTCCCTAGTCCTTCAAGTACAACTTTGAGGTTGCACTGTATTTTTCCTTTTCTCTCTGACTCCAGTTCGCGTTGCCCAGAGAGTCTTAGGATTGACAATTATTGGCAGCTGATCTGATGTGCCTCCTCATAAAAAACAGATAAACAAAATGAAGATTACTCCACCTCTCCCCACATCTATCAAATCGTAACAGCACAGCTAGTGGTGGTGTCACTTAACCACACTTCAACCTCCACTGTGGGGTCATGTCACAGCAAATCCTGTGCATGCTGGCACGAGCAGTGTGAATTCATTTCTACATGTACCTTGTGTCAAAAACAAACAAGAACCCAAAACAAACAAACACAAAAAAACCTTCCTCGAAGACCTCTACCTTCTTTGGCTCTTAAAATCTTTGCAGCCCTTCATCTGCAACAATTCTTAGTCCTTGGAGTGAGATATAAATTAAGGCTGAGCACAACATTATTGAAAAGAGACTGGGCATCAAAAATAGCACCTCATGCATATAAGTGAGGCCAAGGTTGCACTATGGGTGTACATCTCCTCATGGGACTTCAATGTATGTTAATTTTATTCATCAAAATATTTCACAAATGAAAATTCTTACCCTGAGCCTTGACATATCTTGAAAGAATTTAATAAAATTTTCTGTGGTTTAACATTTAGACCTTAGATGAGCAATACACTATTAGCGTGCAATTCTTAAAGGGGTTAGTGTTTTAATGCGTTATCAAGCCACTTCTAGAATTTAAAAAAATAGAATTTAGTATGATGAATTGAATTCCATGATTTAAGGCAAAAGCTGGATGAAATTTTATAAGAACTATAATTGTATTAGCAGTATTTACTGGCAAAACTGTAAAACTGCAGCAAAGTGTTCAATGGTTCAACCTTCTACTAGCAATATATAACATTCTGGAATTCATTTGTGACATTTAGTAGACATTCTAATATTCTGTTATTGAATTGTGTTAATAGCATCACAGCCTGTGTGCTATTACTGACTTTCATGAACAGCATGAGACAATTGGGTTTGGGTAATGCAGTCGTATATCAAAAGGGTTTATCATACAAATGACTATCCATAGGAGTAGATAAGTCTGATGCAGTTTACTTCATTTATTTTTAGGAAATAAAAAGGTATTTCTGATTTCACAAAGCATAATTAAAATACTAATTGAAAACACAGAGCTGCCTGTGCTCTGACTTTCTCCACTTCCCAGAGTTCAGAGAGACTTTTTGACATATCTAGTCCGATACGCAAATGCTAGAAAATACATTTGTGACCCTCAGGTCCAGAGTTGCAATTGAGTATCTGGCAATTTCTCCATTTGCGTTATAAAAATAATTGATGATAAATTGATGTGCAATTCGTCTATCATAAAATCGATAAAGGCATTAGCAAATAACTGAGAAAGACATCAACGTACACAATTAAATATCTGCACGTGAGTTTATAAGCAGAGTGAACTCTACCTGATAATGAAGTTTCCTTTTGTATTCACAAAGTGGCATTCTTGCAGGAGTGATGTGAGTTCTTGAGTGTCTTGGTAAATGTGGCTTCACATAAGCTGAAGATGAACATAATGAAATAATCACTTTCCTAATATTCATCATTAAAATTTAAATTGCTTTCAGAAGTACAACAAACAATAAAAATAAGTCTTGTTTATATTTAAGGAAATTGTAACCACTCATAATTAGTAAATGTTAAAACATAACAACTACTTTTTAGCTAGCACGCTCCTACAGTTCCCTTCTACAGCTACATTCAAAGAATGCCACTCTGTATTTCTACCTATTATAATAAAGCAGGATCGTAATTTTACATTGGTGTCATAAATCAAAGCGAAATGTTCCCCCATACAGCTCCACAAGAAGAACAGATTTGTTGTGACAAGTTAAATCATCTCTTGAATTCGCTATCAACTAAATATGTGCTATTTTATTAGAAATGTCATCAAATTAATGGGAACAGAAAGTAACTAATCCAATAAAAAAAAGAAAGTGCTTTATCTTTATTTAAAATCACTGTGTTCCTCAGATGTTATACAAGGCACAATGCACACTCAATTTTCAAGTATAAGAGGAAAAAGAGGCAACATTTGCATAGTACATTGGTTATCAAAGCAGACACTGCACAAAATGGGCCTTTGCTGTTATGTTTCACACCAAGTTCTTAGTTACTTACTTCGCTTTGTTTTATAGAAAATTGCGATATTGATATGATTGTATTTACTAAGATTTATCTTTTAATCAATCCGATTTAAAATGTTTAATACTTTTTTTAATTTACTCATCCCATAGTGGGATTATAGTTTTCAGTATAATTCTGTGAATATGAATTTTCCTTGGTGCTTTTAATTAAAAATATAAACATATTATACAAGTGGAGAAATGTTCATATAACATTAATTACCTTATCTCGTATCCATATTTTACTAGTATGATATTCTGTTGCAATAGAGAGTGTAGCCACTAAACTTTATTCCTCATAATTAAATTAATGTACTGATGGTTTTCCTAAAAGCGAATGTTAAATTTCACTAAAAGGAACTAAGCAATTGCTGTGATTGCCATACCAGAAGTACATGAGACTAGGTCAGTCAAAAGTCAGATACAGATCGGGCTCTCGCAGCCCAATTTCTTCCCACTGAACTATAAGCCACTAATAAGGGAGAAAGGAGAACCTTGTCTTCAACTAAAATAATCTGATTTTTTTCCCTATGAAATGTAAGGGATATTTTTGCGATTTTTTTTCACAAAAATAGAACTTTTCTTACTCTGTTAATATGGGTTGGGCAACAGAGAGAGCAATTATATATGTATCAGAATGTAGCCTATGAACTAGAGATCAATATATTTTAAGTTTGCTTTCATTGTAGAAGGATATACTTTTATAATAAAAATGGAAGAGTGAAAGAGAAAGAATGATATAATAATAGAAATAACTTTAGCATTGTTCTAATTAAGAAAACTTTACTTCTACCAATATATTTAAGTGCCAGAGAGTTATCTCATAGTTTATACAATCTAAGAAGTGGAAAGATGTGAAAACCCATGCTCGTATAAATGTATTTGGGCTCTGCATTTTGGTCCATTTATGTTATTTTAAAGCAAGGAGTTGAAGGGTAGAGGAAAAACAGAAAGAACACAAGGAATAAAAGGGGTGAGAAATGTTTGGTGGGCAGGTAAGTGGATGGGCTTCATGTGTGGCTGTACATGAAGGAGTGGATAAACAAACATATGAGAACTATGTCACTTTTTACATGACTTGGGAGTTTCCCAAAGCATGACTTACAATTAATCCAAAATAATAACTTTTCCAACATTCTGGAATCCATTCCATCATCAATCCTAAGTAATACCCTTTCCATTTTGTCTAAATATCTATTTCTTGTTGAAAATCATTTAAAATATTTAAAGATCGTCTATAAGCCATTACCACACAGAATCTCTTATGAACTATTAAAACTTTGACCTGTCATATTTTAACAATTAGAATGTCTTATGAACTTGTTCCATCAGATCACATCTCACTTGCAAGAGGATGTGTCTGTCATAAAGAAAAAGAAATTAATCTCTTCTGAACAGTTTTGTTCTTCTAAAATTTGACATAACGATCATTACTGAAGCTAGAAGAACATTTCATTATCAACATTGTCAAGTGTACTTGGGATGTGTGCACATGAGATTCTGAAGATGTTCATCAAAATATTTTCAATGCTAAATGTGTGTGTGTGCAAGTACATGTGCATGTGCATGTGTGTATGCATGCACATGTGTGTATGCACATGTGTGCATGTGTGTATGCATGTATGTGTGTATGCATGCGTGTATGTTTGTATGTGTGTGTATGTGCATGTGTGTGCATGTGTGTATGCGTGTGTGTGTATGCATGCATGTATGTGTGTATGTGTGTATGTGTACGTGTGTGCGTGTGTACGTGTGTGTGTGTGTGTGTGTGTGTGTGTATGTGCATTTTCTGCTGATAATAATTTTAAAATTTATTTTGGGAGCTCAAAGAGCCATAGTATCCTTTGACAGATTCATGTGTTGTCCAATGCAAATGTAATACAAAAAAGGCCATGCTGATAAAATAAATTGACACAAGCTATTTGGCACCATGTAGACCATGAAAGTTAATGACAGTAAGGGACAGAAATTTAGGTTTTGATGGAAGAATTATCCACATGCTTCCTATCATTATAGCCTCTGAAAAGATACTTAACATTTTCCATTATGATATGCAGGCAGACATGTTTTAATGAAAATAAAGCTATATACTTTAAGTATACAATTTAAAATGTATTACTCAAATTTCTTCTGATATATGAAAAGTGAGAGGCATTCTTGCTATCTTGACCATGAGTCCATGTGATATACGCAGATTCGATGTTTGGATAGAAGACTCATTTTGGCTTCAACACATTCTATGCCCCATTAATGATTGTCAAATTATGCCTCTATAGATCTGGCTTTCATCCTGCTTTCGTGTAGACAATGGTCTCATAACACTTACATATTTTAAGTAAGGGTGGAGGTTAAAAGTCATGACATTACAAGCTTAAGCTGTCCACCATGTGCAGAAGGGTTGCTGTGAGTCTTGATTATATGGTGTTTATGTATAACATGTATCATGTATATAATTTAGAGCAGATTATATTAAGGATTCATTAAGTCACAAATGTTTATAATTTTAATAAAAATTGCTATATTTCCAAATATATTCTTTTGTATGCTTCAGCCTTCATTCTTTGCATCTAACTTGAACTCTAATATAAACTATATATTACATTCTTCTTCCATAGATATTATTTTTTTCTCAGACCATTATTTTCCTAGAGCCCTGTTTATTTAAATTCCAAAGGCAGTACATAATTTTTTGGGGATTACTGCTCTGATGGTATGTAAGATTGTTGATCTTTTTCCTTATGGTCTTATCTGTTATTGCATCTTATAATTTTAAATTTATTTTGCAACAAATTTTGTCATATTCATTTTCATTTCCAGAAGTTCTCTTTAGGTTTTAAGTCATTGTCACAATTCTTTTTTTTTCCTTTATTGAATATTTTCTTTATCTACATTTCTAATGTTATCCTCTTTCCTGGTTTCCCCTCCTGCAACCCCTATCCCATCTCCCCTTTCCCTGCTTCTATGAGTGTGCTCCCCCATAATACTTAACTTTACATTTTCTTTAGCAAACCACGTGGCTCAGTTTGCACCTTCTCTGTTTTCCTCAGCACTCACACAACTTTTTCAGTCTCTTCACTGATTTTACCGACCCTTCGCTGCCTCCTTCTTCAAGCCTGCAGAATTTATCATTAGATTTTAAAGATGTAACCTGTTACAGACTTAGACCTTTAACAAAGGTTTAAAAACATTTTAAGTGCGTGAGTGTGTGTGTGTGTGTGTGTGTGTGTGTGTCTGTGTGTGTGTGTGTGTCTGTCTGTGTCTGTCTCTCTGTGTCTCTGTGTCTCTGTGTCTGTCTGTGTGTGTGTGTGTGTGTGTGTGTGTGTGTCCGTGTGTGTGTGTCCGTGTGTGTGTGTATGTGTCTGTGTGCGTACGTGTGTGCGCACACGTGCCTGTGCAGGAATATAGTTGCCTTTAATTTTAGCACAAATTGAGCTACACTGCTGAGTTGTATCCTGTCTTGTTTTAGTGATGTCCTCATTATTTGTGAGCATCTCTCTACTCTAGATAGTGAGAACAAGAATGATTTTCAGCTCTATGTGAGGTCTGGGAATTGTTATTCTTACAGTTGGTGGGTAATTGTTTCCTATTCATTCAGAGTTTTCTACATTCTACTGTTGGCTAACTTTTCTCTGAGCTTGCTAAGAGACTTCTTTTCAGCCAAAGAAATAATAGGACTCCTATATAGATTTTTAGAATGCTTGCTTTATATTGCTTTCGAAACCTGGCTGTTCTGTTGCATCAAATTTGCACATTTTTTTAATCCTTGCGTTTCACTTTCTATATTGTTTATTAAGAGCAATAATAAAAATATAACATTTTATACTATTTTAGTATTTTATAGTATTTTCCACTCTATTTCCGAAATGCCCACATAATAAAAATAGTTATATAACTTGTTTTAATTTTGTAAGAATCCTAATAATTTTGTTGTCTACTGTCTATGTTGGTTCTGGTGTTGATACAGTAAACAAGTAAACAAACAAACAACATCAATAACAAAATCTTGTTACTCTAGAGGTATGAACTTTTTTTTTTTTTTTTATTAACTTGAGTATTTCTTATATACATTTCGAATGTTATTCCCTTTCCCGGTTTCCGGGCAAACATCCCCTCCCCCCTCCCCTTCCTTATGGGTGTTCCCCTCCCAACCCTCCCCCCCTTGCTGCCCTCTCCCAACAGTCTAGTTCACTAGGGGTTCAGTCTTAGCAGGACCCAGGGCTTCCCCTTCCACTGGTGCTCTTACTAGGATATTCATTGCAAACTCCACGAGGTCAGAGTCCAGGGTCAGTCCATGTATAGTCTTTGGGTAGTGGCTTAGTCCCTGGAAGCTCTGGTTGGTTGGCATTGCTGTACATATGGGGTCACGAGCTCCTTCAAGCTCTTCCAGTTCTTTCTCTGATTCCTTCAACAGGGGTCCCGTATGAACTTTTAATTGCACTGCAGTCAAGCTAATCCAGCGCCTTGAGATCACATAACACTATCATTTAAATTTATTTCTTACTTAGATTTATTCTTTAGTCACAAGAGCACACTGTTCATCCCTTTTCTTTATGCTCACTTCCACCATGTGAGGAGAGAGACTTCTGATTTGCCTGGTAAGAGACATGACCATCGACAGACATAGAAAGATTGATCTTACACTTTTCAATACCTAAGTGTTAGCACTAAATTAATGCCTGCTGGTAGTTGCTGTATCTAAAGCATTCATAAAACCAACTAGAACAGACTGAGAGAAAATTCAGTCCCTTAGGCTCTTTAGGGAAAAATATACAGTAAAAAAAAACATATGTATTTAAATATTATTAAAAATATATTTTTAAATATTATTAAAAATTGCAAAGATTAATTTTCCAAGTGCTCACATTCTTTGATAGTTTCTTTTTTCTTTTTTCTTTAAAATTTTTTTAAATTACTTAATTTACATTTCAAATGTTATCCCCTTTCCCAGTTTCCCTTCCATAAACTCCCTATCCCATCCCCTTCCCCCTGCTTCAATGATGGTGTTCCCCCACCCATCCCTTTCTAGCTCCCCACTCTGACATTCCCCTATACTGGGGCATCAAGCCTTGGTAGGACCAAGGTCTTTTCCTCCCACTGATGTCCAATATGGAGCTAGAGCCATGGGTCTGTCCATGTGTACTCTTTGGATGATGGTTTAGTTCCTAGGAGCTCTGGTTAATTGGTATTGTTCTTATGAGGTTGCAAACCCTTTCATCTCCTTCAGCCCTTTCTCTAACTCCTCATTGGGGACCCTATGATCAGTCCAATGGTTGACTGCGATCATCTGACCATCCACCTCTGTATTTGCAGTCTCTGTATTTGTCATGCCCTGGCAGAGCCTCTTAGGAGACAACTATATCAGGCTCCTGTCAGGCTGCACTTAGCATCAGCAATGTTGTCTGGGTTTGGTGACTTTATGCATACGTGCTGGATCCCCAGGTGGGGCAGTCTCTGGATGGCTTTCCTACAGTCTCTTCTCCAAACATTTTCTCCCTATCTCCTACTATGAATATTTTTGTCCCTCCTTCTAAGAACAACTGAAGCATCCACACTTTGATTGTCCTTCTTCTTGAACTTCATGTGGTGTGTAATTTGTTTCTTGGGTAATCAGAGGTTTGGGGCTAATATTAACTTATCAGTGAGCGCATACCATGTAGGGTTTTTTTTGTGTTTGGGTTACTTCACTCAGAATGATATTTTCTAGTTCCATCCATTTGCCTAAGAATTTCATGAAGTCATTGTTTTTAATAGCTGAGTAGTACTCCATTGCGTAAATGTACATTTTCTGTATCCATTCCTCTGTTGAAGGGCATCTGGGTTCTTTCCAGCTTCTGGCTATTATACATAAGGCTGCTATGAACATAGTAGAGCATGTGTCTTTGCTGTATGTTGGAGCATCTTTTTGGTACATGTCCAGGAGTGGTATATCTGGAGCCTCAGGTAGTCCTTGGTCCAATTTTTGAGGAACCTCCAGACTGATTTCTGGAGTGGTTGTACCAGTTTGTGATTCCACCAAAAATGGAGGAGTCTTCCTCTTTCTCCACATCCTTGCTAGCATCTGTTGTCACCTGGTTTTTGATCTTTGTCATTCTGACTGGGGTGAAGTGTAATCTGAGGGTTATTTTGATTTGCATTTCTCTGATGTCTAAGGATGTTGAACATTTCTTTAGGTGCTTTTCAGTCATTCGATATTCCAAAGTTGAAAATTCTTTGTTTAGCTTTGTACCTCATTTTTGATAGGGTTATTCAATCCTCTGAAGTCTAACTTCTTAAGTTCGTTGTATATATTATATATTAGCCTTCTATTGGATGTAGGATTAGTAAAGATCTTTTCTGAATTTTTTGGTTGCCATCTTCTCCTAATGACAGTGCCTTTGCCTTACAGAAGCTTTGCAATTTTATGAAGTCCCATTTGTAGATTCTTGATCTTACAGCATACATAACCCATTGGTGTTCTTTTTAGGAAAATTTCCTGTGTGCCCATGTGTTCAAGGCCCTTCCCTACTTTTTCTTTTATTAGTTTGAGTGTATCTGTTTTTATGTGGAGATCTTCATCCACTTGGATTTGTGTAAGAATGGGCCGATTTGCATTCTTTTACAAGGTGATCTCCAGTTTGCTGAAAACCAGCACCATTTGTTGAAAATGCTGTTTTTCCTCCATTGGATGGTTTTAGTTCCTTTGCCAATGATCAAGTGACCATAAGTGTGTGGGTTCATTTCTGGGTCTTCAATTCTATCCCTCCCTGTCTCTGTATCAATACTATAAAGTTTTTACCACTATTGCTCTGTATTACAGATTGAGGTCAGGGATGACCGTTTCTCCAGAAGTTTTTTTATTGTTGAGGATAGTTTTTGCTATCCTTTTTTCTTTTTTGTTATTCCAAATGAATTTGCCAATTGCTTTTCCTAACTCTATAAAGGATTGAGTTGGAATTTTGATGGGGATTACATTGAATATGTAGATTGCTTTTGACAAGATGGCCATTTTTACAATTTTATTCCTGCCAACCCATGAGCATGAAAGATCTTTTCATTTTGTGAGATCTTCTTCAATTTTTTTCTTCAGAGACTTGAAGTTCTTGTCATACAGATCTTTCACTTGCTTGGTGTGATGGTTTGCATAGGATTGGCCCAGGAAGTGGTACTATTAGAAGATGGGGCCTTGTTGGAGGAAGTGTGTCACTGTGGGTGTGGGCTTGGAGACCTTCCTCCTAGCTGCCTGAGGATGCTCAGTCTGTTCCTGGCTTCCTTCGGATGAAGATGTAGAACTCAGCTCCTCCTGCACCATGCCTGCCTGAATGCTGCCATGCTCCTGCCTTGACGATAATGAACTGAACCTCGGAACCTGTAAGTCAGCCCCAATTAAATGTTGTCCTTTATAAAATTTACATTGTTCATGGTGTCTATTCACAGCAATAAGACCTTAACTAAGGTTAAGAGTCACACCTAGGTATTTTATATTATTTGTGATTATTGTGAAGGGTGTCATTCCCTAATTTCTTTCTCAGCCTGTTTATCCTTTGAGTAAAGGAAGGCTATGGATTTAATAGGAGAAGGCTACTGATTTTGATATATTCTTATTAGAGTTATAATTCCTTAATTATCAATTCAGTTTTACATAAAGAAATGTAGCCATACTTTCTGAAAATATATTTTTTGAATGTTGTTTAATAATGAAATGTTGTTTAATAATGAATGTTGTTGAGCTCTATTCATAGGTATTTCACTATTTCTAAACTTATGCAAAAAGGATCTTTGTAGATTTCAAAATTTAATCGGCAATTGTTTCTTGTTATAACTCATCATCCAATTGAATATGAGCTTACTTTTATAGGTGTCAGTTCAATTTTTTTTTAGTATGGCATGTATCGTGTCAAGATACTAATGTCAGGTTAATCCATTGGAATGTTGGAGAAATTTTCCGACTTGCATTCTTAAATAGTTCAAGATATAACTACTAAGAAGAATCTTGCCCTGGTTGAAAACCATTTTATCCTTCCTGAAATATAAAAATATTTAAAGGGAGTTCTTAAATGTGTTTATTTAAAGTGAAAGAGAATTTAGCCACTAAACTCATAACGCTGGAAACAGGCAGAGAATGGACTGCATCTGTAATTGGTCCACAAAATTACAGTGCAACTGGATCATCCCTGTGCACCTACGATGATGGAGCAGCTGTGGCTGTTCAGCGGCAGGCTTTCCTCACACACTCGTGGTAATGTTAATATATGCATGTCCGTTTCACAGTCGGTCATATTTAAAAAGTGCACACAGAAGTGAACAGAGTGAAATGTAGCATACATGCTGATATCAAATGACAGGGGTACAGTAAATATATTAATTGTATTGCACTTTTCCTAGTATTTTAGCATGAATAATCTGTATTTCTAAAATTTACTATGAAAGATATTCTACAGATACTACTGTCTGTCTTACAAAATCTGTATCTCTTTCATGTTGCCAAGGTGACATCAAGTAATAACAAGTAATAAACTATATTATATATAGATTGGTAAGAAGACTACCTTATGATGTGCATAAAAGATATCTTCTAAAACCTCTTTCTAATATTCCTATCATGATGTCACAAAGATGGTACTTTAAGCATACTCTTTCTGTCCTCATTTTAAAAAAGTAAAAATCAAACCCATTATTTATCAATAAAAGAGAGATTTTTTTTTATTAACTTGAGTATTTCTTATACACATTTCGAGTGTTATTCCCTTTCCCGGTTTCTAGGCAAACATCCCCCTCCCCCCTCCCCTTCCGTATGGCTGTTCCCCTCCCAACCCTCCCCCCATTACCGCCCTCCCCCCAACAGTCTAGTTCACTGGGGGTTCAGTCTTAGCAGGACCCAGGGCTTCCCTAAAAGAGAGATTTTAGTAAAGCTTCATATGTTAGAATAATTACATTTTCTTCCTTTCGTTTTTTTGAATGTGGTTTTTTGTTTGTTTGTTTGGTTGGTTGCTTGGTTTTGTTTTTTGGTTTTTTGGTTTTTTGTTTGTTTGTTTTTGGTTTGGTTTGCTTGGTCTGGGTTTCTGTTTGTTTGTGTGTAGACAGGGTTTCTCTGTGCAAGTGTGGGTGTCCTGGAACTCACTCTGTACACCAGGCTGACCTCAACTGGGAGATCCGCTGCCTCTGCTTCCCAAGTGCTGGGATTAGATGTATGGGACACCACCACCCTGAAATGTTCTTGATTTCCTCTTTAGTAATTATTTGATGGAATTCTATACCCCAGACCCCTGTTCTTCAGATCGTATTGTACCCCGTTGAAGTCTGATATTGGTCCCTGCTTGAGATGTGTATTAAATGGGAGTCTTAAGTCTAAATTTGAATTTAGGAAATGTTTAGACTAAGCTTAAGGTTTTTAAACCCCACCTAGCATTTACCTAAGAAACTATAAACCCATGATGTAGACAAATCATCCCTATTATAAAATTCATCACCTTGCTCACAGGACCACTTACAGATATAAACATGATACCTGTCATAGTTAGCTTTCTATTGCTCTGATAAACACCATGACCAAAAGTCACTCTGAAAGGAAAGGGTTGATTTGACCTTATGCTTCCACGTAACATTCTATTACTGAGAGAAGTCAGGATAGAAACTCAGTCCAGGAACATGGTAGTAAGAGGTGAGGAAGAGGTCATAGAAGAATGCTGCCACTTAACAGATTGTCCCCTGTGGCTTGCTCAGCCTCCTTTCTTATATCACCAATAACCACTATCCACATGCTAGCCCCACACTTCGTAAAATGGGCGTTACCATATTAAGCATCACTCAAGCTAGCAGGCTTTCCTATAGGAAATCTGATGGAGTTATTTTTCAATTGAGACATTTCTTCCTACATAATTATAGCTTGCATCAAATTGAACAAAAACAAAAGGAAAAAAGAAAAAATGGAAAACAAAACAAAGAAAAATCAAATATAACACAGAATAAACCCATAACTATTCAAAAAATGAATAAATATAAAGATAATACAGTACATGTTGGAAATATTTTTTCAAAACCTAGTTACTCGGTGATTCAGAATCATATTTTGGAGAGAAAATTTAAAGGTTATTTTTTCCCTTATCAATTTTTAGTCCAGGATGTGCTTCCGTAGCATGTCCTGTCCCCTCATGTAAATTTTCATATAGTCATATATCCAGAATAATGTACAAAAATTCATGTGTAAGGATTAAGTTATCTGTGAGAAATGTGGGGCATATACCAACCACTGTAAATTAGCCTATAACAGTATAAAAACAAGAACTTTATATATTTACCCCAGCTCACTGCTGAGATCTCTGTTTAAGTTTATAATTGGGTTTCAAATATTTCATTTTTATTTTATGTGTTACTGCTCCCCTTGAATATTTATTAACCTCAAGAAACTTGAGCCGGTGAGGAAGAAACATTTAGAGCATGGTGCAGAAATGAATGCTCTCTAAGCATTTAAGTATACTGGTCCTCAGTTTATTTACATATTCATCTGAATTACTGTTTTTTGTTTGCTAGAAGTGTAATAAAATTAACAGTGAACAGATTTCTCTAAATTTCTTATTTTTCACACAGTGGGTTAATTAATTAGACTTTAACCAGTACCATTCTAAACTAAGAAAGTAAACAAAATTGTGTCTTGAAACATAAATACATGAAAAAATGAAAAAGGCATGGAATTATACCTCCGAACAATTTGCTGAAGCCCTTACCAAGTTACATCTATTAGCAAGCCCATCAACCTCCTGTCAATAGTTTTAATACATACTCACTGACATGCCAAGCTAAAACTATGCTGTAGTTGTCATAGAAAGTATGATTTCCATTTCTCTTTTAAAATATATTTACACCTTAGATGTATGTGTTTATAGGTTCATCATGATACTTGACAAAGAAGTACTATGTATAATTTCTGGGAAATAGCAATTGTAACTACAAGAAGCATGGCTAGTCTTTGTTCACCCTTCTACAAGCTTCTCATGATTTTTCCTTTTCAACGGGAACACATCCTGATTGCCGAACTTCACTGTTAATGTTTTGCAAGTTGGCATGGCAACTAAAGATTCTCTCTCCTTTTCTTTCCAGAATTTTTCTGATTAAAACACATCTCAGTTTAAAAAAAAAAAAAACTCAGCTTCCAACTGGTACAAATGTGACATATTAATAATGTCAATGCATTTCAAGGTAGAAAAGGATGTCTAAAATGTAGACAATTATTACAGTAAGTTGCTATCCTGTAAAAAGATAGACAACACCCAAGGATTAGTTAATGAATAACCTAATATCTTTGTCTTCTTTATGTGGCCAATAGATAAAGATATTTTTGTTTTAAGTCTTGTATTTTTTTTAAAAAGCATTAGAAGATATAATTTAGAAGATTATAGAACTTCTATTATAAAATTACTTGGTTATAGATGTCACGTATGTGTTACCTTTAGTTCCCCATAGCTTTTTCTACAGTAGGGTATTTTCAGCTTGAGGTGTTTAGTAGAAATAGACATCACAATTTACTTTCATTTATACAGTGATATTACAAGTGAATGAAATTCGGAAAATTCTCAGGTACAATAGGAATTCTCACATCTCTAATTATATCTTAGGAGCTACTAGAATCCTGACTAAATTCACCTTTCTAAATCCCTAAAATTTTATTTTTTTCCTGAGGAAAGAACAGACTAATTATGTATTCAATATCAAATGAATTATGAAAACAGGTGTACAAGGAAAGTTAAACACACACACACACAGAGGTATCTATCTATCTATCTATCTATCTATCTATCTATCTATCTATCTTTATCTTTCTATGTATCATCTATCTATCTTTCTATCTTTATCTCTATATCTAATCTAATCTTTATCTCTATCCCTATTTTTATCTGTCTATACACTTGTCAATTGATCAATCAATGGATCTATTTATATCTATGTATTTATATATGTAGATAAATAAATAGATAGATGGATAGGTATATGTTGATTTTATATATATATCTATATATATCTATATAGATATATATCTCGATAGACATTGATCCGGACAACTCTATATATAGTTAGGTAGATGATAGATAAGATAGATGGATAGATAGATAGATAGCTGTGGATATGGTGTTTAAATTTGATGACTCCATATAGAATAATCCAAATAGATCCATACTAATCATCTTGCACAAAACTTAACTCCAAATCAAAGACATCAGCATACAACAAAACATACTGAACACAATAGAAGAGAAAGTGTATAATAACCTTGAACTCATTGTGACAAGAAAAATGCTTTCTGAACAGAACATCTAAAGTACAGACACTAAGATAGACAATTAATAAATGATGCATGATGAAACTGAACATTATTTTTGAAAGGCAAAGTACACTGTCACTCAAACAAAGAAAATGGAGTCCGCATCTAAACAGAATTCTCAAAAGAGGAAACTCAAATATCAGAGAAACATTTAGATAGAATATGCTTATTCATCATGGAAATTCAAATCAAAACTACTTGGGGATTTTTTTCTTTCTTTTTCTTTGTTTAATAATCATTCCATTCGTTTACACCTCAAATGATATCCCTCTTCCCTTTTACCCCTCCACCCATTCCTCCATTCCACATATGCCCTGCCTTCTCCTCCTTGCCTGTATGAGGGTGCTCCCCCACCCACCCACACTCTCCTGCCCCACCTCTCCAGCATCCCCCTACTCTGGGGTATGAAACTGCCTTGGGACCAAGGGCCTCCCCTCCCACTCCTGTATTTATAGCCATGGATTCCTGCAGGCACACTCCTTGGTTAGAAGTCTCTACTCTGGGAGAACTGGGTGGTCAGGCCAGCCTCTATTGTTCTTCCAACAGGGTTGAAATCCCCCTCTGTTCCTCAGTTCTTCTGCCAGCTCCCCCAGGTTCCCTGAGTTCAGTCTGATGGTTGGCTCCAAGCATCGCCATCTGCATAGGTCAGTTGCTGTCCTGACCTCCCAAGGAACAGCGTGCTAGGTTCCTGTCAGCCGGCGCCTCTTGACCCCAACAACAGTGTTTGGTTTGGTGTCTGAAGACATGGTGTATCCTCAGGTGGGGCCATCCCTGCTTGGCCTTTCTTTCAATCTCTGTTCCGTTTTTGTCCCTGTTCTTCCTTTGGACAGGAATATTTCTGGGTTAAAAAAAATTGTGATGGGTAGGTGGCCCCATCCCTCAAACAGAGAGTGGCTAAAATCAATAAAAGGAATCACTGTTCATACTGGTGAGGATGTGGAGTAAGAGGAACAGTCATCCATTGTTTGTGGTACAGCCAAAATACAAACACTGTACAAATTGGTATGGCTGCTTCTCAGGAAGATGAGGATCTATGATGTTGAGAAATATCTATAATATTCTTGGATGTGTACTCAAGGGACCCTTCATCCAAACGCTGAGGCACTTTCTCAACTATCACCCCTCTTTTCATATTGACCAGAAATTAGAAATAACCCAGATTTCCCTCAGCAGATGAATGGATAAAGAAAATGGATTTTAAAAGTTATTATTTACATCCCAAATGTTGCCTTCCACTACCCCCTCAGAGAGTTCTTCCCCCTATTGCCCTTCCCCTTCACATATGAGAGGGTATCCCACCACAGGCATCCCCCTTCCCTGGGTCATAAACTCTTTATAGATTAGGCCTATCCTCTTGCACTGAGGCCAGACAAGGAAGTCCTCTGCAACATATGTGCCCAGAGCCTTGGACCAGCCCCTGTATGGTCTTTGGTTGGTGACTTAGGCTCTGAAAGTTCCCAGACATCCAGATTAATTAATCTTCCGATGAGGTTGCAATTTCCTTTAATTCCTTCAACCCTTCCCCTAATTCATCCATAGGTGTCCCCAACCTCAGTCCAATACTTGCTTATGAGTATCTGTATCTGTCTCAGTCAGCTGCTGGTAGAGCCTTTCAGAGGACAGCCATGCTAGGCTACCATCTGCAAGCACAATAGTATCACGAATAGTTTCAGGGCTTAGTGCACGTTCATGGGATGGGTCCCAACCTGGGCAGGACAATTGTCAACCATTCGTGCAATCTCTGCTCCATTTTTGTCCCTGCATTTCTTTTAGGCAAGAACAACTTGGAGTCTAAAAGTTAGAAGGTGGATTGATGTACCCATCCCCCCCACTGTGGGCATTGTCTAACTACTAGAGGTGGTATCTTCAGGTTCTATATACCCACTATTGGTCATTTCACCTAAGGTCTCCCACACCGAGTCCTGGGAGCCTCCTCTTTCCAGATCTCTGGGACTTTCTAGAGGTTTCCCCCTACCCCTACCACGACCACTACCCTCATCCTGCCCAACTACAGCCATTTCCCCTGGCCCTTTGGGCTGCTGTCCAATCTCCACCCATATATGATTCTATCCCCTTTGTCCTCCCTCTCCCTTCTCCCATTGATGTCCCTTTCTCTCTCTGCCTCCCATGATTATTTCATTCCCCCTTCTAAGTGGAATTGAAGCATCTTAACTTGGTTTTTGTTGAACTTCTTAGCTTTATTTGGTGGAGTGGATCATGAGGATTCTGTGATATTTGGATAATATCAATGAATACATACCATGCATGTCCTTATAGTTTTGGGTTAACTCACTCAGGATGATATTTTCTCATTCCATCCATTTGTCTACAAAATTCATGATGTCTTTGTTTCTAGTAGCCAAATTCTACTGTATTCCATTGTGTAAATGAACCACATTTTCTCTATGTCTTCTTCTGTTGAGGGACATATGGGTTATTTCCAGCTTCTGGCTATTACAAATAAGGCCACTATGAACATAGGGGAGCAGGTGTCCTTGTGGTATGGTGGGGCATCTTTTGGGTATATGTACATGAACAGTATAACCGGGTCCTCTGATCTATTTCCAATTTTCTAAGGAAGCTCCAGATTGATTTCCAGAGTGATTGTACCAGTTTGCAATACTGATAACAATGAAGGAGTGTTTCCCTTTCTAAATCCTTTACAGCATGTATTGTTCTTAAATTTTTGATCTTAGCCATTCTGACAGGAGGGAGGTGAAATCTCAGGGTCAATTTTATTTGCATTTTCCTGATGGTTAATGATGTTGAACATTTAAGTGTTTCTTAAAAATTTGAGATACTTCTGTTGAGAATTCTCCTTTTAGTTCTGTAACCCAATTTATAATTTTGTTATTTGGTTTTATGTAGACTACCTTCTTCAGTTCTTTATATATTCTGGATAGTAGCCCTCTATTGGATGTAGGGAGAGTGAAGACTCACTGAATAACTTGGTCAAGGACAAAATAAAGAAAAAAGAAATTAAATACTTCCTCAAATTCAATGAAATAACATATCCAAACTTATGGGACAACAGGAAGGTAGTGATAGGAGGAAATTTTCTAGCACTGAGTGTTGTCTGCTGGTTCCTCAGAAAATTAGACATAGCACTCTCTGAGGACCCAGATATACCACTCCTGGGCATATACCCAAAAGATGCTCCAACATATAACAAGGACATGTGCTCTATTATGTTCATTACAGCTTTATTTATAATAGCCAGAAGCTGGAAAGAACCCAGATGTCCTTCAACAGAGGAATGGAAACAGAAAATGTGGTACATCTACACAATGGAGGATTACCCAGCTATTAAAGACAATGACTTCATGAAATTCTTGGTCAAATAGATAGATCTAGAAAATATCATCCTGAGTGAGGTAACCCAATCACAAAAGAACACACATGGTATGCACTCAGTGATAAGTGGATATTAGCCCAAAACCTCTGTTTACCCAAGATACAAATTACAGAACACATGAAGCTCAAGAAGGAAGACCAAGGTGTGAATGCTTCAGTCCTTCTTGGAAGGGGAAACAAAATATTCGCAGGAGGAAATACGGAGAAAAGGTGTAGAGCAGAAACTGAAGGAAGGCCATTCAGAGACTGTCCCACCTAGGGATCCAGCCCATATACAGTCACCAAACTCAGACACTACTGCAGATGCCAAGAAGTACCTGCTGACAGGAGCCTGATATAGCTGTCTCCTGAGAGGCTCTGCCAGAGCTTGACAAATACAGAGGCAGAGTCTCTACAAATGCTAGCAGCCAACCACTGGACTGAGAACGAAGTCCCAAATGGAGGAGTTAGAGAAAGGACTGAAGGAGCCGAATAGGTTTGCAACCCGATAGGAAGAATAACAATATCAACCAACCAGACCAAAGAGTACACATGGAACGACCCATGGCTCCAGCTACATATGTAGCAGAGGATGGCCTTTTGGGCATCAGTGGGAGGAGAGGCCCTGGGTCCTGTGAAGGCTTGATGCCCAAGTGTAGGGGAATGCAGAGGTGGGGGAGGGAGTGGGTGGGTACGTGGTGGAGAACCCAAATAAAATCTGGGAGACAGGGGATGGGATAAGGGGTTGCTGGAGGGGAAACCTGGAAGAAAATAACATTTGTAATATAAATAAAGAAAATATTCAATTAAAAAAAAGAAATTGGAGAGATCCTATACCAGCAAAGGACACCTGAAATCTCCAGAACTCAAAGAAGGAAGCATACCCAAGAGGACCAGATGACAGGAAATAGTCAAACTCAGGGATGAAATTAGCCAGTTTGAAAAATAAAGAACAATATAAATAATCAACAAAACAAAGAACTGGTTCTTTGAGAAAACCACGGGATATGTAAATCTTCAGCCAAACTAACTAAAGGCACAGAGACAGTATCCAAATTAACAAAATCAGAAATTAAAGGGAAACATAACAACAAAAACTGAGGAAATTTTTAAAAAATAGCAAGTTGTACTTCAAAAGCCTCTACTGGACAAAACTGGACTATCTAGAAGAAATAGATGATATTCTAGACACATACCATGTAACAAAGTTAAAACGAATCAGGTAAACTATCTAAACAACCAACTCCATAGTTCCTAAAGAAATAGAAGTAGTCATTACAGTCATTAAACACCTCCCAACAACAACAACAACAACAACAAAAACAATTAAACAAAAAACAAACAAACAACAAACAAACAAACAAAACCAGCCCCAAGATTGTTTTAGTGTAGAAATGAAGAGCTATACCAACACTCCTCAAGCTATTCCACAAAACAATAGAAGAAACAAAACCCAATTCATTCTATAAGGTCACAGTTATTCTGATACCTAAACTACACACACACACACACACACACACACACACACACACACACACACACACACACAGGAAAACTTCAGACACACTTCCCTTATGAACATCGACACAAAATTACTCAATAAAATACTTGCAAAGAGCATCCAAGAACACACCAGGACTCACCAGGATCAAGGAGGCTTCATCTCAGAGATTCAGGGATGGTTCAATATATTAAAATCTATCAATGTAATCAATCGTATAAACATATTGAAAGGAAAAAAACCCAAATGATTATTTCATTACACAGTGAAAAAGCCTCCAACAAAATCCAACACCCCTTCATGTTAGTGGTCTTGGAGAGATCAGTATTTCAAGGCCAATACCTAAACATAATAAAAGCAAAATACAGGAAAGCAATAGCCAATATCAAATTAAATAAAGAGTAACTTAAAGCAATCCCACTAAAACCAGAGAGGCCCACTCTACCCATATCACTACTTTAAGTTCTAGGCAGACAAGACAACATCAAGGGGATACAAATCAGAAAAGAACTTGTACTGGTTAGTTTGTGTATCAACTTGACCCAACTGGAGTTATCACAAAGAAAGGAGCTTCAGTTGTGGAAATGCCTTCATGAGACCCAGCTGTAAGGCATTTTCTCAACTACTGGTCAAGGTGGGAGGACCCAGCCCATTGTGGGTGGTGCAGGCCCTGGTCTGGTGGTCTTGGGTTCTATAAGAAAGCAAGCTGAGCAAGCCAGGGAAAGCAAGCCATAAGTAACATCCCTCCACGGCCTCTGCATCAGCTCCTGCTTCCTGACTTGCTTTAGTTCCAGTCCTGACTTCCTTTGGTGATGAACAGCCATGTGAAAGTGGAAGCTGAGTAAACCCTTTCCTCCCCAACTTGCTTCTTGGTCATGATGTTTGTGCAGGAATAGAAACCTTGACTAAGACAAAAGTATTTGTGGATGATATGATAGTATATATAAGTGTCCTTGAACCCCCAAAATTCTATCACAGAATTCTTACGGCTGATAAATAGCTTAAGCAAAGCGGTTGGATTAAAAATTAATGCAAATAAATCAGTAGCACTTCATTATACAAATGATAAACTAGCTGAAAAAAGAAATTAGGGAAACAATACCCTTTATAATAGCCACTAACAATATAAATTATCTTGGTGTAACTCTAACCAAGCAAGTGAAATACCTGAATGACATGAGCTTCAAGTCCCTGAAGAAAGAAACTGAAGAAGGTATCAGAAGCGTTCAAATCTCCCATTTTTGTGGATAGGCAGGATTAACATAGTGAAAATGACCATCATATCAAAAGCAGTTTACTGATTTAGTGCATTGCCCATTCTAAAATGCCAGCACAATTATTTTATAGCCCTTTAAAAAGCAGCTCTCAACTTCATACAGAAAATAAAATAAAACAAAAACCAAACAAATCATCATATCATCATCATCATCATCATCATCATCATCAAGAACAACAACAACAACAACAACAACAACAACAACAACAAAAAGAACCCAGGATAATCAAACTATCCTGAATAAAAGAACATTGGGAATAAATATCTGTCTCTGACATCAAGGTGCACTAGAGAGTAATAGGGAGAAAAACTTCATGGTATTGGTACATAATCAGACATGCTGATCAATAGAATAGATCAAAGACCCAGAAAGAAACCCACATACCTGTGAACAGTTGGATTTTGACAAGATATATACTGGAAAAATCATACACTGGAAAAATAAAAAGCATCTTCAACAAATGATGCTGGTCTAACCAGTGCTCTGCATGTAAAATAACACAAATATATCCATAGTTATCACCCTGCACAAAGCTCAAGTAAATGGATCAAGGACCTCAATATAAAACCAGATACACCAAATCTACTAGAAGAGAAGTTGGAGAATAGCTCTAAAGGCATTGGCACAGGGAAAAATATCCTGGAACTGGACACCAATGGCTCAGGCTCTAAGATCAACAATTGATAAATGAGAACTCTTGAAACTAAAAAAGCTTCTGTAAGGCAACAGACATTGTCAGTAGGACAAGATGACAACCTACAGGTTGGAAAATTTACTTTTATACAATAAAATTGTATGAAACAGTATTATTCAGTTGGTGAAAAAGGAAATCACGAAAGTCTCAGGTAAATGAATAAATATACATAAAAATCTTATGCAAATGTCATCTTGGAGGTTTCCTGCTGAATAAACTCACCTTTTCTAGTTGTTTTTCTGAATTGTATGCTGTTCTCATGAAAGTTGAATATATCCTTTCTCTAACTCATTCTGTCAAATCTTTCTTTGATTCCACAATTTGTCTGTACCTGAAATGGAAGTCACTTTCAAACATGGCTATTTCCGTCTACAGACTAACTTTACCTTCATTGCTTTTGTTTTTTGGATTAAAGTTATGTGCTAAGGTCATGTCTGTATTTCAGCAAGATCGAACTATAAATCAGGGTTTATCTGCATTCCAGGTGCATAATATAGATATGTGATCCCTTGAGAGAGCAGACATATCCCTAGTTTAAAATTCCTCTTGCCCAAAATATTAAAATTCCTCTCCTCTAAAATATGATTTTATTTTGGCCCACCCCATGAGGTATAACCCACACTTGAAACATTTTGGGTGACCTGGAACATGAGACTAGATACCTAGGGATATAAGGGTAAACTAAATATTACTGTTCTATTAAAGTAAGATAACAAGAAAATTACTCTTGAAGACATTTTGTTATACTCACTGATCGGCACCTTGTTAGAAGAGGTTCCTCATGCACCAGATGGGAACAAATACAGAAGCTAAAAGTGAAGTCTTCATCAAACATCTCCTCCTATGTCTCAGAAAAATAGGACAGGAATGGCAGACCCAAAAAAGATGGAGGACTCCAAGATTAGAGCCTCTCTGTCAACAGGAAAAATTCACTTAGAAGCACAGACAGAGAGAGCATTTACAGGGCCTGCATGGACATGATGGGGCTTTAAAGCTGAGAGGAGAACTGGACACATTCCCCTATCCTCACCTCAGAAGCAATCTCCAATTCGAACCACTTGAAATTGAAAGGTGTTTCACTATGGAAACAAGTTATTCCTAAGGGCAGATCCAGCAGTAAGAGAAAATGAACCAGACACATCTTTTCACATCTTTTTTTAAAATATTCCATTTCTCCATTTCTCATATGTTGTATCAGGGCTCTCTCTCTCTCTCTCTCTCTCTCTCTCTCTCTCTCTCTCTCTCTCTCTCTCTCTCAATTCTATCTTTTACAAACTAGTTTTCTTCCATGTTTTCTTCCTTTTTAAACTCAGGTCCTTTCCATATACATCATGGCTTAAATATTTGTAGCTTTATGGGATTCATGAGCATGTGACCAAATGGGTTGGTCTTTGTAGAGCTCTTTCTGTGCCTTGCCTTGGAATATTTTTCCTTATGTTTATTGTGTCCTATTTTGATGTGTTAGCTGTTTCTCTCTCTCTCTCTCTCTCTCTCTCTCTCTCTCTCTCTCTCTCTCTCTCTCTCTTTTGCTTTAACTATTATCCTTTAGATGTCTAGTGTCTAATAGGAAACTGAAAATGAAGAGACAGGGTGGGGGTAGTAAACAGATATATCGTTGAAAGAATCAATTCCCAGTAAAATAATAACATATCAACAAACGCAAAATAAATAAAGACTAAAATAGAAAATATAACAACTAGCCTTCTTCCTGATTTTTCTATTCTATTGGTTTAGGATATACAGCCTCGCCTTAGTTATATCCTGGTGCTTGATGCTGCCTCCTCATCTGAGTGTGAGTCTCCCCTCCAACAGGAGACTGCTTATACATACTCAAGTCCTTGATGTCCAGGAGCAGCGAGTGAGTGCCAGGTTCTTGCCCCTAGCTAACAGAAAACAGAGCTTAGGACCTCCTGTTTGTCTGAGATGTGTTGGGGATCATTAAGAGCTACTCACACTGAAAATATAATTAATGACTAATTTCTTATAATTCTCCTCTCTTTTTCTTTCACTTTTATCTATATAGTTTTTAGGATTTTTTATGCTTTAAGTTTGTTTAACACTGTTTAACTCTGTCACGGAATCAATGACCTGATCTTGTTTTTAAGACAACAGATTATGTTGCAGTGTTATGGACATGAGCTTGTTAATTTGTTTTTAATGAGACTTTCAGTAAATTGCTTATACAAAGAAAAAATGCAGTGTCCTACTTCAGCTGAAAGTCTTGCTACAATTGTGAGGGAGTCAGGATTGAAGCCATCACCACTTTCCAATTCCCAATCTTTTTACAGTCTATAAATTAATCATACTTTGAGAAATTTTGCTAATCCATTGGCAAGAGTTTCTAAAAGTCCAAGATAACTGTTCCATTAGGAGCTATAATATTTGGAATAAAAGCATAATATCAAGCATATTCAAGCATAAAACAGATGCTCCTTTCTCTGTGAGCATCGGATCAAGTGTGACCTTATTCTTCTAAGCTGTTTAGTTGATGGCATCATTTAGGAACATCCATTGGTATAATTTATTTAGTTAATCAAATTTATATTCCTATTTACTGTTGAACAATGTACTTGGGTCAAACCCTTGCATTTATTTACTTTCTGTTCTTAAACTAATTTGCAATGCTCCTGGGACTTCTATAGAGTCAAGGTACAAATGGAAGAACCCAGATGCTACTCTTCTTAACCTGGGTTTCAGTTTCATTTAAAGAAGGAGAATTGAAGGCCTGTGTAAATGGTCTATCATGCTATGTAAGACACGTGGTAGGGCTGAGTAAAGTCTCCTCTGTGCAATACCTTTATACAGAGGTTGAAAGACATGGAGCACAATGGAATAGGTATTTTCTCTTAACACAAATTTAGAATGTGTGAACATTCCAAGATCCCAATATCTCCAAGATACCTGACTAAATGAGAGAATCCATGTCCTGTGATGTTTGCCTTGGGAACGAATTCAGTCTCATTACTGACAAAGAAGAAGGTATAGAAGGGCCATCGTGGACTGTAGGGAACAAGGAAGACAGATTCGAAGGAGTCTTACTTGTGTACACATCTTTATCTTTACACTAGGCTAGTGTGCAATTTATTTACTTTGAATCTGTATCCCAATCATGAAGAAAGTTCTCTGCCGGAAGATATTCTGTCACAATAGCACAATTAACCCAAGTCCTTACTAAGTGCTTGGACTTTTTTTATTTTAGTTAGAAAAAGAAACAACAGACACACATCTACCTTCTTGTAAAATACCTTTTATTTGCCAGATGCAATTGCGTTCCAGAGGCTTACAGCTGAATAAACACACACGTTAGAGCTCTTTGTGAATTCTAGCTGGATAATTCAAACCATCTGTTCTGGTTTAAACTCTTCTCAAAGCTGACTGATTCAAGCTGGTTTCTCTCAGCTTCTTACTGAATTGTTGGTTTTGGCCTCAAACTAACTTTGACAATCTTTTCTAGTCTTCTGGCTCCTTCTCATTCTCTGACTCTTCTGTTTTCACCTGTCCCAGAGTAACTGCTTAGTCCCATGTCCACTCTCTGAAATGCTTTCTTAAGTCTTTCTTTCCTGTGCTGGTCTCTTGAGAGTTAGGTATATCCTATCTCTGACTCATTTTGTCAAATCTTTCTCTGATTCATCCCTTGGTTTGCCTCTCAAGTAGACAACAATTTCATACATGGTTGCTTCCTTCTACAAATTAACTTTACCTTCATTTTATGTGATTAAAGGTGTATACTCATGGCATGCCTGTATTCTAATTAGAGGGATTAAATGTGTGTCATTCCAGCCAGATCAACCAGACAGAGAAGGTTTTTTGATGTAATCACTTGCCAGAGGAGTCACGCTGTTGGATTGAAATCCTCCTATAGCTTTTCTGACCTGAGTGGTCCTTTGTATATCATTATTGTATTTTTTAATTTTTGAATAGTATTTTCGTTACTATCATGTATTAGCACACTTCTTGAGTAGTATTTTAAGTTTAATAAATGGAGGCTTTAACTCTGCAATAGAAAAAAGTCTGTTTACATCTGTTTCTCCTTATTCAAACAATATCTTGTTGTAAGTAGCTACTTACTCAACACTTTGGAAAGGTGTTGTAATTATTGAACACATCTCAGTCCATAGGTTTTAGTTCTGATATAAATGTTTTATGACTTTAAGAGAATGAAATTATATTAATTTGATCAGACATGAAAATGTAGCTTTTCTACTATGAACCTTTTCTGTGTTAATTGCTTGACACATTTGGGATCCCACTATCATCTGACTCCTAAAAAAAATCACACTTTACTGAATCACGCTACTCTGTCTCACTACTTGGCGTAATTCAAACCTTTTAAAAAAATGCATCTGCTTCCCACACACTGATGATTCTGAAAACAACAAGAAAATTTTAGTATTTCTGATCAGTATCAACTATGCCACTCAGTGAAATCATAACATTTCTAACTCTTGATGTGAATTATATTTTCTGATCTAAAGATTAGAGCACACCTTGAAAGACATACCATCCTACTACCAGTGGATTATTTACTTTTTATATATGTACTTATATTGTAAAGGCCATTTTTTTCACTTAGGTATGAGCATGTATGTGAATTTGCGTCTTTGCTCATGTGTACATATCTCCTTAGAAGCCAGAGGGAGTTGGATTTTTGGAGAAGGAATCACAGGTTAAGGTCAGAGCCATCTCTTCAGTCTCAAACTGCCATAGCAAGCAAACATACTGAGTCATCTGTTTGATAAATTAACTCATACACAAAGTAGATAAATAGGTTGACAGATGATGTGTGGATATATAAGCTGATAATCCATCAATGAGAGATGAAAAATGAGACTATTGGTGGAAGTCAGATGTAAATACACCTGAACTAGTGTTCAAATATCAATACCCTTTCAAACAGTAATATTTAATACTACACAATAAAAAGATCCCAAGCTTAAAATTATATATTAATTTCTTCTGATCCTCAAAGTAAAAAGTATAGGCAAAAACCATGGCTGTCTCAAATCTAGATATAGAATCCACAGTGACAGCTAAAAGCTAAATTGCTGGTAAATAAATGGAAACTGAAATGTTGCAAATGAAAAGGAAGGTAATATCCAGTCTCACTGCTTGAACCCAGCGTCTAATCTGCATCTAAATCAATGGGTGAAAAACAGTAATTGATTTTCTTTTAATTGAATGTTTTAACATCTGAGGTAATTGCATATTCACATGTGGTCCTCAGAAGTATTGCAGACATTGATGCATGATTCACTCAGGTTGTTTTATCAACATTTTCCAAAACTGTAAGGTAAATATCATAATCAGGATGCTAACTTCCATGCATCAAAATAGAAGAAAATGGTTTTGCTACCTCGTGGTTCCTTCATGTATCTCTTCTTAGTCAGAGATGAATAGTCACTTATCTATTCTCTGTTGCTATATATTATGCCAATTCGAAAGTGTTATAATTTTTAATTTTCATGCATTTGGTTAACCATATCCTTTGGTTCCACATCCACAGCTTTAATACACCAGATGTTCCAAATTCACAGGAGATAAATTATATTTATTCTAAGCATAGAGTACAGATTTATTTTTGTTATTATGCTTTACATGAAAGAAATTCATAGAATTAGCCACAAATTCTATAAGTAATCTAAAGATGATCTAATTTATATATAAGTTATATACAAATATTCTGCCAGTTGTATATGGGACATTTACATGTACTTGGTGAGGCATTTTCTAAGGTCATAAAAACAAAGCCTATAGAGGAATTCTAATCAAGCAACATGGTTGTGGTTACAAATAGTCATATCCAAAGAACTTCTAGGTCAGTAAAAGGTAACTTTTATTCATGAGAAGTAATGACCTCCTGGAGGCTTACTGATGAATAAGCTCACCTTTTCTATTTCTTTCTGAATTCTGGCTGGCTGATTTAAGTCAGCTGCTCTGGCATAAATACCTTTACAATCTGCCTAAACGAATGTGGCTTCTCTCAGCTTCTTAACTGATCTGCTTGACCTCAAACTAACTTTGGACAATTGTTCTAATCATCTGGCTCCTTATTTCATGGTTTCAACTGCCTCTGCTGACCATCACTAAACTGCATAAACTCAATAACCATCTCCACTCCACTGTACTGAATTCACTGCACTGACTCCCTAGTGACTCAACTGCCTGAACAGAACTCAATTGAACTCTATACTCACTGCACTGCCCTCTGAGCAGATTTCACTTTTAAACGCCACTGCTCCCTTTGATAAACTAACTTTATGTTCATTGTTTGGTATTAAAACTGTATACTAATGATGTGTATTATTCCAGCCAGATCTTACTATAATCCAGCATATATCTTCCCTCCAGCCAGATCACATAGATCTTTGGGATTGATAACCTGCCAGAGAATCCATATTGCTTAGTTAAAATTCCTTTACAAAGGTTTGTTTGATCCATCTGGAATGACATAACTTCATTTCATATGGTTTGCATACAGACATGCCCTTAGTACACACTTTTAATCTCAAACAATATAGGTAAAGGTGATTTGTAGAAGGAAGCACTCATGTTTAAAAGTGGCATCAAATTGAGGGGCAGACAAAGTAATCAGAGAAAAATTTGACAGAGTGAATCAGAGGCAGGATATACCCAACAACAAGACAGGAATGATAAATGACTTAATAGAACAATAGAGACAGAGAGAGAGAGAGAGAGAGAGAGAGAGAGAGAGAGAGAGAGAGAGAGGGGAGAAAGAGAACAGGGAGAAAGAAACAGGGAGGAGAGGGAGGGGAAGTAGAAGAAGGAGGAGGAAGAGGCAGTTTGTTTTTTTTTTTTTTGTTTTTTTTCTGGAACTGTTTCACAAAGACAAGTTGCAGGTGAAGGCAAAATGAGCCTGAGAATGAGAAGCAGTAAAAGTTTCGAGCAGATTGCCAGAATAAGTTTGAGGCCAAGCAGAGCAATTCAGTCAGAAGCCAAGAGGAGCTAATTAGAATCAGTCAGTTTAGAGATTCGATTGGACTAGAATTGGTGATTGGGAGTGGCTAGCCAGAGTTCAGAAAAATCTGGAAAGGAAGAGGTTATTCAGAAGTCAGCCTACAAGATGACAACTATATTCATCCTACAAAAAATATATTTAAAATATCTAGTGGATATCAAAGGTGAATAATTACTGGTGACTTTACTTCTAATGCAGCATATTTCACTGGTGATTCATACAGGTTGTCTGTCTTAAAAATCATCATTCCAAAGCTTTCTTAACAAATCATTTCTTTTTTAGTACACAATGTACAATATATTATTGATAAAAATATATTTTATGCTACAAGTGCAATAAAACTTTATTATTCATATACAGTAAACCATCACTTTGAATTAGCTTCTCATTTTTAATATTTCAAGCAGTACTTCGTCAAAAACCATATACTTTCTGGGTTAAAAACCAATTCTACAGCAATTAAAAAAATCAACATACGAAATGCAGCAATTGGCGCAGGAAGTATTTCTTAGTTTTCTTCTGACCTAAGTCTGGATGCTGGCACTCTTACACTGTAGCTGTAAGTTTAGGTTTTTTGAGAACTGTCTCTGTTGGAATGATTTACCTTCCCATAAACTCTGCTATGATTTTGGTTTTTTCCATATCCCTATAAGCATTTGGTCTTTCGGGTCTGTTTTTGATAGTTTATGAGTTTATGTCCTTCTAATAAATGTTGTTATATATGAAATCAATCCTTAAGTGTTTTATTTATATATTTATGGATGTATGGATCTGTATATTTTTTTCAAGATAGTTTCCAAATTTGAGGCTGAGCTTAAACTCTCCTGTCAGTGGATTATGTGTCAAGGATAAGCCATGAATCTATGAGTGATGGCAGACGAAACGATGGCTGAAGCAAAATTGAAGTAAATTATATAACTTTCTAGGTGCCAGGTTAAAATGTTATGTTTGTACATAGAACATTTAAATGTTACTGTAAAAGAACTAGAATAATCATCAGACAAAAACCCAAAGAATCACTAAATTCAGACTATGTTAAAGAGAGTGTTTTAGAAAAAGAAAATATTAAATATGTTCTCATCGGTTATTTATATTCTTCTTAATGACTAATAAAATATCCTTAGTAGTCGATGCAAATATTTACACTGTTTTTTAATATTTACTAGGTTTATTTATTTTTATAGTTCTAAAGACTGAACAATTTGAACAAAATATTGATGTGACTTGATTAACTTGTTCAGGCTGCTTTTGTTACCACACCTCTTTGTCTTTGACTTATGTGTACACTTTAGAATGGACGAGCTCAGACAAAGATGGTCACTCAGCAGTGCCCAATCAGGACACTGTACACCCTATTTTCCAACAACCAGTAATTATTATGCCATATAGAACCTACAGTAAAGGTAATATCCATTTGATGGCCTATTAAATTGCTCATTTCTTGCAAATCATTTACTTTGAATTGACAGAAGGTGTGTATATAAAACATTTCTTTCAAAAATATCATTTGCATTTAGCATTTAGATATTGATTATGATGGACATCGGGAAGTTTATATTAGTATTTTAGTTAATATTTTGGTAAAATAATTTTTGTATAGTTTGTTTATAATTAGTTACATAAACATTATAAACCAAATCAATTTTCAATAATGCTTATATTTAGTACCCTCGCAAAAAATATTTCATTCTTACTGATATAGACTGCATAAATATTATTCATAATACAAGTTTTATGTGGTTTATGGTTTTCTGATATTCTTTTTTTTTATATTCTTGAGTTTTAATCTTCCACCTGACCATAATACTTTAGATTACAATACTCTACTAATTCACATAAATCAGTTCTTACTCGATTCTCCTTATGGGTTTGTAAATCTACCCTTCTGATTTGATTCGATATGATGTAAAAAAAACTGGCAAATTCAAGGAAAATATAGCAGGGAATTATCTATGCTGTCTTCTTGCTTTCAGCTTGATGTGTTATTGGTCTGTAACTTTCTCATTTGAGCTCTAATTTCATTGTGTGATCAAGATAGAAGAGTAGTTTATAAATCTCACACTAGATTTATTTCTAATTAAAGGTCTCAAATGCTTGTACAACTACCTTTTACATTTTTAAATGATTGTCTTTTGTGCATAACATGATTTACCTGAATATGTATAAACTATATAATCTATAGAGAAGAAATCATTGCAATTGGTTTTATGTATTTATACAACTCTTCTTTGGTGCCTTAAACTGAAGCAAATTTCCAATATTTTTAACCTATTAATCATACTAAGGGGTAGTTCTTGCCTTTCTGATTAAGGAAACAAAGAATAGCGATTATAAGCTATTAATAATCTGGATAGTAAACACAGTAATGAAACAGTAAAATTTCAATTCACACACATAGCATTTTAGTGCAGTTTTAAGAACATTTAATGTCATCAATAGCTATTTTTTATTTCATAGTACACAGATGTCTCTGACGAATAACTGCCAATAAAACTAGAAAAATTAAGTCTTGAAAATTCAAACCACAATTTAATTTTATTTTAAAAATAAAAATGTTAAAAGGACATGCTTTGCTTCTGGAGTATAAATATAATATTCCAGAATCTACTGTCAGAAATATTTACATATTTCATGTTTGTTCATTTAGGTTAATAAAATACATTTGTTATAGTTGGAATGGTTTTAATGTTGAACAATTTGAATATTCAGTTGATGCTATCAATTAGTAAAGAACCATATCCCCTTATTGCATGCTTCTGATAGTTGTTATATGAAGCAGATCAAATCACAGTGGGGGCTTCTGTAGATGTGGGATTGGTGCATCATGCTCATGATCAAAAAGAGTAATCTTTTTTTTTAATATCCAAACTTAAGAAACTGATAAAATAAAATAAAAATAATTTTAAAGTCATTATTATTATTATTATTATTATTATTATTAGTAGTAGTAGTAGTAGTAGTATCATTATATTTTTTCTTTCTTTCTCTTTTTTACCCTCCAGATTTTATTCCTGTTGTCCTAGTCTACCCTCTGACTGTTGCACATCTACCCACCCACCCCCCTCTCTCCATGTGGATGTCCCCAACCCACATAGCCCACCAGAGCTCTAAAGTCCCTGGGGCCTCCAGTCTCTGAGGGTTCAGTGCATTTTCTTTGACTGAACCCATACCTGGCCGTCTTATGCTGTATATGTGTTGGGGGCCTCATATCAACTGGTATATGCTGCCTAGTTAGTGATTCAGTTTCTGAGAGACCTCAGGGGTCCAGGTTAATTGAGACATCTGTCCTCCTACAGGGTCACCTAATTCCAACACAGGGGTCAGTAGCTTCTGTTCATTGGTAGTATGAAAATATCTGCATCGGACTCAAGTGCTTGTTGGGTCTTTCGGAGGGCAGTCATGATAGGTCCCTTTTTGTGAACACTTCATAGCATCAGCCATAGTGTCAGGTGTTCAGACCTGCATCCCACTTCAGCTGGATCCCACTTTGGGCCTATTACTGGACCTTCTGTTCCTCAGACTCTTCTCCATTTTCATTCCTGCAATTCTTTCAGACAGGAACAATTATGGGTCAGAGTTTTCACTGTGGGATAGCAAACCCATCCCTGTTAGAGTTGGGCTCTAAAAGTTCCTTCTTCGCACCTGTAGGACATTTCGTGTAGGGTTTCTCTCTTTGAGTCATGACAGTATCTGACCTCCCAGGTCTCTGGTACATTCTGGAGGGTCTACCCAACCTCCTACCTTCCAAAGTTGCCTGTTTCCATTCTTTCTGCTGGCCCACAAGGTTTCAGTCCTTTTCCCCCACCCAATAACCGATCATGTTCTCCTCCCCCATCCCTGTTCCCCTTTTCCTACCAGATCCCTCTCTCCCCCCCTCCTCCCTTGTGGTTGCTTTTTTCTCCTACCCAAGTGAGACTGAGGTGTCCTCACTTAGGCCCTTCAGTTTGTGTTCTGTGGACTGTATCTTGGGTATTCTCTCCCTTTTTTTTTCTAATATCCACTTATCAGTGACTACATAGCATGCATGTCCTTTTGGGTCTGAGTTACTTCTCTCACGATAAGATTTTCTAGTTCTATCCATTTGCCTAGAAAACTTAGGATGTACTTGTGCATAATAGCTATGTAGTATTCCATTGTGTGAATGAACCATGTTTTCTGTATCCATTCTTCCGTCCTGGGACATCTGTGTTGTTTCTAGCTTCTGGTTATCACAAATAAGGCTGATACGAACATAGTGTAACATGTATCTCCTATGGTGGGACATCTTATGGGTTTATTTCTAAGAGTGGTATTGTTCAGGCATCAAGATCTATTTCCAATATTCTAAGGAACTTCCAAATTGATTTCCAGAGTGGTTATATCAAATTGCAATCCCACCAGTAATTTGACCAAATGGATTTAACAGATATTTACAGAACATTTCATCCTAAAACAAAAGAATAAACCTTCTTCTCAGCACCTCATGGTACCTTCACCAAAATTGGCTATATAATTCGTCACAAAACAACCTCAAACCAAACAAGAAGACTGAAATAATCCCTTGCATCCTATCAGACCACCATGGCCTAAGGCTGGTCTTCAATACCAGCAAAACAACAGAAAGCCCACATACACATGGAAACTGAACAAATTTCTCCACAATAATAACTTGGTCATGAAAGAAATAAAGAAAAATATTAAAGACTTCCATGAATTTAATGAAAGTGTTGACACTTCATACCTAAACTTATGGAACACAATGAAAGCAGTGCTATGAGGGAAATTCTTAGCACTAAGTGGCCTGGTCAAGAAAATGGAGAGGTCTTACACTAGCAACTTAACAGCACACCTGAGAACTCAAAAACAAAAAGAAGCAAACTCATTCAAGAGGAGTAGAAGGCAGGAAATAATCAAACTCACGGCTGAAATCAACCAAATAGAAACATAGAGAACAATACAATGAATCAACAAATACAAAAGCTGGTTCTTTGAGAGAATCAACAAGATAGATAAACCCCTAGTCAAACTAACTAAAGGGCCCAGAAGCAGTATCCAAATTAACAAAATCATAATTGAAAAGGGAGATATAACAACAGAAACGGAGGAAATTCAAAAAAAAATCATCAAATCCTACTACAAAAGCCTATATTCAACAAATTGAAACATCTAGGTAAAATGGATGGTTTTCTAGATAAATACAACATACCAAAGTTAAGTCAATAGCAGGTAAACTATCTAACCAGGCCCATATCCCATAAAGAAATAGAAGTCATTAAAAACCTCCCAACTAAAAACTGCCCAGGACCAGATGGATTTAGTTCAGAATTCTACCAGACCTTAAAAGAAGACCTGATACCAACATTCCTCCACTATTCAATAAAATAGAAACAGGACAAACACTACCAAATTCACTCTATAAAGCCACAATTACCCAACCAAAAAAGAGAACTTCAGATTAATATCGCTTATGAATACAGATGCAAATATACTGAATAAAATTATTGCAAACCAAATCCAAGAACACATCAAAATCATCATTCACCACGATCAAGTAGACTACATCCCAGGGATGTAAGGTTGGTTCAATACACAAAAATCCATTAACATAATCTACTATATAAACAAACTCAAAGAATAAAATCATATGATCATTTCCTTAGACACAGAAAAAGCATTTGACAAAATACAACACCTTTCATGTTAAAAGTATTGGAGAGATCAGGAATCCAAGGCTCATATCTAAACATAGTAAAAGCAATTTACAGAAATCAACAGCCAATATCAAATTAACTGGAGAGATAATTGAAGCAATCCCATGAAAATCTGGGATAAGACAAGGATGCTCACTCTTGCCATATCTATTCCAATAGAAGAAATAAAAATATTACTATTTGCAGATGACAAGGTAGTATGCATAGGAGACCCCAAAATTTCTACCAGAGAATTTCTCCAGCTGACAAACAACTTCTCCAAAGTGGCTGGATAAATAATTAGCTCAAATAAATCAGTAGCCTCTCTTTACTCAAAGGATTAACAGGCTGAGAAAGAAATTAAGGAAAGGGCACCCTTCACAAAAGTCCTCTAACCAATAAAGTGACAAATAATATAAAATACCTTGGTGTGATACCTCTAACCAAAAAGTGACATATCTGTATGGCAAGAACTTCAAGTCTCTGAAGAAAGAAATCAAAGATCCCAGAAAATGGAGAAATCTCCCATGCTCATGGATTGGCTGAATTAACATAGCAAAAATGGCCATCGGACCAACAGCAATCTACTGATTCAATACAATCTCTATTAAAATCCCAACACAATTCTTCAAATAGGTTTAAAAGCCATTCTAAAATTCATATGTAAAGGCAAAATACCCAAAATAGGAAAACAAATAAACAAACAAGCAAAAAAGAAACAAAAACAAATTTTAAAAAACCCAATTCATAGCAATACAATGGAGGAATCACCATTCCTGACATCAAGCTCTACTTCAGAGCAATAGTGATAAAAACTGCATGACATTGGTACAGAGACAGACAGATTGATCAATGGAATAGAATTATAGACCCAGAAATAAAACCACACACTTATGCACACTTGATCATTGACAAAGAAGCCAAAAATATACAATGGGAAACAGAAAGCATCTTCAATGAAAGGTCCTGGTATATCTGGCTGCTTGTATGGAGAAAAATGAAAATAGACTCATAATTGTCACCTTGCACAAAGCTCAAGTCCAAGTGGATCAAGGACCTCATCATAAGACCAGATATACCCAATAGAAAAGAAAGCGAAAAAGAGCCTTGAACTCATTGGTACAAGGGGAAATTTCCTAAACAGAACTCCGTTGGCTGACACTCTTAAGATGAACTTGAAAACTTCTGTAATGCAAAGGACATAGTCAATAAGACAAATCAACATCCTACAAATTGGGAAAAATCTCACTAACCCTACATCTGATAGAGGGCTAGTATCATAAATATATAAAGAGCTCAAGAGACTAACCACCAAAAACCGCACAACCCAATCAAAAAATGGGATATAGAACCAAACTGAGAATTCACAACAGAGGAATCTCAAATGGCTGAGAAGCACTTAGAGAAGTGTTCAAAGTTCTTAGTGATCAGAGAAATGCAAATCAAAACGACCCTGAGATTCCTCCTTACACCCATCAAAATGGCTAAGATCAAAAAGTCAGGTGACAACACATGTTGGCGAGGATGTAGAGAAAGAGAAAAATAATTACTATTATGTAGAATACAATTACATTTCCTGTTTTCAAGTATGATGTGAAGATTTTAATGATCTGAGGCCATTTCAATAGTATTAGCTTCAAATAATCCGTGTGTGTGTGTGTGTGTGTGTATGTGTGTGTATCTAGTCATATCTGTGTATATGCATATATATGTATGTACACAGAATTTATACATACATATATATTTGATTTAATGTAAAAAAAATTAGATATATGTGCAGAGAGAGAATAGGTAGTGTTGTAGATTTATTACAGAAGACAGAAATCCTGTTCTCGTACTATTTTTTTTTGCCACCATTTGTTTCTGTTTACATCAAACAAAATAATACTATACAACAAGTTTATTTTCCTCTGACTAACTGAAAAAAACTCTCCTGGATGATCTTGTTCTCTGAAGTATAATATGTCAACATCCTGTGCAGGACACAGTCAGCCCTCAGGGCTTGGTGTGCTACTCTTCACCATTGTGCCCTAAGTCAGATCTGAGGCTGTTAATGCCAGCTGCTGCCATTTCTTTCTCAGCCATCTAATCCAGCCAGGAGTAAAATATAAACATTTATTGCATAGACATATGTAAAATTAAATTTTAACAACTGTAAGCCAACTGTATCCAGCCACCACAGTAGACACATATATTGGTCCTGGAGAGCTGTGTATTTATACTGCAAATATAGTAGTTCAGAAAACAACATAATCCAGGAGAATTTTTTCACTTAGAGGAAAATACGCTTGTTGTATATCAAGTATTATTTTTAAGGAAATATTTATTAGTTGTGTGTGTCTGTGTGTGTGTGTTTGTGTGTGTGTGTGTGTGTGTGTGTGTGTGTGTGTGTGTAAGTATGAACATTCACTCACATGTCTCAATATGCAGGGTATTATTGTGTCAGATCCATGGAGCTCCTGTCACAAGCAATTGTTACCTTCTCAACCTGGTGCCAAGAACGGAACTTAAATCCTGACTCTAACTCCCATTATCTAGTTGTGTTTTGTTTTTTATTTTTAAACAAAACAAAACATGTGTGTAAATACTATATGGGTTAAATATATAATGCTTATTATATATTTATATAATATTCTATTTATATAATATATATATTCTATTAACCATGGATAACAATAATATATTTCAATATTTCTTCCTTTTGTAGAAAATGCAGCGTCATGGTAAACTGCTATCTTTTCTCTTCATGCTCCTTCATGAGAGGACAATGAGCTTGGTGACTGTCTTAATCGTAAAACACCCATCCCAACCCAGGCTGATTTAGGTTTCTTTTAGGCTTTTACTTACAAAGGTATAATAACCATAATCATCATGGTTGGGTTTTCATGTTGCCAACACCAGGTATGTCAGCAGGAATAGCTGATATCTCACATCTTCAACTGCAAACTGGAAGTCAAGAGAAGGAAGTTAAATGGCACAAGTCCCTTGGAACTGTAAATCCAGCCAGAGAAACATATTCTGTCTATAAGGCTGGGGCCCCTAAGGCTCCCCAAACAGTCAATAACTGGTGTAAACATGTTCAACTGCTCAAACCATAGAGTACATCGCTTTCAAATCACCACAGGGCATATGAAGCTAAGGATCTCCAAATCACATTTTGGCACTTTAAGACCTGGAATGAAGCACATAAGACCTTAGTAACAGTTCATTTTACACAGCAAAGTCACTCCTGGTATTCCTAAATGACAGTGTTGTAAGATAGCACACAACATGTCAGTAAACTACTAGTATCACACTCAAAGCATCCTCCATAATTATAACTATTTTTCCCAATGTTGGTTTTCCTGTAGTCACTCTTAGGTCTATGCCACTGAGTGTTTTAGACAGAAAAGGAAAGCTAGTAATAATGTGGTAAGACTTGGTTTTCTTTCCTTTTGTTTTGTCACAATCTTATTTGCTATGTGTTCAGAACTCTTTGAAAATGGTTTCTTAAGTGAAAATATTGATTTTTCTGTTGGGACTGTGATAGAAGACCACTATCTTTTTCTTCATGATGCTTCTTATGAAAGAATTTTCACACAAGTGACCTTTTATATTTAGTGCATTTTCAACTTCTTTACTTATGGGATAATTATATTGTATATTAAATCAATGACTCACTGAAGTCAACATGTTTTACTTCTCACGAGAAATTAGATTATGAAAAAACAAAAATCAAAAAAGCATTTCTCTTATACAGCTTTGAATAACCTAGTGTCTTAAATATATTATTTACTGGCACACCTGATTAACAATTAAAAATGGAAAAATCACTGGTATTTTGTGGCAATAGTCCTTCTCATTTCTCTCCCCGCTTATTTGCTTGTATGTTTCCCATATTTCTCCCGCAAAGTCACATAAACACACACACACACACACACACACACACACACACATGTACATACATGAAAACAGATATTAATGAGTCCACTGAGAGTTGCTCTTGGGTATACATGTCTAAGCCTGACTACTTGGGGTGAGAACAGCAAGACAAGGCTAGGGGAAAGATTTTCTTTTTGTCTTGGCACCCATTGATTTCCTGTATCACTTCAAATAGCTATGAGTCACTGTGAAAAATCTTCATATTTTCCTTGGCATGTTAGGTGGCCACATCACTGAGATACTGGTGCATCAACCCTGTCATGACTAGAAAATACTATTTCGCTATAGGTATCTTGGAACAATGGCTATTACAGTAAAATTTTCTGCCTGTCTCTTCTTACATGTTCTCTGAGCCTCATGTGTAGGTATTTCCTACATATAAAATACACTGGGGATGAGTACCTGCATTCTGTACTTTCCCATTGCTGTGGTAAACCAACGTGACCAAATTAACATTTAAAAAATGAGTTTATTTTGATTTACAGTTTCAGAAGGATACAAGTCTATAATGTTATGAAGCATTGAAGGAAAGAGCAGCAATGGTGGAAAACAGAATGTTTAGGGTTCACATGAGATAAGTGAAAGAATGAGCTAGATATGCTGTAAGGTTTTGAATATTCTATGTGTATGTTCAGTGACATACTTCTTTCCACATATCTGAAATCTTCCCAAATGACAACACCATAGGTAAAATCAGTGCTCAAATGTCTGTGGTTATGGAGGAAATGTCTAGTTTAAACCACTACCACATCCCAAATCACTGTAGTCTCCATTTTGAAGTTATAGATATCTGCAGTCCTCTCCATTGAGGGGTGAAATCTCCACTTATCTGTAGAGGGCTAATTATCTGTAGAGGGTTACACTTATCTGTGATTATAGGAGTAAGTGTTTATAATACAATTAGAAATTATACTAGTTTAACAAAATGACAATAGTAGTTTCTTCTAGAGCCTTCATCAATAGCCAGGGAGGTTAAGCTATATGTACAGGGCCATACATGAATTCCTTCCAATTGAGCAGAACTTAAGTAGAAATAGAGATGAGATTTACCCCAAGATAAAAATGTCATACTATTCCATGCTGGGGGATATCTGCCAGGCTGACCAATATGGTGATCATATTTTGTAGTTTGATAGAATTACTGATTGCTTTTCTTCCTTCGAATCTTGTTGAGTACCTGCCAATATGCTGAGTCTAGTGTGCAAAACAAAGAGGCCTCCCAGTCAGTTCCAGCCTGATTCCTTCTCATGTGCCCAAGGTATGTGATACGTCATTGATATGGTCTTACCTTCAAATTCTAATATGAAACCAAAGACAATGGCCTTAGCCTATACTGTTTGCAGAGTCTATTGGAATTATTTTTGACAAGAATGAGAAGGGAAGTGTTCCTTGCTTGGTGCCTGGTAGTGGAGATTTTCCTCAGACATGCTATGGTTCCTGGAAAAAGAATGATTATCCTCTGAGACATAGCTTCATTTAAACTATAAATGCAGGCTAATTAGTTTGTGTGTCTTCTTCAAATGACTTAGTATTATTTATCTTTCACTCCATACTCTCCCTTGGTATATTGTACTCCCTTAACCCTCTCTAGTTGAATCTCATCCCATTTTCCCGTTCCCTCTGTACTGTCCTGTATCCTTCTATCTCTTTCCACAGAACCCCTTCTCATTGCCACTCTGATGCATTTATCCTTTTCTGTTTGTGGGATTACAAGCACATCTTTAAAAAAAAATCCCAAGTTTGTGCTCTGGCCATGGAGTCAGATGCAAGAGACATCCAAACATCTGCCATGATTCTTACTAGAATGGACAGAGGATGAGACAATGGTGAGATGGGAAAGACAGAGTAAGCAGTGGAGAGGTGGAAGAGAAAGTGAGGCCGAGGGGTACACATACTGAGAAGAAAGGTGGAACTTGGGACTCTCTACGGTAAAGAACAGGCATTTATGGGACTATGGTAAGGTTCTGGCCAGGGCTGTCCTCATGGGCCACATTAGGTCCTTTCTCTTGCTGCAGTGAGATATGTGCGGATATCTGTGGCCCAAGTTACCACCAAAGGCCAAGAGGATGTTTGTGGATTGGTCTGACCCTGATGCTCTGGAGACTTCCGCTGCCAGTGACCATGTATATGTTATCAACAAATGCTTTGCTGTTGTACCTGGTCTTGCCTATCTTCTGAGCCACTGTGCTGAGCTACCCTTGTCCCTCGCCAGCCAACATTCTAGGGAGAGCTGATCTTGCCCTCACTTGGGAAGTACAGTAGAGCTGACCCTTGTGGTCTGGACGAAGGTGAACTGGTCTTGCCCCTTACCAGCTATGACACTCTGGATAGCGGCCCTATACCTCACCTGCAGAACAGTAGAGCTGACTCAGGTGGACCAAGAGGCCACAGGTAATAAAAGGAGACCTGACTCTGCCCCTTCTGACAACAGGATTGCCTAAGCTATTTGGAGATAGTCCTGGAGTGCTCACCCCAGTCATGTGGTAACAGGAGAGTATGGGCTGACCAACTTATCTACCTTCCAATTGCAGATCCAGGGCTTTGAGTTGACCCACCCCAACATCTATCCCATTTATGATCTGCTGGAGACTGTCGCCTGTCTACAAATCCAAAGCCGCAGGGTCTCATGACACTGGGCAACAACAGGACATCCAAGAGTGGTCCAGGTAAGGATCAAGTATTGATAGGATTGATAGTATGGCAGAAACCACAGGCCTCGAAACAGACAAATAGCTCATTGCAACGTTTGCAAGTAAAGAGGTGTGGACAAAAGGTAACCCTGTATGACACACTGTGATTCACTCCAGCTTCCATGATGAGATGATATTTTTTAAAAATTCTATCTTATTTTACTTTTTCCCCCAGGAGAAGGATGAGAGGGAGGAGGGGGGATTCATGGCCTTGGAGTACATAATGTGAAATTCACAGAGAATTGATAAAATTAGGAAAGGTTTTAACTAACCAATTATTTTTTCATCTTTTATT